>NC_081410.1:591805104-592132604 GCF_030272615.1 Cryptomeria japonica
AAGGGGATCGAGGCTATAGGACAGATGTGACACTTCATTACCAATGGACAGATATACAATGCAGATTAGCACTCAAGAAGGGGCATCTAAAAGGGATCATCATCAAATGATAAGGAACATTGTTCAACCCTTTAATACAATCTACAAGACCGATATATATCAGTGATTAGCAATATATATCAATGCATATGGGTAGTTCCTTAGGATCCTTATGGAGTCATGTGATCATCCAATATGACTAATTTTATATTGTGGTGCCATTCTCTTTGGTTTTTGTCTCTGGTTCACTTGGTTATTATGATCACAATCATAATTGAATCCACAAAACTATTTTCTTGAAAAAATAGCTAGATGAAATATTTATTTTTAAGTTCCATATTTTATAGTAAATTTAGAGAGTCAGGCATCCAAAAATGCTATTGTGTTATCAAATCTTATAGTCTATGATACTCTGCATATACAAATAATTTCTTATATTAAATTAAGAATGACCTCTCCAGTGTACTTGTGAGTGCAAGCTCCTTGATCCATATCATAAATTCATCATTAAGTTAATCATCCTAATAATTTAATCTAGACCCCATTTGGAAAATGGTTCTTGCACCGTAATTGGCCTTAGAGGCATTGTTGCAAACCTTCCTTTTCTACTATATAAATAAAATTCTATACATTTTAAACCCACTAGTATTAGTCAAATAATAATTTTGCAAGTAATAACCACAACCACTGCACGACCATATTTAGACAAATAGTAATCCCCCCGGGAGATGAAAGATCTACCACTAAATCAAGTTGGAGGTAGATCTAATCTATTTTTCCTGATGTTATCTTCTAAAGTTTAATGGTTTTTATAGAATGTTAGGAATGGTGATTTGTTTAAAAACAATAGGAGAGTACTTTCCAAGTGTACTAGAAGACTCACTTTTCACAACTTCTCTATGCAGATTACCATATCAATGAAGATATCCTTGAGGATAAATTTTAAAATTGCAAAATTCTAATATAGTAGACACTAAAAAATCAAAGATGAAACATGCAAGAAAATAGCCATTCAACAAGACTAGCAATGTGCCTTTATGAGAAGCTATCTAGAATCCCACAAATGATACAACAATAAATACTCAGCTGATACCTTGTAGAAAAATCTTCAATTTAAAGAACAATTTTTTACTATAAACCAAGGAGAAGAAATTACAATAGAACTTCTAAGGTCAAAAAAGGACATATCTGATATTGATCAACCAATTTGGGGGAATGGTATTGACAACTCCAATGAAAGTATGAAAATTTTAAAATGCTCTAGAATTATAATTTTTCTGCATGTATATGTAATAACTATCTATTTGGTACAAATGTTGATCATATTTAAATCTATATATAATGCACTATGTGGTCCTTGCATAGTTAGTGATGTTCTTCATGTGTAAGCATTTTGTTGTAGTACCTTATCATTTGGTGACCTTGCATGGTCTACTAGGCTATGATTTTATTAGTTTTATCCTATAATTCCTTAGGGACATTGCATAGTCCTATATTTTGGTAGGATGAACTTTTAATCTGTATATTTTTGCCTATGAGTAAGATAACTTTAATAAAAAAAAGAAATAAAAAACTAAAAACACTCGAGTTGTAAGAAAAAGAGAGTGAGAAATAGAAAAGGTAAGTCAAATATCAAAAAATAATATGGATTTGGAGAAAAATAAAACAAGGGGTGGAAAGTACTAGATTTGAGAAAATTTTATAGAATTCGAAAGGGATTTAGGTGAAAAATAAGAACTAGAGAAAGCTATGGCTTTAAAAGGGAGGAGAGTGTAGGCGATAAAAAAGGTATCAAAAAACTATCAAAATTGGGAAAATATATGGGATGGAAAGAGACAAGGTAGAAGAAGGAGAAAATATATATTATATCAAATTTAATGAAATCCTTATATAATTAGAAGGTATAACAAGGTCACATAGTAGAAAGCAAGGAAAATAGTCATCTAGTAAAAAGGAGTTGCTTGCAAATTTTTTAGAAGGCCTCCAAAAAAGGTTGTAATTGTTAGAATAATTTCTAAATCCTATATAATATTTTATAAAATGTATAACCGACACTATCTTGAAAATATAATTATAATAGAACAAACAAATGAGAGAAAGAGAGGCCTTATTATAGATTTTTGGTGATTAGTGAGCTATAAAAGATAGCATATTTCAAGTGCTAGAAATTAGTTTCTCTCCCATTTATTATTTTAGTTGGGAGGATGAAAATAAATGTATCTACAACCTTGTGCATATCATGGGTATAGAAAATGTCCTCTTGGTTGACTGAAGTCCAAAATTTGACAAAATTCTAAGTTCAAAGGGGGCCATTTATGGGTCCCATTTATGTGATCTTGATAAGTGTAGTGAAAGTATGAAATTTTAAAAATGCTCTATTATGATTTTTATACATATATGTAATAAAAATCTATTTGGTACAAATGTTGATCATGTTTAAATCTATATATAATATACTATGTGGTCCTTGTATGGCTAGTGATGTTCGAGTACATTATCATTTGGCGACCTTGCTTGGTCTACTAGGCTATGATGTTGATTACTTTTGTCCTATCATTCTTGAGGGATAGTGCATGGTTCTATATTCTGGTATGATAAACTTTTAATCTATACTCTTTTTCCAATTCGTAAGATATCTTTAATACCAAAAAGGAAATAAAGAACTAGAAAAACTCAAGTTTGTAAGAAAAAGAGTTTGAGATATAGAAAGGGTAAGTCAAATATTAAAATAAAATATTAAAACTAATATTGATTTGTAGAAAAAGAAACAAGGGGTGGAAAGTACCATATTTGAATTTTTTTATAGAATTCAAAAGGGATTTAGGTGAAAAATAAGAACTAGGAAAAGTTTAAGGCTTTGAAATGGAGGAGAGTGTAGGAGATTAAAAAGAGGTGTCGAAAAACTATTAAAATTTGGAAAATATATGGGACAGAAAGAGACAAAGTAGAAGAAGGAGAAACTATATATTAGATCAAAATTTAATGAAATCCTTATAGAATTAGAAGATATAACATGGTCACATAGTAGAAAGCAAGGAAAATAGTCATCTAATAAAAAGGAGTTGCTTGCAAATTTTTTAGAGGGAGTCCAAAAGTGGTTGTAAATGTTAGAATAATTGCCAAATCCCATATAATATTTGATATAACGTATAATACTCACTATTTTAAAAAAGTAATTATAATGTAACAAACAAATGAGAGAAAGAGATGTCTTATTTATAGATTTTTGGTGACTAGTGGGCTATAAAATATAGCATATTTGAGGCGCTAGAAATTAGTTTCTCTCTCATGTTTCATATTTTAGTTAAGAGGATGAAAATACGTGTATATAACATGTTGGGTAGATGGATATAGAAAATGTCCTCTTGATTGACTAAAGTAAAAAATTGATGAAATTCTAAGTTCAAAGGGGGGCATTTATGGTTCCCAGTTGGAAGTCATTAAAAGATACACGATTAAATATTTGAGGAGGAAAACAAGAGAATTTAACATAGCCTAAAAGATAATTATTACATTTATTGATTTGATAAAATAGGATGACTAAGGTAAGAAGGAATGAGGAGGGAAAAATGATAAATTACAAGGAAAAAATAATAAATGAAGTTGAAGAGGGGAATGAGGAGGGAAAAATGATAAATTACAAGGAAAAAATAATAAATGAAGTTGAAGAGGGGAAAGAGGACAATTAGAAAGGATAGGGATCATCGAGAAAAGGGAGAGTGTGTGAAAGTGGGATTAAAAAAACTCTAAATAGAAAAGGTGGTAAAATACACAAAAAAGGAAAACCATGGAATTGAAGTCTATTATTACATTTTTTCATCACTTTAACAATATTATGATGGGTGCAAGAGAATAATTTTAAAGCTAAATGAAGCATATTGCAAAGATAGCTATATAGTCATGAAATATAAATGATACAATAACCATTGGACATATAATATTCAAATTGAATTTATATTTTTTATTTTTGTACGTGTACCTATTCTTGTAAAGAACATAAAGATCTTGTACTCATTACATGGTAACGAAAAAACAATACTAGAATGGATACATGGCATATAAAAAAAATACTAGAGTAGATACATGGCATAGAAACAAAATTATGTTTAACCAATTAAAAAGCATAATATCTAAATAGATCAAGTAAAATATTAATTTCCATCATAGAACGCACGTGGAAATCATTAAAAGTAACACAAGACAATTTTATTGCTTATTTTTGGGGAGACATATACAAAGATCCACTCTACAAATGAATCAAGGAAAGATAATGTAAGTGGGAATTGTAGTGGATACTTTAAGAATACCTTGGAAAAGAAAACATAAAGTATAAGTTACAAACACAAATAAAGGAACTGGAAATACTTGATAATGGAAACTAGAAATTGGATAAAAGTCATGAAAATAAGGATTGTAAGGTGGATACTCATGTATAGGGCCAATTTAGTGTTCTCATTTAATTTTTTTTTATTTTGAGATCATTTGGGTCGGTTTATTGCTTTCAGAATGATTTCAGACTTTCTTGTATTGTAATTCTTTCCCTTCTCTCTTATAGGCCTCTATATTTTTATTTTTTGGTTCTCCTAGCACTCCAATTCCTCATCGCTTATTCATCCCCACTTTTATCTTTAGAAATTTGAGGATTTCAATGAAATCCTATATTTGTAAATGTTCTATCCAGGCATCCCAACCCCTAATCTCGTATTAAAAAAGAACAAAATTGTGTCACGTTTCAAGCCAACTTATTAGCACAAGTGAATTTAAGTAATTCTAACTAAAAACTAATTTTAGTCAAACATATGGTCTATATAGATTCATTATAGATAATTTATAAATGGGTCACAAATTTTCCAATTGGAAGTGTCTACTAAATGTATATTTTAAAATGCACAAATTATATGAATTTGTTTATATAAGTTAAAATGCAACGTTAATATGTCCCTAGTGATGATCATCTTTTTATTGAGCGTGATATCGATATAGATGTAGATTGTTATTTAGGCTAAAAATATCAAGGTGGATTGATGGTAAGGTTTGACAAATATTACAACACAATATACTATTGTCCCAATAGTAGGATACAAATTACTGTGAAATAAGAATCTTGTAGACGATAAATACTATGGCACTAGTGAGCAAGTAGGAGGAGGAGGGGGACTAGACAAAATTCTTGATGGTGGAGCTATAACCATTTTGGATGTCATAGTATAAAATTATTAGAACCTTTATTATTTAGAGAATTTGGAAGTTTTTGGAAGATAATATAGCTTTTCTTATGTTAAACAACAATGATTTTAATATAAATCATTCTCTTAACCAAAAATCTCTATGGTGGTCTCTGACTATAACCTTCCAAGATAAACAGTTGGTCATTATTCCTTGGATCTATACTCTTAAACAATCTAAAGGAGGAATAAGATTCATTAAGGAGTTGTATTCCAAGTTTGTTTTAAATCATCTTTCTTAGTGGCAAGTAAAGGTGAAATTTAACTTGAATAATATATATAGAGTTTGTTGATGCTATTGTTGTGGTTGTGTCCTTTCAATGCCACCATAAAGTCTTTATTATATTGACTAAATTATGGTGGAGAGATTAGAAGTGACATTTCGATACCTCGTCATGTGGATATACTCTTATAAAAGGATATTAGCAAATGGCTTTCCCAACATGTAATATCTCTACTAATTTTTTAACACTTAAAATCAGATTTGGAAATGATAAAACAACTTATGTCATTCACAAGAAATCTTCACACACAATGATGACTATTACTCAATGTACAGAAACAATAATTGCACCAAAAACCATAAAAATGTGATTTTATTAAAACTATTAGATTTTTACATAAAAAGAGATCTACTACAACTTCTCAACACTAGTAGAAAAAACAAAATATGAATTGGAATATAAAACACAAACTCTACAAAAAACAAGACAAACTACCAAACTAGTCAATATCAAAGTTAAACCAAACGGCCTCGAAATATTTGCAACTTAATATAATAATTTAAATTTGACTATGGAAACAAATAGGATTATTATTACAATCACTACAATATCATGGATAAACAAAATACCCTATAGTAAACTAAGGGACTTAAACACAACAACTTTTGAACTCACAAACAAACATAAATCACAACTATTTGAATTGCATTAATCCATGAAGCTCTATTGTAACCTATGAATGAGGTCATCCTCATCTACCAAATGGATTTCATCCTTTGATACTTTAAATTAATGCATTTGTATTCATGGAGCACAATATCCTATGGGTTTATGTCCATAGAAGTAATTTGATCACAAATTGCTCCTGTAGATGAATTGACATAAGATGAGATAATTTTCCAAATGAAAATCTGACGAGTTTTGTATGTTGCAACCCAAATTTGGGCTCCCAAAATCCCACGCCTCATTTTGAAAGGAAAAAGGTTAAAATAACTTTTTAGAATTGTCATCCTAATCCTAAATGGGTGCATCGACCCAAAAAATTAAATAAATACAAGTTACATAACAAGGTTGGTCTTGGCCATAAATTGTTCTCTTTCATGTCATAAAGGCGTTGACACTTGGTGGAAGAATGCTCATAGTGATCACCTAATTATCCTGGCTTCTAATTCTTCCTGTGATGACTCTTCATAGGATGGTGATGATTCCTCACTCAATGACCCATTTGTTACCCATGAAATTTAAATTTTTCCACCATGTCATCAAAAATTTCCATGCCTTGAAGATTTATTTAGGGTTTTCCTTCATTTGCTTCAATAATGTGAATCTCGAGTCATGACTTTGTGCATTTTCAAAACTAACTAACCAGTCCTTTGCCTTATTAAATTTTTCATGGGGTTATCAAGTTTCAAAATTACCCTATCACCTGACATGGTTGAGGGAAATCACTAAAGGTTGATTGTTCTTCATGAGAATTCAAGGAGGTCGAGTTTCTGATCAATTTCTGAAGCAGTTCAAACATTGTTACTCTGTCTGATTTACCAAAATTCTTGTGTTGTTAATTTATGAACCCTTCAAGGAGGAACCGCACACCTGCCTTAGAAGTCAACATGTTTCTCAAGAACACGACTCATGGTTGATACAACAAGCTTGCTGAGGTGGCGACATGAGTATTGATAGGAAGCAAGTTATAATTAATCGTCGATGGAAATTGATTAAGTTTATCTACTCTATGAAGGCAATTGCTTCTTCCATTACTAACTTCAACCCGTCGTTCCAACATGTGGCACACATTCTCCAAGAAGAAAATCAAGAAGATATGCTTGGTACTATCATTAATGGTAGGATTAAGTAGTTAAGGACACGTAAAGGTGGCAACATGTGTTGTAGCACTTGATACTATTACCCTTGTAGATAAAATTTAATACACCACCTTTTAAAAATGGCTAAAGGAGTGTATGCTATCATGAGTTGTCCCTGTTAGAATGGTTTTTACTCATGACGAAAAACTGCCATTTCGAAACCCAGACTTGAATTGGCCATAAATTGAACATGAAGATATCATCCGATAATTGTGGTCTTTTGCATGGAAAAGGCATATCAACTTTAATGAATATAGAAAGGCTATCACTCCGTTACATAAAATTGCGAAGGACGTTGAGAGCCACGTATGACCCTGACAAGAAGAACTTGGTGTATAGAGGATTCCTAGTAATTAGTCTTTTCAAATAGTGTCAAGGATGGTGCTCAAAGGCAAAGCTCCCTTGATCTAACCAGATGTCGAATATTTGCATGATGATATTCTTCTTGACATGAGTGACTATGTTTGGGCAACCATACTTGACGAAGATAAATTAAATGAAGTCCTTTGGGTGCTAATTGAATAAGAAATGAAAGCAGACAGGATTGCCCGTCAGATTGCAAGACAAAATCCAGTGCTTGATGAAGAAGGGGCATGAAATAAATAGTTCATGAATAGTGTTTATTCGAGATTTTTTTTTTCTCTTTAAAATCATGTTTAAAGGGATCGTTTTCAACACCATTACTTTAAAGGAACCATTTCTTGAAAATGGAACAAAATTTTAGTTATAAATAAAAAAATGATAGATGGTAAAAGGGGAAGGAAAATACTGAAAAATTGTTGTTACATTTTAAAACAGTTAGCCATCTTTTGAAGAATTTTGTTTTTTTGGGCATCTTTGGAATGAATTAATATATCAAAAAAAAAAAATTTCTATGTTCTTTCATGTTGGAAGTAAGCTTTGAATTACTACTATTTCACTTGAAATTTATTTACTTGCTATGGTTAAATGTGAATGATGTTGAAACTTTGGAATCTGCATGTTGTCTTTTCAGTTATTTACATCACATTTCAATATTTTCTGTGCAATTAGTTGTGTTGTGAGCAGACTATGTGCTTTTCACATTCCCATTCAATTTAATCTAAATCTAAATTTCATCTTTTTACATATGGGAAGTGTGTATCTTTTCCTTTCTTGCTTTCGAGTTAAAAGCATACTGAAAAACCTAGGAGTAGATTTAGGAGGGAGTTGTATCTCTAAAATTCAGAGGAAGATTGCTAACATTATTGACGATCTCTCCAACTGTTAGTTACTTATTTGTCTTTCATGTTGGGCACATTGAGTCATTCTATTACTTTTTGAGAAAGACAAATCTATTAACCAACAAATTTTTGGTGACTCTGCTTGGGAAAACTAGCCTGTAAGCTCTTGTAGTACAATGTCTTCTTGAGAAAGAAGGCTAGAAACTCTGTTTATCTAAGACCTCAAATGAATATTTCTAGACCAAGTCTGACTCAGCAACTGATTTATGTTTAAAGAAATGAATACTAAGATCGAACAAATGCTTGCATGCCCTTGGAATGCTTTTAAATAAAGCATTGGTCAAGCTAAGGATTACAAATTTGCACTACTATTGAGGACCATGTATAAGGGATATGGTCAAGAAGAAACTTATAAGGTCATGTAAAAAACTAAAAGGACCAGCCTCGTACAATTTCTCAGTCCTTGGAGAATAAGATTCTAAGACAATGTCAATAAAATTTTGGGGTCATAATCATCAGCACAGAGGAGATGTGAACCAAACCAAAAGTGACAAGCCTAAATTTCTCTGCACATGCATACCTATCAAGCCAAAGGAGTTACCATTCATTTCCCTCGAAGGTGAAACACCATTAGATATATGCAAGGTATTTTTCATCCCAAACCAATTCCTGAATGGCTCTAACAATGACTTTCAGTGTGGAATTGTAGATGGGAAAGGTCATGTCACAAAAGTTGAAATAGAGACATTTATTAATGACCCGTATGATTATAAAAAAGGTATGAATTTCTAACTTTGCCTGAGTTTTTTTATGTAAATATTGGAGAAGAAGAAGTTCTTTTTAGGTTTGATCCTATGTTGTTAGAAAGTGATACCCAGAGGTCACAGCGGGCAACATGCACAGATCCTATTTTAGCTTTGGGTATGCAAGAAAAACATTTCATTCTTGATGCTTCTTTAGTATGTTGAACTGAAGTTTCAAGTAGTACTGTGCATAAAGAATATGTCACAATGGTGTCAATAGAAGAGAGACAACTAGGAGACACTGAGAGTAAATATGATCAAAGCACATTCAACCCATTATATGTGCCAACAAGATTTGGTGAAAATTCAAGAATTTGGGATAATCCCCTCTTTGAATTATTTGATTCCCAACCTCCTCATGATAAAATTAAAATGGAGAGATATGTTCTTAAAATTAGCTCTGACATCATGGATGATAAATTTGATTTTTCAGGCTACTATACATAAATGGAAGGTGGTGATGTTCATTGTGTTGATCCTCCAAAACTTAACTCGAAGCTCCGTACTAATGATGACTTGTCTATGAATGAAATATTTGATGATTCCTCATTTAGTGAAGATGCAAGTATCTGATTAGTGTTGGGTGAATTGCTTGGTGAAGAAAGTAATAAGGAGGACAACTTTCAGCTACCCCGAGGAAATTATGAAGGTATCATTGTTTATGATCAAGAAGGGTATCAAGAAGAATGGTTGTTCGGACATGAATGCATGTATAGTAATTTTTTGCATATCATTAATAAATAAATTTAACACTAGAGTTGTCATGCGAGTATTGGCCATTTCTCCTCGTATCATATGGTCACAACCCCCTGTTCCGCACAGGTATATACTTCTCTCAGTGCGTTAATGATTTTTCTTGAAAACAATTGTGCATCTCTAGGATAGGGCCTCATGGCCGTGTACATATTTAGGTGATTTTGGTTTGGGGTTAATTTTGTTTTCCTATGTTTTGTCCCATTTGGGTCTGTTCATTTTGGTTTGTGCCTAGTTGTCCCTCCTCCCATTTGTGTAGCATCGCCCTTCCTTTCTGCTAGTCCTTTTCACCATTCAGAGCCCATGTTACCCATGAAATTTAAATTTTGCCACTGTGTCATAAAATCTTTCAATGCCTTGAAGCTTTCTTTAGTGTTTTCCTTCATCCACTCTAATAATGTGAATCTCGAGTCAAGACTTTATGCATTTTCAAAACTAATTCATCTTTCCTTTGTCTTATTAACTTTGTCATGGGGTTCTTAAGTTTCAAAAGTACCTGATCACTTGACTTGGCTGAGGGAAATCACTAAAGTTTGATCATTCTTCATGAGGATTCAAGGAGGTCGGGTTTCTGATTAATTTTTGAAGTAGTTTGGAAGTTGTTACTCTGTCTGATTTACCGACATTCTTGCGTTGTCAATTCATGAACCCTTCAAGGAGGAACCACACACTTGACTTAAAAGCCATCACGTTTCTTAAGAAAATAACTTAAGGTTGATACAATAGGCCTGTTGAGGTGGTTACATGAGTATTGATAGGAAGCGGGTTATAATTAATCATCGACAAAAATTGATTAAGTTTATCTACTCTATGAAGGCAATTTATTTTGTCATTACCAACTTCAACCCACCATGCCGACATGCAACACACATTCTCTAAGAAGAAAATCAAGAAAATATGCTTGGTACTATCATTAATGACAGGATTAAGGAGCTAAGGATACGTAAAGGTGGCAACATGTGCTGTAGCACTTGATACTATCACCCTTGCAGATAAAATTTAATGCGCCGCCTTTTAAAAATGGCTAAAGGAGTGTATGCTATCATGAGTTGTCTCTGTCAGAATGGTTTTGCCTTATGATGGAGAACTGCCATTCTGAAACCCAGACTTGAATTGGCTAGAAATTGAACAGGAAGATATCATCCTATAATTGTGGCCTCTTGTATGGAAAAGACATACCGACTTCAGTGAATATAGAAAGGCTATCACTCTATTAGAGAAAATCATGGAGCGGTCTAAGAATCGTGAATGACACCTACAGGAAGAACTTTGTGTTTGCTATATTCTTTCATGTTTGAATTAAGCTTTGAATTACTACTATTTCACTTGATATTTATTTACTTGCTATGGTTAAATGTGAATGATGTAGAAACTTTGGATTTTGCATTTTCTCTTTTCAGTTATTTACATCACATTTCAATATTTTCCATGCAATTAGTTGTGGTGTGAGTAGACTGTGTGTTGCTCACATTCTTGTTCGATAATCTGAATCTAAATTTCATCCGTTTGCATATGGGAAGTGTATCTTTTCTTTTCTTTCTTTTCGATTAAAAGCATACCGCAAAACCTAAATTCAAAGGAATATTGCAAACATTATTGCTGATCTCTCCAACTAATAGTTACTTATTTGTCTTTCAGGTTGGGCACAATGAGCCAGTATGTTACTTTTTGTGAAAGACAAATATGTTAACCAACACCTTTTGAGACTGATATGACCCCCTCAAGCTCTATGGATCCTCATTCACCTCCTTCTACTAGTGTGCTCCTTTCTAGACCAATTGACTCTTCTTTGCCTGCTTCTCCTAATTTTCTCCAGCCTCCAGTAATGGATTTTTCACTTGGTCAACATCCTCCTCCTAGTGTTGTCAGTCCCATGAAGGGGATTCCTCCCTCTTGTGTTGGTGCTCCAAATGATAGTGTTGCATGGACTATTGTCTGTCGATAGAGGAAATATCATTCTTCTTTCCAAAATCTTCCTCAAATAATGGGTGAAACTTCTACCCACCCTTGATGTGGGTTACTAGCTACTTTGCTAGTTTTTTGTAAATGGGCTTTTGGCCTTTGTTGTCTAGGGTTTGTTCTTGACTAGTTGTTTGTAGCCACTCTAGCTTGTCTTTGTAAAGTGTTAGTAACCTTTTTTTGCTACTTTATTAATCACAAACAATGTTGGTCTTAAATTTCTTACATAAAATAATTTATCTTACTTAAATTGAGTGATTTGTCCATGAAGTTAAATTAATTAAAAATGCGACATGATATCACATCTACTAGCGGTCCAAAATTTGGATGTGGGATGGAGTCTCAAAATTCCCTCTAGTTGGAGTAAACTATTTCAAAATATTTGGAATGTGGTTATGGAGGCCAAGCTAGTTCATTTTGGTTAGTTTTTGTTGAAGTGTGGCTTACCTATGTGCCAGATATGGCCTTTGATACATGGTTTTTAAAAACCCTTAAGAAAAGAGCTTTACCTAGCACAATTTGTTGTTGTGACATGGGGCTTGTTTTCTAGCTAAATTTGCTTCATTTTGGCATGATTTACAATTAAATATTTTATTTTTCATTTGGAAAAATATGAATTCAATTATTTTTAACTAGAGTTTTGTTGATATCAATTTTTCTACTCAGCAAAAATTTGATGACTTTGAATGTGTTAATGTAGATTTAAAATTAGGCCACTAAAATGGCCTTGGAGGTGGTAATTTTATAACCTTTGTCATGGATGATGCATCTGAAACCAAACTCCTCGGGGTTGTCTGTAGTAGCCCCATTAAAATTTAATATGTACCTTTCATCAATCTGAGCCCACCAATGAGCCTCTTTCCTATTATATTTTTTACTCGAGATGTGATTTTGATCTGAGGCCATGCCTCCTAAATCATTTTATCCCATTTTGAAAAATAATTAATCCTTTTATTAGCCACCTTTATATTCACCTCTTTGCATATAGCATCCTTAACTTTGTCCATGATTGATTCAGTAGTTCTTTTTCAGAGAAGATTCTTTGATTATCTTCTTTCTAAAATTGGCAAACTACCATTGATGGGCCAACCAATCATATAATACCCCAAAATAAACACATTCCTCTAGTAGGCCAATAGTACAAGAAGCCATGTAACATAAGGTTTCACACTACATACCAACTAATGGAAGCCAAGAGCCTCTTTTAGCAATAAGAAGCCAATGGATACCAAAATAATAATTAGTTAATAGTTTCTTTGTCCTTCTTGCACAATGGGAAAACACTTATACCCTCAATGCCAATTGTCTTGAGTTGATCAGTAGTCATAATGTGTCCATGTAATGCAATCCATAAGAATGGTCCTACTTGGGAAGTACACTCTTATTCTAGCATAATTTTGAAGGCCATCCAACTCGATAAATAGTTTTCTATTAGTTGGCATAACCCAACTTGATGAGAAGGGTATGGGAGATATGTCCATGGACTAGCAAGACCTCCATGTGTAGGATGACCCTGACTATTGGCCCTCTGAGGAAGAGGGACCCCCATAGAAAGATACTTTTGACACCAACAGTAGAAGGAAAAAAAAACACCCTAGACTTGCTGCAAATGAGTTTAAGACCGTTGCACCTAAACCCCAAGAGCTGGGTCCACCGCTCTCCAAAAAGCTAAAAGTGGGGAAAATAGGGGAATCTAAGGGTAAAGGGGAAAATCAAATCAAACTTGACATTTCCCTTAATCTAGACCAAGTGGACCCGAGGGAGAATAAAAAGGAGATGGATTTTGATGTGCTCTTGGCGAACTCCACCAGTTACCAGGAGAATTGTTTCAACTAGGTCATCAATGAAATTCTCTTCATTAAACAGGGCATTAAAGACATAATCAACACTTTCACAAAGAATCATATGTCGGACAAGACTGATAAGCTCATGAGATTGACTCAAAAACTTACTAAGGATGTGAAAGTTATAAAAATTGAAAATGAGTCGATAATTGCTCATCTGGAGAAGAATATAGAGGAGCTAAAGGGAAACCTTAGGGGCTTGGTGGAAATAAGCAAAGAAGCCATGAACAGTAGTCCAAAATGTCTTAAAAAGGTAAATGAGAATTTTTTTTTCAAAAAGCTCAGCCAATTAGTAGTATTCCGCCTTCAGCTGCCAGGTTGAATAAGAAGAATTTTGAGACAAGAGTTCTCAGGGGGTGGATATGCAAGTAACTATTGAAGTGCCACAAGATTCATAATGGAGGAGCTCAAGGAAATTAATACTAATGTTATATAGAATAATTTTGAGCTCATGCATGCTCTTGGAAAGCTTTTTGGTTGTTAGTGTTGTTGGTTGTTTTCACTAGGTGACTTTGTCTAGTTTGGTGTTGTGGTGTGTTTCCCCTATTTTTTATGTCATTTTCTGGTTGGTTTTGGTCTGGTTCACTACTGTTTTAATCTTTTGTTGTATAGATTTGGATTTCTGATCCCTGTAAAACTCATTTATCTAATAAAAAACAACGATTCCCCTTAATATTTTGAGGGGAGAGTTGAAATATTAAAACTGAGAATGTCTAGGATATTCCTTTGGGTGCTCTTATTAGTGTTCACAAAAAAAATTCTCATTTGACCTCATTCATATTTTGAATGGAATTCATCGAATATTCCTCCAGAGTACTTTTAATGATCTCAGCTTCTCCAACAATTGCCTCCCTGAACAACACGGTATCATCTGCAAACTGTGAATGAGTGATTGGGTCAATATCTTTATCAATTAATATTCCTTTTCATGTCCGTTGGATCCTCCTATTTTTTATTTTCTTGCTAAGAAATTCTACCATGAGAACAAATAGGAAAGGAGAAAGCACGTCCCCTTGTCTAAGATCGTTTGTCACCTCAAAAAACCATCCAGAGATCCATTCACATTTATCGAGAACCTTGGAGTCAAAATACATGTTTGGATACCTTCTAACCACCCACTATCAAACCTGAATCTGTTAGAAACCAGCAAAATAAATTTCAAATTGACGTGATCGTAAGATTTACTAAAATCAAGCTTAATGATCATCCCTTTTTTCTTCTTTTCCTTGATAGATTGGATAGTCTCTACAGTAAGAAATATGTTGTCCATAATTTCATGTTGAGGTATAAACCTATTTTGTTCATCTGATATCAATTTTCCAAGTGCAAGATTTAATCGGTTAACTATCACTTTTTAAAATTATTTTACATAGTGTGTGCACAACAATATCAGCCTATAAAACACTGTATTTTAACATTGATTCTTTTTGGGAATCTGCACGATGATAGTATTGTTCTGGTCCTTCACAAATCTCTTTCCTCACCTAAAATATTTCACCACAATCTATATGTCTCTCCCCATCAAATGCCAACACATTTGAAATAACTTTTCCATAAGTTCATCTGGCATGGGCTCCTTCTTCGAGTGCAATATGAAGGTGGTGCACTGCAACTCTTTCAGCGAGAACGGTGTTGTCATCATCCTATTATCCTCGACACTAACAAAACAAGGGATAATGCATCTAAAATATTGATCCACAAAATGAGATCATTGCGTGCCCCATCTCCTAATAACACTTCAAAATGGTTTATTGCTGCCTAACTGAAGCCCATTATATCCCAACACTAGCTATCATCAGCCAAATTCACCCGACTTGATTCTATTTGTCGATATTTTCTCTTTGAGCAATGCATGGGAAAACTGAGTGTTAGCATCCCCAAACACATTCTATGTTTCTCTGGCCTTTTCTTTCCAATACAATCCTTCTCTTGCGAGAATCTTAGATAACTTGGGGCCCTCAATTTTTTCTCCTTAATATAGTCCTCTTTCAACAGGCCATGCTTGATAATTTTCTCATTTAAATTATACAATTCATCTTCTAATGACAATTTCTAAGTAGAAATATTTTTGAAGAATTCTTTGTTCCAAAATTATAGTTTACTTTAAATAAATTGTATTCTTTTCATAGGTGAACCTTTCTAAACCTTTCTTTTTTTCCAGCATCCTTCAATTTTGGCAATGAGCGTTCGGTCTCTCCGCCATATAGTTTCAAACTTGAAGTAATCATTGAATGATCTCTCACTTCTTCCACTTTCCAATTATACAAAAAAATGTTCTAAGATTGCAATCGCTAGTATGAGCATTGAGAAGGTCATGTTGATATCAAGCCAAGAGTGGCCTAAAAAGAAGCGGTCCAATCTCTCAAATACATTGCTGCACCCAAATCTCCTGTTGGTCCATGTGTACTATAATTTTTTTGAAATCACATCAAAAATGTTGTTGTCTTCTACAAATTTTTAAAAATCAATGATAACCCTATTGATTTTTGAGATGCCTCCACTTTTCTCCTTTAGATCAAGGATAGTGTTGGAATACCCACCTATGATAATATTGTTTTTGTCAATCATGGATATCTTCTCTTTCAGAATGCACCACAATGTCGCTTTGTCCTCCTTGTGGGTGGGGCCATAAACAATGAGAATGGGAAATTCTATGTTGGAAGCATGACACCTTAAAAAGATCAACATTAATTCTACATTAGTCTATATAAGTCTACTTTCAATTTTATAGGGGCTCCATAGCACCCCAATCATCTCGAGGAACCACATGTGTCCTGAAAATAACCATCCCACCTTTTGCAAAAAAATTAGAAACTTGCCACCCCATTGCCTTGATTGAGTTTTGTTTCTTTAAGTAGTATAAGACCAGTCATATATTTTTCTAGGTAGTGCTTGATTAAGGACATTTTCTCACGGGCTGATGGGCCACTGACATTTCATGTGAGGATCTTCATTGATCCCCAAGGGAGGTTGTTTCTCCCTTGGTCAATTTCAAAAAATTAGTCATTCCCTTCTTTGTGGCCTTATCCTCCATTTTTTGTCTATTGGTTTTCTTGCCCCTTTCTTTCTTTTCTCTTTCTAAAATTTTCTTTACGGATTAGCTAATACATTTGAGGTCTATGATGCCTAAATCATCCTCTTCCTATAAAACCTTTTTTGAGTCCTCTCCATCATTAGACTCATTTGCGATGTTGTCCTTATCCTCTCTCCTTGGATGGTAATCCTTCCTTGACCTTGTGGAGGGATCTATATTGGTGCGCTGAATCCTTGTCATGTTTTTTATATAAGCTATATTTTGATTGTCCTCCAAGGGTGTATATTTCTTATTTTCTTTGATCAAGAATATATTATTAATGGTGATTTGAACCTAATCTCTACATTCATCATCCTTAGGTGGTTCGACCGGTTTAGTTTTCTATCTCTTAGTCTTCTCTTTGGGTATCCATGTATTAATACTTTTGGGTTTGATTCAACAATCAGTTTGCATACGATTTCTCTTTTTGCATCTTAAACAATATTTCTTAACATCTTATATTGTGATGAATCCAATGTCTTCCCTGTGCACAAAGTCAAATTTGCATCGGGTCCAATCTAATTATAGTGATCTGCATCCTCGGATAAATTTATGAATCATTGTTTTCCTAATTCGCATCAATGTTTGTTAGGGTTCCCTAAAATCTCCCAATTTTTTACAAACTATTTTTCAACCAATATTGGATTGGTAGGTTATAAAGTATGATCCATATTGGTTTGTCATAAGGGTTTAATTTCAAGAAATGAAAATTTGGAAAGCAAGGTTGCATATACAAATGATGTCTATTAATTAACAATGAAAAAACTCTTTGGAAGAAACTTAGTGACCGTTTGTGTGTTCCATCATTTTTTGTTCCAAAACCTAATTTTCCTATGATCAAATTTCAGGTTGATAAATCTACATATTGGATACTAAGAGTCTTCATTTGATTTGGATTCCTTTGAAGTAGATTCGTTTGTTTCCTTGTCTTCTTTTTGGGTTTTGCGAATATGAGCTTCTACCTCTAACTCCTTGTTGTAAAAACTTGAATGTCATTCTTTTGCATTGTGCGAGCCATTTTTTCACAAAACAATTTGAGAGCCATTGTATCACTTATTATATATGATGGGCTTATTATGTTTCCTCTTTGTGGTATCGTGTCCTTGAGTTATTTTAACTATTAAATTGTTTAATTTATTTTCTCCTATCATGTTTGCTAGTTTTAGATCTAGCTTTTGGACTTGATGATTAGTTGTATACCTAAATAGTTTTCTCCTTTTCCTTTATATTATTTTCATGTTTTTTATTATATAAGCCACCCAGAGACCAAACAAAAAGTAGAGCCCACCGTTCAAAAATAATAAAAAACTTTCATAGTTCTATAGCTATCTCTGCACATCCTAACTAACCTATAGCTTCTAGACTTATCATCCCACTTATAAACATTATCAGTAAGCATACTACTCAGGGTCTTAACAATAACATCAACAAAGAGCATATTACTAAAGTCTTATCAATCCTATCATAATAAAAGTTAACATTAAAGGGTACACAGACCCAACACAACATTCTTAACATGATCATAAGCAAAAAGGAACAAAAAACTAGAACCCAAAGAGTAGCTAATCCTTCTTAAGAAGATTCCACTCCTGCTGGAGTCTCCTGAGATTGTATTCCTAGGTGTCCATCTTCTCCTCATCATCGTGTGTAGCTTGATCCATCTAGCCCTACCTCACCATCTTCTTCTTGTTCTTTTAATCCTCCTCTGACCAAAAACCATGCCCAGAACAAAACTCTTCATAACCCCATCCATAATGCAACAAAGGGAGCTTAAGGCATCACATAGGTTTTGTTCCTCATTCTTCATCTCGAGAGTAGACTCTCTCCTTCAGCTCCAAAAAATTCTCATATAGATTATTGTTATCCTCTATCTTAACAGGGGAGTCCTGGGAATAGGGGACCATCTCCTCATCACCCGATAAGTTAGGGGCCTCAAGGCTTTGTTCCGGAGTATTTGATTCCTCCTCAGTCTCACTGATCTCATCCCCTTCTTCCTCTTCTTCCATTTCCTCTTTGAAATTTTCTTTAGGGTCCTCCTCCTCCTCCTGGAAATCGTCATCCTCAAGATTGTCAATGGAATTATAATCCTCCTCCAAATCATAAATTTCCTCTAGATTTTTAACATTGGCCCTATTATCAGCTTTTATGTTTTCCTCTTTTCTTTCCTGACCCAAAGCCTAGCCGACCTCCTTTCCCCAGAGCTGCTTTGAATTTTGTCTTGTTCCGAAGGATTTCCCTCCTCATCACCCTAATTGTGCAAGTCAAGGTCTATGGTTATACTTTTACTGGCAGACTCTTTGCTGGTTTTTTTAGCTTTAACCGGGAATTCTTGCGGGTTTCAATCTTTCTCTTATCTGGGTTCATATTTAGTAGAGCAAGCTCTAGGGATTCTTTATCCAGAAAAGAAAGTGTTTATTTTCCTCTTTTCTCAGCAAAGGAGGTGGAGCCAAGTGAACACTGAGAAATAAGGTTGACAAGCACAAGCTTGGAGGACTTACCAAGATTTTTCTGAGAGTTTCCCTCATTCCCAAGCGTAAGGGACAAACTACTAAGGATGGGAGAGTGGTCCATAGAAAACTTGTGAAGAAGATAGATAAGGCCTTGGTGGAGTGGGGGGTTGGCGCCATTTTGAATGCAGGATTCTAAAGAAGAAAATAGAAAGAAAGGTAAATTAATTTTCTTCCCATGCCTAATATGATTGAGAATAGGAAAATGATAACCATGCACAGTAGTGTATCTACCTTCTAGCATAAAATACTTTATAACATAATAGATAACTATGGGGAATAGTTTAGGCAAAGCCAAGTGACCATACCCATTTTGAATTGCCTCTGGTTTCTCCCCTTTCTAAAAGAATTTTTTCATAAACCCTTTGTAGTCACCAATGTTGTGTCTTTCCACCCGTTCACCAACATTCGGAAGACTAGTGACGTCCGTGATGTAATCTGACATCATAATGAAGGAGATCCTCCTGATAGTCATAGCACCATTCTGCCAAGAGTTATAGAACCATGCTGTCAAGGCCTTATTGTAACTCTTGAAAGCCAGAAAGAAGGGGGTAAAACTAGCATTTTGAAGCAATTCCCAAATATCCTCATTGTCACGAAGCTCATCATAGTTTTTAGGCTCAATTCTCTAAAGAGGGCCCCCCATGATGGAAGTAGGACAAACAAAGTGCATATTATCTCTATGAAAATGACCCGACAAACAACTCAGGTTCTTCACAATCGTAGGCAAACATAAAGAAATATTTCTGGAAAGGTCATTTTTTAACACTTTCACACCATTGTCATCACATGTGTGATTTCCTTTCAAATCATTAAACTTTAAGGCATCATGAAAATCAAAGACTGGTGCAGTCACTAGTTAGGAGGGACCTCAAAGAGATCAATCCGAACAGGGAAGCAAGAGTAAACACAATGGAAAAAAGAGGATATAATGAAGGCAATGCAGAACTGAATGAATTAGATCATGAAAAACTGATTACAGATAATCAATAACATCCGAATTAAAAGATTCAACTCACTAACCTGCTACATACATGCTCAATTACAAAATTGGTCAAATCCCAGACCTCTAAATCTTAAGATCTATCTACTATGTTCTACCTCCTTTATTTCTAATGCTCAATTACAATGATTTATACGATCCAAGGGGATCCGGTCAGCCAAAAGGGATCAAATGCCAAAGTTTAAGAACAAACATGTAAACCAACAGGTCAACCACCACCAAAGAGATTCCTCCGAAAAATCCCAAAGGATGAAGTGTTGATCAAAGGGAAGGTCGACCACATGCTAAGGAACATCAAAATCAATAAACTAGGCTCCACAAGCTACGAAAAGGATACGATTGATTCGCCAATGCAAATAGGTCCAAGTGGTTCTAGTTCCAGAAAAATGTCTCAGAATCCGGAATTGATAACTTATTGGAAAATGATCCAAATGCTCCCCGGTTTAGGAATAAGGAAGATGATCATGTCCTCAAGAAAAATACAACTCCACAAGATCCAATGAGACAATGCAAGAAAATACAAAAAGAAATGTTGAAACTGCAAAAGAAAAAGCAAAAAGAAAAGAAATATTTTTGGTTGATGTAAGAATTCCAAGAACCGAGGATGCTCCCGCATAAAAAATGTTGCCTTTACTTATAATAATAACCCAATCTAAAGAGATCCATTTGAAATCATGAGCCTTAGTTCTTGTACCTACCTCTAGACCATTCAGTTCCATATCATCTTCGTCATACATAGTCTGGCTAGAAAAAGAACATGTAAGCATAAAGATCCAAATCACCCAAACCCTACTTGTCATACGGTAGGGGCCCACATAAATTTTGAAAATTTAAAAAAAGGCGGTCATGTAAACAAGTACTCAAAACCCGACCATTAGAACCCTTAATTTTATTTTCCCTTGTTCCCATGTTTGCACTTAAGCCTTTCACAAGCCAGAATCTCTTTCAATTCCTTGGTATATTATTTTCATGTTAATCCTTTCTCTCTAATAGTTTTATCTATTTATAATGTGAATCTATTTATTTCCTTAAATTGTTTTCAAATCTATTTCTAATAATTTTTATTTATTTATGTGTTTGTTCTCCTTTAAGGTTATAAGTTTATATTCATTTTCTTTTCACTTATTGTCTATGTTTTAACCCACCCTTGTCTTGTCAACTCTCTTTGAGTTCCATGCTCTTCCTTCACCCTTTCTACCCTTCCTTTTTAGGGTGTCTTATTCTAGAACTTATCATTTGTACTTCTCCCTATGCACTATCTCATCATGATGATCGATCATAGAGTCTCATCCACAGCTAGAAATAGAAAATCTCAACATAATTGATTATGAAAATCTAGTGTCATTAATTGTACAAATGCTTAAATAAAATTACTACATTTAATGTTTTGATCAAAGGGGATAATAAAGGTAGGATTGCATGGAGAAGTAAAAGTAATAAATGATAACGAAAAATTAATAAATGAAGGTTAAACGGGACAGAGGGTCATGGAAAATGGTGGTTTGAGTTAGGAATGGGAGAATGGGTAAAATTGGATAAAAGGGGCATAATGGGAAATATGGTAAAATAGGCAAAAAACAGAAAATAGTGGAATTGTAGAGTATGCAATTTCCATTACTACATTCTTCCTCAACTTTAGCAAGATTATGATGGGTTATAGAAAATAATTTTGCAAAAGGATGTATATTATTAAGACATCTACATAATCATGAAATATAAATGATATTGTTATAATTGGAGGGTTACCTATATTCAACATGGATTTGATCTTCATTTTTGTACATGCACCTATTATTGTAAAGAATCTAAAGAGAATAGTCACTATATGTTAACAAGGATAAAATATACTAGTAGATCGTTTTGGCATAATTGATGGTGTTGGCACAATCGGTTCATCAGTTATTATTGTCATTGATGACCAACACTTACCAGTGAATAATATCAAGCTCATAGGCAAGACGTTGTGGTAAACCTCAATGGTTTACTCATGGCTATAAATAGCATGGAGGATTCAACACTTCCCAAATATGCATCATTAACACACTTAAGAAGTGTGTTGTTATAAGGCTAATCGGTTGAAAGGAAAACATAGTGTCGACCAGTCAATCAAGCACCCAATAGGTATTGAGATCAGTTTCTTCAAATTGACAGATGAAATGATAATGCGGTCACCAGAGCTGACTCAGATTGTAGTTTAGTAGTCTTATGCATGACCAAAACACTCTAGATAGACAGGTGATCAGTCTAATTCATGATCAGTGATCAATGGAAAAAGGTGAAGAGTTACACCGGTGAATTGGTGATATAGGTTGAAGGATGATATCCTCCGGGAATCTCAGAGCAGTGACTAGTAAGTTGGATGAGATGACCAAAGGTGAGTCAATCATGGTGAGATATCATCAAACAAATAGATAGTGAAGTCTACTGTAGTTAACAACCAATTAAGGTGAGATTTGTGTAGATTTTTTGCTTTGCATTAAAAAGACAAAACACGACCTAGAGGTTGGTGAAATTATGAGTGGCAGAGGCAGTTAAGAATGATTCATTGGCAAGATTAATGGATAGCGTACAAAGAGAGTGCGGGAAGATTGGAAAAGTTTTGAATTTCAAATCTACTGAGTTTTGTATAAAGGTTTGTGGTGAAAACCAAAAAATTTGATCGTAAAAATTGCAAAAGTGTAATTTTGAGAAGAGGCGATCCAGAAAGATCAGAAGAGGGAAAAAATGCTAAGTGAATAGGAGAGTGGTGAAGAGAGTGTGTAGAGCTTAGATAGTGTGAAGAGGAGAGAAAGAATGAAGAGCACCAGTAGAGTGCAGAGCAATTGTAACCGGTGGTCAAACCGAAGAGATTCATTTGGATCTGATTAAGCTAAGAGTAGATATTATAGAAAATCATTCTCTATGTTGTTTTCTAATTACTACAATGGTAAAATCTCTTAACCGTGTGGACTTTAATAGGTCCCTTTGTAAAATCCCTTAACCGAATGACATCTTAAATGATGATCCTAAGTCCTTTAACAAGGCTACCTCTAACAGGGTAAAGGTTCTAATAGGCCTTAAAGAAAATCCCTTAACCAGATGGCACCTAACAGTGTGTTTATAATCTCCTAACAAAGATGGCTCCTCACTGGGCATACTCTAGAAGAGTGCAGATTTTGTGAGTTTCTACTCACATCACGGTTTTCTCCCATTTGGGTTTCCACGTGTGAAATCTTGGTAGTGTTTTATGTTACATTTTTGTGTGCATGTTTCTTATCAATACTTCTTATACTGATAAGTGTTATGTTTGAATAAGAAGTTTGATTAAGGTTAAATCTATAATAATTAGTATAGTGTTGATTCACCCTTCCCCTCTCAGCACCGATTGGGATTAACAATTAGTATTAGAGCCTTGGTCCTTAGATTCAAAAGAGCTTAACAACTTAAGGAAAGATCCAAGATGATGCGGAAGGAGGGTCTGAAGTTCTCTAAGGAGAATTGCATATCATGGTGTGGTAGAATGAAGCTCTGCCTAAGAACTCTAGGAGATCATTACTGGAATCATGTAATCATAGAGTACAATGAACCTACAGGGTTTCTCACTGCAGATCAAATCAAAGAGAAGCAAGATAAATTTGCAACTATGGATATGATTGCTAGTACTCTATCTAATAATGAGTATGTTGAGGTTCAAGATCTGAAAATAGCCTATGAGATATGGAATAAGTTGAAGACTGTCTATGGAGGAGATCCTCATGTAAAAAAGGCTAAGGTGGACAATTTGAGAGGAAAATTTGATGAGGTGAGGAAGCAAGAAGGAGAAAATATAGAACAATACAATAAAATAATAAAGGATGTGGCAAATTCCATCAGAAGTGTTGGAGGAAAACTTGAAGAAGATGATGTGGTTAGCAAAATCTTGAGAACCTTGCTATCACAATATGCAATAAGGGTTTCTTCAATTCAGGAACTCAGATCTTTGGGAACAATTAATGCTACATTTGACTATCTGATCGATAAGTTATCTACCTTTGAACTGAGCAACTATGATAACAATATGCTTAAGATTGATGTTGTCTTCAAATATTCGATGACACGTGCACCAACAATGAGAAGAAAAGAAACTGAAAGTAGTTCTACTGTAAGAACCAGCCATTCTCATGAACATGAAAACTTGTTATTTGAATAACATGAACAAGATGATCTTGAAGCCCTAATAGCAAGAAGGTTTCCAAGATGAAAAGGGAAGTACAGAGGTAAACTACCTCTCAAGTGTTCCTTATGCAATAAAATAGGTCATATTGCATCCATATGTCCTGACAATGATAGGAAGGATAACATTAGAAGATATAAAGAGAAGATAAAGGAGTACTATCTTGTAGAAGAAGGAGTTACCAATGAAGAATAAGAAGGATTTGATGGAGAAGGGATTGCATTTATAGTGGTAAAGGACGATAGCATAGAGGAAAGTGATATGGTACTGATTTCCAGTTCAAACCAATGTGGAGACGGTAATTGACAGTGGTTGCACTCACCACATGACTGGTGATAGGAACAAATTCCTCAGCATGGAGGAATAGTGAGATTCGACAATGATGCTCCCTGTGCGGTAAAAGGTAAGGGATCTATTGGCCTAAATGATAAAACCAATTGTGAAGATGTTTACTGGGTATAAGGGCTAAAGTATAGTTTGTTAAGTGTTGCACAACTTAACAATAAGGGTTACCGGTTGGAGTTTAATGAAGGAATATGCAAAATAAGTGATAAATCAGGAGGTCTGATTGATACCAATAAACAAACCAAAGGTAATATATTCTACCTAGACACCACTGCAGGAATTTGTCTAATGGAAAAAGTAGAAGACAATTGATTGTGGCACAAAAGATTATTTCATGTTATTTTTTATAGCATAGCAAAGGTTAGTAAAATGAAGTCTATTAGAGGTATGCTTGACATTATGAAACCTGAGAATGCTATGTGTAAAGATTGTCAGCTAGGAAAGTTGACCGGATCTAATTTCAGCAGCAAATCTTATTCATCTGAGAATGTGCTAGACCTAGTGCATACAAATTTGTATGGTCATATGAGGACTAAGAGTTTCTATGGGGACTAGTACTTCATGTTGTTTGTAGATGATTTCTCAAGAATGATGTGGGTTGTATTCATGAAAGAAAAATCTGAAGCCTTTCACATGTTCAAGTTCTTTAAGCCTCGAGTGGAGAGAGGAACGCTAAGAGTCTGAAAATATTGAGATCAGATAGATGAGAGTTCACCTCTCAAGAGTTAATAACTTATTGTGAAGAACAAGGGATTATGAGGCAGATGTCTACACCTAGAACACCTCAATAAAATGGAGTTGTTGAAAGAAGAAACAAAACTCTAATTGATTGTGCAAGAACTCTGATCATATAGAAGGATATTCCACATGTTTTTTGGAGAGAAGAAGTGAGTACTACTATGTATACCTTGAACCAAATTCAGGTGAAGAAGGGGAAAAATAAGTCTCCCTATGAATTATGGAGTGGATACTCACCCAATGTGAGTTACTTCAAGGTATTTGGAAGCAGGTGTTACACCAAGAGGGATGGGTACTCTAGAAATTTTGATCCTAAGAGTGATTAAGTAACCTTCCTAGGTTACTCCACAAAGAGTAAACCATACTAGTGTTTGAACAAAAAGACGGGTAAGATTGTGGAGAGTGAAAATGTTAGAGTGGATGAGTTCTCTGAGAAAAATGAATAGGACAACAAGAATGAACCAGAGGACTATCAAGGATTCATTTACATTGTACTGGACTAACCTACTACAGAGAATCCTAATGTATCTACAAATGAGGAAATGTGTGAAGTAGATCCTACACAATCAATAGAAGAAGCTCCAAGAAATGAACCGATGCAACCAAGGTATGTCAGAAACAAAAATCCTACTAACAATATTATTGGTGATAAAAATGTAGGAGTATTGACTAGAAGAAAAGCAAGGGAGAGTACCTATCTACTCTCTAAAATTGAGCCCAAAACAACAAAGGAGACTCTAAAAGATGAAGATTGAATCAATACTATGGATGAAGAACTTGAGTAGATTTAGAAAAATGAAACTTGGAACCTTGTGCCCAAACCAAAGAACAAAAATGTAGAAGGCACCAAATGGGTGTTTAGAAACAAAATGGATGAAACCGATCAAGTAGTAAGAAACAAAGCAAGACTAGTCTACAAAGGGTATGCACAGGAAGAAGGTTGGACTATGAAGAGACCTTTGCACCGGTGGCCAAACTGGAAGGAGTCAAAATCTTGCTTGCTTATGCTACCTACAGGAAGTTCAAGGTCTACCAAATGGATGTCAAATCAGCATTCTGAAATGGTGTTCTACAGGGAGAAGTGTACATTGAGCAACCAAAAGGGTTTGCTTCAAAAGATGGAAGAGACATGGTATGCGAGTTGAAAAAGGCTCTGTGTGGGCTAAAACATGCACCAAGAGCTTGGTATGAGAGGCTGCACTCATACCTGATAAGTATAGGGTTCATGAGAACCACTGACAACAATAACTTGTATTTGAAGACTGGACAATAAGGAAAATATCTGATTGCAGAGGTTTTTGTAGATGATATCATCTTTGGAGGAGATGATGAAATCAGCAGAGTTTTTGCAAAAGAAATGAAGAAAGAGTTTGAAACGTCCATGATCGGTGAAATAAAATTCTTCATTGGCTTGAAAGTATCTCAGCTAAAGAATGGTATATTCATTAGCCAAACCAAATACATAATGGAAATATTGAAGACCTTTGGAATGGAAGATTCCAAACCTACTGGAACTTTGATGGTTATAGGTTGCAAGCTCTCGAAAAATGATGAGGCTAATGAAGTGAATGAGACACTATACCGATCCATGATCAGTAAGTTGCAGTATGCAGTGCACTATAGACCAGATATAGAACAAGCAATTGGTTTGGTTGCTAGATTTGCTGCAAAACCAAAAGAGACTCATATGGTGGTGGTTAAGAGGATATTTAGATATCTTAAGGGGATAGATGAGTATTGTCTCTGGTATCCACGTTAGGGATATTTTAACTTAAGTGTCTTCACCGATGCAGATTGGGCAGGGAACATTGATGACAGAAAGAGCACTAGTGGAGGTGCATTCTTTCTTGGAGATAGGATTGTGTCATGTTCAAGCAAGAAACAAAATTGTATCTCTCAATCCACACCTGAGGTGGAGTATGTGGCTACTTAAATTAAGTATACATAGGTAGTATGGATTAAGTAGATCTTGGAAGGTATCCAACAAAAGGTGACTGAACCGGTGGTGATACACTGTGAAAATACAAGTGCCATTAACATATCAAAAAACCTGGTAATGCACTCTAAGAATAAACATATTGCAATAAAATATCATTATCTTAGGGAACAGGTGCAAGAAAAGGAAGTTAGACTACAATATATGCCAACCAAGGAACAGGTTGCAGACATAATCACCAAGCCGCTACCTAAGGATACTTTTGAGTATCTCAAAGGTAAGCTAAGGGTAATTCCCTTGCATACTCTAAGGTGAGTGAAGATCATAACATCATTAGTCCAGTATGATTTTCCTGAAAATTCTGTGTATTTGGATTGATGATTATGGACTATTCCTGTTAGGGGGAGCAGCCATTGTAGTATGTGCATTAGGCTGTCTAGACTACACCTTTGGCATTGTTGTCAAAGGGGGAGTGAAGTCAAATGTGACATGAATGGAAGCCAATGAAAGGGGGAGTAAGATGTTTACTCAAGTACAACAAAAGCAAAAGTGACTGGTTGCTAAAAGAGAAGTTTGAAGTGTTGCCATCAATGCCAAAGGGGGAGATTGTTGGCATAACTGATGGTGTTGGCACAACCGGTTCATCAATTAGTAATGTCATTGATGACCAACACTTACCGGTGAATAAGATCAAGCTCATAGGCAAGAAGATGTGGTAAACCTCAATGGTTTACTCATGGCTACAAATAGTACGGAGGATTCAGTGCTTCCCAAATATGCATCATTGACACACTTAACAAGTGTGTTGTTAGAAGGCTAATCGCTTGAAGGGAAAACAGAGTAGTCGACTGGTCAGTCAAGCACCCAATAGGTATTGAGATCAGTTTCTTCAAACTGACAGATGAAATGATGATGCAGTCACAAGAGGTGACTTGGATTGTAGTTTAGTAGTCTTATGCACAACCGGAACACTCTGGATAGACAGGTGATCAGTCTAACTGATGATCAGTGACCGGTGGCAAAAGGTGAAGAGTTACACTAGTGATACAGGTTGAAGGATGATATCCTCCGAGAATCTCATAGCAGTGATCAATAAGCTAGATGCAATGACCAAAGGTGAGTCAGTTATGGTGAGATATCATCAAACAAATGGATACTGAATTCTACTGCAGTTAACAATCAGTTAAGGTGAGATTTGTGCAGATTTTCCAATTCGCATTAAAAAGACAGAACACAACTTAAAAGTTGGTGAAATTATGAGTTGCAAAGGTAGTCCTTTCTGAAACATAAAAATTTCAAGCATGTTTCTATTTTGTTACCATACCCCAACCTTCTTTGAATTGGATTCGTGACCTCCTTAAACATTTCAAGTCTAAGAGTATTTATACACATGTATTGTCTTTAGATATTATCAGATAAGTACTATTATGTTTATCTAGATCTAGCTTTCTTTATAGTGATAATATTGTTCATCTTTTGAAAAAATAAAAAAATAGTTATGTATATAACATCCATGATCTTCTCCAATGTCTTTATGTAGATACAAGTGAAGCCTAATAAATTCAATCTCTAAAATTCTCACTTATAAGTTCTTATTGCTCGCTGCATTATGTACCTTAAATGAGTACAAGAATATCACTATCCTCTCCCTCCAATAGAGCCTATTCCACTACTTGATTGCATTGATAAGGACATTGTTTCAATTATTGTAGACATGATTATCATACTAATGAGCCACCATCACATAAGGCCATAATTGTTATAGTTAGTCTCCACAACCTTGTTGGCTTCTATCTACCAGTAATCACTACCCATAATCATAATGGCTAATATAAGCTTGATGATTTAGATATGTCTCCTACTATATCTCTAAGTCCACTTTTTAAATGATTTAGTTGCTTGTTATTTTGTGTGTTGTCTTGAATTAAAACTCAACCCTAGACAATGTTTGCAATATGATATCATTCTCCCAATTTTTGGTTTGATATATATATGCTATAATATATTTTTCATACAGAACTGTATATAAAATGTAATTTTATCAAACTAAAATTTATTAAAATACGCAATCAATCTACGAGTACAATTAAGTTACAAATATTACAACAATATGCTATTGTCCCAATAGTAGGATACAAATTACTGTAAAAGAAGAAGCTTGTAGACGATAAATAGTATGGTAATAGCGAGGAGCTAGGAGGAGGAGGGGAACTAGACAGAATTCTTGATGTCGGAGCCATAACCGTTTTGGAGGTCGTAGTATCTAGACCACAGCATGACTCCACCATAGTTAGAAGAGGTGCGGATTTGAGGGAGTACATCGGAGATGAGGGTGGGTGAAGGAACGTAGCCCGTGCCGGCAGCTGCAGAGGATGCGGGAAGGCCTAGGTATATCTGGGCATTTGAGGGAAGAGAAGAGGTCCACTGCTTCCAGGCATCGAGGAAGTCCCCACCATACTGACAAGGAGAGTTGTCATAGAATTGCACCCACACGTAGTCGAAAAGGCCCGTCATGAGAGCAGTCCCCAAGTATGCGTCAGGGAATGGGCACTGAGGAGCTGCGGTGACATAGACCTTGTTACCTCCTCCGTAACCCTTGATGTACTTGGCCAGACTTCCCCAGTGTTCGGTGGTGCCCCCCTCAATGTCCAGGTCAATCCCGTCCAGAACAGCGTCTCCCAGGGGCCTGGAGTCGGAATGGCCTCCCAGATAGTTGTCCCACAGATAGGATGCCACGTTCTTGGCATCTGCGTCGCTGCTCAAGTAGTAGCTGCCTGCTCCTCCGCCCAGTGACAGAAGCACCTTCACTCCTCTGCTCTGGCATGCCTTTATATCGCTACTCAACCCACTGCAGCTCCCTTTCGTTTATGGATCGCAGTGCCCCGCCAGATTAATCATGGGTGTCTCTCCGTTGCCGAAAGTAGCCAGAAATGCCAGGATTACTATCTCGTAGCTGCCTGTCGAGCAAGTGCTGCTTAAGCTACCTTCGTTACCATTCTGTCCCCAGTAAATTACGATGCTTCCTGCTGCAGATTGCCTCATTGCTAACAATACCATCATCATCACCATAACTGACGATCTCCACCTCTTCATCTCCATATCGTATGCTCTTGCTCTTACTCAGATTGCTCAGTCTCTCACTCTCTTGCTTGCCTTCCTTGCAACCGTTTCTCTGCCTTATATACATGTATCTCCCTTCCTTTCTCTGCCTTATATACATGTATCTCCCTTAATTCGTTTGCTACGTGACATGTTTAGAAGCATACATAACAATAGCTTATAAACGATAAATTTAAGCATTTATCCCTGTGTATTCCGTCCCTTAATATTATTATCTTTTTGGTTCTGTCTGTTCGTCGCTAATCGAATAAAAGATAGTGGTGGGACACTGCAATTAAAACGAACCATAAACATAATTTTCGGGTGACAATTGTGGATTGAATAGGCTTAAATACTTACGCAAGCCTAAATTGGGCCGATTAGTAGATTTAAAAGCTTTGTTTGTTTTCTTATGTTTAACTTCTCCGGTCGAACAAATTTCTTGTTCATAAATGGTGGCTTATTCGCTGTCCGTTTAGCTTCTTATAAGCATTTGTACAAAGATTTCATTTTGGAGAAGCTGTGTATGTTTTTTTTAAACACAAAAAACATATATAATATCAAAAAACATACACAGTTTTTTCAGAATCATTTTTGTAAATATATCATAAATTATGGAAAACTTATGCCATTTATAATTTGTTAATAATACAACAATTACAAATTATTTCTGTCAATATTTTTAATAAAAAAATTTACATGATAGCATTAGCTATTCTAACTTCAAAAATCATCTCTAAGATAAGAATTATCTTAGAAATGATTTCCCGACATAAATATTGACGAGTTCAAATCTAGATCAACATGACGGTTAACTCTAGATACTTAACACATTGGGAGCTCATATTTAATCTATGCTACTTTTCTATAAGGGTGGGATTTTTCTTCTATGACCTGATGAGAGTTTCAATCAAAACGGAAGAGCAACACATTTGTATCAAAACTATACTAATTGAGAAGGTACAAGGTTGCAAAAGACACGTGACAACTTATAAGAATGAGACTTAAAAAAATTATTCAAGAATACACCCAAACCTCTACTATGTTCTTTCCATGCCTACTAGTTACAACCAATGCTATCTATACACAACTATCTCAATTAGATGAGAATTTCCTTTATCATGGTTAGAGATATCTTTACCTAATTAAAGGTGACTTCTATCTCTCAAGGTCTACAAGTTCTCCTTTCTAAACCTGACTGTTACATATTATTTATGTTTATAATTTTATATCATTGATCCTAAGAGAAAATGAATATCAAGAACCATCTCTATAGCCCTTTATGACTAGATCTATTCAATATTTTAGAATTTTTTTAAAACTCTTCTCATATGATCACGAGAAGAAAATAATATAATCTTTATAAAAATTATTTGACTACCATGATAATAATCTTAGGTACTAGCCACATTCTTAAATAAAATTAATAACAATATTCAAAGTAATAATAAATAATCTCCTACATCTAATAATGGATTGACATATTGTCCTAGTCAACTTTAACCCTTTCGATGTAGCTTATTATAGACGCATATTAAAATAGAAAAATAGAGATCTAACATTTTAATACTCATAGGTGAATATACAAACAACCTAAACACGTTGCAAATTACCAATTCATTTTCTTCTTTCCTTCAATACAACCTAACTCCACCTCATAAATTCTTCATCTTTAGAGTGTTAGCTTATGCTAGACTCATGTGCAAAATATTAAAATAATTTTGTTCTATTTTGGCCTAGAAACAATGGTTCCCCATAGTATTTTGAGGGGAGATTCAAAATATTAAAACCTAAAATGTCTGCGATATGCCTTTGGGTGCTCTTATTGGTGTTCACAAAGAAAATTTCCCATTTGACCTCATTCAGATTTTGTCTAGAAGTCATCAATTATTCCTCCAAAGTACTTTTAATGATATCATCTTCTCCAATAGTGGCCTCCCCAAACAACACGACATCATCCGCAAACTACGAATGAGTGATTGCATCAATGTCTTTATCAATCAATATTCCTTTGCATGTTGATAGAATCCTCCTATGTCTAGATTTCTTGCTAATCAATTATGCCATGAAATAAACAAGAAAGGAGAAAGCGCATCCCCTTTTCTAAGATCATTTGTCACCTAAAAAAAACCATTCAAAGATCCATTCACATTTAGTGAGAACCTTGGAGTGAAAATACATGTTTGGATACCTTCTAACCACCCACTATCAAACCCTAATCTATTCAAAACCAACAAACGAAATTCCAAATTGATATAATCATAAGCTTGACAAAAATCAAGCTTAATGATCATCCCTTTGAACTTCTTTGCCTTGATAGAATGGATAGTCTCTACAGTAAGAATTATGTTGTCCATACTTTCATGTCAAGGTGTAAACCTATTTTGTTCATCTGATATCAATTTTCCAAGTAAAAGATTCAATAGGTTGACTATCACTTTTAAAAATTATTTCACTTAGTGTGTTGCCCAATGATATCAGCCTATAAATCACCATATTTTCACATTCATTCTTTTTGGGAATCTGCACGATGAATGGTATTGTTCAGGTCCTTCACAAATCTCTTTTCTCACCTAAATATTTTGCCACAATCCATATGTCTCTCCCCATTAAATGCTAACACATTTGAAATAAATTTTCCATAAGGTCATCTGGCATGGGCACCTTGTCTGAGTTCAATTGGAAGGTGGTGCACTACAATTCTTCCACTGATTAAGGTGTCGTCATCATCCTGTTATCATTGGCACTAACAACACAAGGGATAACAACCAAAATCTTGTTCCATAAAATGGGATTGTTGCATGCCCCATCTACTAATAACACTTCAAAATGGTTTGTTGCTTCCTAACCGAAGCCCACTATATCCCAACACTAGCTATTGTCAACCAAATTCACCCAATTCGATTGTATTTGTCAATATTTTCTATTTGACCAGCACATGGAAAAACTAAGGGGTAGCATCCCCAAACGTGTTCCATTTTTCTCTTGCCTCGTCTTTCCAATATAATTCTTCTCTTGCAAGGATCTCAAATAACTTGGGGCCCTCAATTTTTTTTCTTTAATATAGTCCTCTATGAACATGTCATGCTTGATAATTTTCTCATTCAAATTATACAATTCATCTTCTAATGATAGGTTCTCAGCAAAAATATTTTTGAAGAAGTCTTTGTTCCAAATTTTTAGTTTACTTTTATTAAATTGTAGTCTTTTCATAGGTGAACCTTTATAAACATTTCTTTGTTTCCAGCATCCTTCAATTTTGGCAATGAGCATTTGGTCTCTCCACCATATACTTTTGAACTTGAAGTAACCATTGAATGGTCTCTCGCTTCTTCCAATTTCCAATTGTACAAAAAAAATAGTCTAAGATTGCAATCGCTAGTATGAGAGTTGAGAAGGTCATGTTGTTATTAGGCCAAGAGTGGCCTAAAAAGAAGCAGTCCAATCTATCAAAAATATTGCTGCAACCAATTCTCCTGTTGGTCGATGTGTATTGCAATTTTTTTGGAATTACATTAAAGAGGTCATTGTCTTAGAATAAACTTTTAAGAATCATTGATAACCCTATTGATTTTTGAGATGCCTCCACTTTTCTCCTTTAGATCAAGGATAGTGTTAAAATCCCCACCTACGATAATATTGTTTTTGCCAATCATTGATATCTTCTCTTTCAGAATGCACCACAATGTCGGTTTGTCCTCCTTGTGGGTGGGCTCAAAAACAATGAGAATGGGAAATTCTATGTTGGAAGCATGACACCTTAAAATGCACAAAATTCATTCTACATTAGTCTATATAAGTCTAGTTTCAATTGTATAGGAGTTCCATAGCACCCCCAATCATCCCAAGGAACCACATGCATCTTGAAAATAACCATCTTATATTTTGCAAAATTTCATAAACTTGCCACCCCATTGTCCTGATCAAGAACCTTTTGTCAGGAGTCGATAGGCCATTGACATTCCATGTGAGGATCTTCATCGATCCCCAATGGAGGTCATTTCTCCCTTGGTCAATTTCAGAAAGTCTATCAGTCCCTTCTTTGTGGCCTTATCCTCCCTTTTTTATCTATTGGTTTTCCAACCCCTTTCTTTCTTTGATCTTCTTAAAGTTTTCTTTGTCGATTGGCTAAGACATTTGGGGTTTGTGATGCCTAAATCATCCTCTTCCTAAAAAGCCTTTTTTGACTCCCCTCCATCATTAGACTCATTTGCAGTGTTGTCCATATCCTCTCTCCTTGGATGGTAATCCTTCCTTGGCCTTTTGAAGGGATCTATATTGGTGTGTTGAATCCTTGTCATGTTGTTGATATAAGTTATATTTTGATTGTCTTCCAAGGGTGCATACTTCTAGTTTTCCATGATTAGGAATGTATTAATAATGGTGTTTTGAACCTGATCTTTGCATTCATGTTCCTTAGGTGGTTCGACCGGTTTAGTTTTCTATCTCTTGGTCTTCTCTTTGGTTATCCATTTATTAATACTTTTGGGTGTGATTCAACAATCATTTTGTATGTGATTTCTCTTTTTCCATCTTCAACAATATTTCTTAACATCTTATATTTTGATCTACTGAATCCAATGTCTTCCCTACGCACAAAGCTGAATTTGCATCCGGTCCAATCTAATTATAGTGATCTAGATCCTCACATAAATATATGAATCATTGTTTGCCTAATTCGAATCAATGTTTATTAGGGTTCCCTAAAATCTCCCAATTTTTTATAGACTATTTTTTGACCAATATTGAATGGGTAGATTATAAATTCTGATCCATATGGGTTTGTCTTAAGGGTTTAATTTCAAGGGATGAAAATTTGGAAAGCAAGGTTTCATATACAAAGGATGTCCATTCATTAACCATAATCTGTCTTGTCAAATCTTTTCCTTTTATTTTGCGTTTGAGAAAATAACAATGCAAAAACCCTTTGGAAGAAAATTAGTGACTGTTTGTGTGTTCCATCATTTTTTATCCAAAATCTAATTTTCCTATGATCGAATTTTGAGTTGATGAATCTACATATGATTGCAAAATCCTTAAGCAATACGATGTCTGTAACATAAGTTTCTTCTGAAAGGTCGTTAGTGTTAAGTTATCTATGTGTCATAGCTAGACATATTGGATACTAAGAGTCTTCCTTTGACTTGCATTCCTCTGAAGTAGATTCATTTGTTTCCTTGTCTTCTTTTTGGGTTATGTGAATATGAGCTTCTACCTTTGACTCCTTGTTGCAAAAACTTGAATTCCATTCGTTTGCATTGTGCAAGCCATTTTTTCATAAAAGATTTGAGAGCCATTGTATCAATTATTATATATGATGGGCTTATTATGTTTCCTCTTTGTGGTATCTTGTCCTTGAGTTATTTTAATTATTTTATTTTATTTATTTTCTCTTAGCATGTTTGCTAGTTTTAGATCTAGCTTTTGGACTTGATCATTAGTAGTATTGTTAAATAGTTTTATCCTTTTCCTTTAAATTATTTTCATGTTAATCCTTTCTCTCCAATAGTTTTATCTATTTATAATATGAATCTATTTATTTCTTTACCTTTTTCAAATCTGTTTCTAATGAAAAAAAAATTCTTATGTATTTTTTCTCCATGAAGGTTATAAGTTTATATTCATTTACATTTTCTTTTCACTTATTGTCTATGTTTTAACTCGCCCTTGTCTTTTCAACTCTCTTTGAGTTCCAGGTTCTTCCTTCACCCTTCCCACCCCTTCGTTTTAGGGTGTATTACTCTAGAACTTGCCATTTCTACTTCTCCTTATACACTATGTCATCATGATGATCAATCATAGAGTCTCATCTAAAACATTGATGAAAAAAATCTGACATAATAAAAAATCTCAACATGATTGATTGTGCAAATATAATATAATTGTATAAATTCTTAAAGATAATTACTACATTTAATGTTTTGATCAAAGGGGATAATCAAGGTAGGATTGCTTGGGGAAGTCAAAGTAATAAATGATAATGAAAAATTAATAAATGAAGGTTAAAAGGGAAAGAGGATCATGGAAAATGGTGGGTTGATTTAGGAATGGGAGAATAGGTAAAATTGGATAAAAGGGGCATAATGGGAAAGATGGTAAAATAGGCAAAAAGATAAGGAAAATAGTGGAATTGTAGAGTATGCCATTTCTATTACTACATTCTTCCCCCCACTTTATCAAGATTATGATGGGTTATAGAAAATAATTTTATGAAAGGAAGTACATATTGTTAACACATCTAAATAATCATGAAATGTAAATGATATTGTTATAACTAGAGGATTACCTATATTCAACATGGATTTGATCTTCATTTTTGTACATGCACCTATTATTATAAATAATCTAAAGAGAGTAGTCACTATATGTTAATAAGGATAAAATATACTTGTAGATAGTCCATAGAAACACATCTATGTCCAACTATTGAAAAGGCATAAAATATAAATCGACTACAAAACATGTATATTCCCCATCATAGAATGCATGTAGAAATTGTTAAAAGTGACATAGGAAAAATAGATTGCTTATTTTTTTAAACACATCTATGAAGAACTCTACAAATGAATAAAGGAAAGATAGTGTGAGTTGGAATTATTGTGGGCACTTAAAAATCACCTTGGAAAAGAAAAAGATAAACTAAAAATTTGAAACACAAATTAAGAAATGAAAATAGGATAACAAAAACTAGAAATTGGAAAGTAGTCATGACAACAAGGGTTGTAAGGTATCCAGTCATGGGTAGGGCCAATGTAATGTTCACTTTTGAAATTAGGCTAGTTTATTTCTTTTGGAAGGATTCCAAACTTTCTTGTATAGTCATGTCTTCCTTTCATTGCCAAACACTTCCCTCTTTCTCCCTTCTCTCCTATAGGCCTTTGGACCTCAGCTTCTATGTTCTCATAGCAAAACACTTCTTCAACCCTTGCTTCTTCATTGATGATTTTCTCTTTAGAAATTTGGGGATTTTGATTACATATTATGTTTATAAAGGTACTAGCAGGGCATCCAAGCCATGAAATGCAAAAAATATTTCGATATTTTTCTTATGTAAATTTGAATCCTTGGACCCTCACTATTTTGCATGTTGACACCACAAAGTCCCATTCCACAAATACATCACATTAGACCTTGGAAGAATTCTATTCTCATTATAAAAGTATGAGTAGATATACTGGATTTTTTTTTATGATCTAGATTGATCCATTTTAGAGTTTCTAAATTTGGTTGCCCTTCTTGAAACATAAATATTTCAAGCATGTTTCTACTTTTTTACCATATCTCTAAGTGGACTTCTTTAATGATTTAGTTGCTTGTTATTTTGTGTTATGTCTTGGATTAAAAGTCAACCTTACATGAACTTTAGAATGTGTACCAAGCATCATTCATAAAAATACTTAAAAATGGACCAAATGAATTATGTACCAAGCATCGTTCATAAAAATATCTTATCTAGCGTCCCTCATGATTATGATCTTTCTATGAATTTTCTGATATTGTGCATGCTATTTATATATGTGTGTAAATTATTGTTTTGGCTAGAAATCTCACAAGAGGAATTATGTTTCAAAAATATAATTATAACAATGTGTTATTGTTGTTAGGGTTTCAAGCAGATCCAAAGCAAATATGAACTAACAATTATATGCAGATTTAAATACAAAAGATAAAGAAATAAAACAGGACACAAATAACACAAAGATTTAACGTGGTTCACCCAGAATGGGTTACGTCCACCATACACAGCCATCCAATCTTTCTTATTATCCAGCAAAAACAGTACATCAACCTTACAATGCCTTAAGCATCCCAGCCGCTTATAACATGCATTTTTAGGGCAACAAACAAAGTCTGCCTTTTTAGGGTTTTATTACAATGTCGGTTTTCATCAACAAAAATGGCAAAAAAAAAAATTTCTCGGGGGCTGCCGCCCCCGAACCCCTGCTTTCTCGAGGGCTGCCGCCCCCAAACCCCTGCCCGGGGCCCAGCCCGGCCCTGAACCCTAGCAAGGATACGTGCTGAGTGTACAGTACTTTGTTGATCAGTCGCCACATTTCAACAATCTCCCACTTGGAGACTGATCAGGCTCCACACCGCACAATCTCCCATTTGGAGACTGATACTACACGACACCACTGTACATGCAACATCTGCTGGATAAAACACTAGGACTTGACTGGTATAAATTCCACAATTATCAATCAAGAAGACCAACAGAAACTGATGAAGAAATCAGCTTCTCTTGTGGAACTGCCTTTGTGAACATATCGGCAGGATTCTCACTTGTGTGAATCTTCTCAAGCCGTAACTGACCCTCCTCCAAAATAGTCCGGATGAAGTGGTACCTGAGCTGAATGTGCTTTGTCCTTGAATGAAAAGCAGAGTTCTTCGCAAGATGAATGGCACTCTGGCTATCAGTATACAATGGGCTATCCTCTTGTGGCTGACCCAATTCCTTCAGAAAACATTGCAACCAAATCATCTCTTTGCTGGCTTCTATAGTAGCAACATACTCAGCTTCAGTGGTTGAAAGTGCAACAACCTTTTGCAACCTAGAAATCCAACTGACTGCAGTTCCCCCTATAGTAAAAACATACCCTGTAGTACTCCTCCATGAATCAATATCACCCGCCAGATCAGAGTCAACAAATCCACTTAGAGCAGCATTAGATCCTTTGAAACATAATGCCTTCGTAGTAGTTCCTTTCAAATACCGAAGAATCCATTTCATAGCATTCCAATGTTCCATACCCAGATTACTCATAAACCTGCTCACAACTCCCACTGCATGTGCAATATTTGGCCTTATGCATACCATTACATGCATCAGACTGCCAACAGCTGATGAATACGGGATGTTAGAAATTTTATTAACCTCTTCTTGTGCCTTTGGGCACATCTCCTTAGTCAATTTGAAATGACTAGCCAAAGGTGTACTAACTGCTTTTGCATCCTGCATGTTAAATCTTTTCAACACCTTCTTTATATACTCACTTTGGGACAAATTCAAGGTTCTATTTTTCCTGTCCCGTGTAATCCTCATACCGAGAATTTGCTTAGCTGCACCCAAATCCTTCATAGCAAATGACCTGGCTAATTTCTGTTTAAGATCATTTATATGTTGCATGTTAGACCCAACAACAAGCATGTCATCAACGTAAAGCAACAGGATAATATAACTGCCATTATCAAATCTCTTAAAATATACACAATGATCAGAATGACATCTATGATAACTGTGTTTAGCCATGAAACTATCAAATTTTAAATACCATTGTCGGGGTGCTTGCTTTAGGCCATACAGACTTTTCTTCAACCTGCACACCAAGTTCTCCTTACCTTTGACCTCATATCCCTGTGGTTGCAACATGTAAATTTCCTCCTCCAAATCTCCATGGAGAAAAGCTGTTTTGACATCTAATTGTTCAAGATGTAAATCATCTGCAGCCACAAGACTAAGTACAGTTCTAATTGAAGTCATTTTTACAACTGGAGAAAATATTTCATCATAATCTATACCCTTTTTTTGTGCAAAACCTTTTACCACAAGTCTGGCCTTATATCTTTTCTGACCTCCTTCCTCCTCCTTCAGCCGATAAACCCATTTGTTAGGCAAGGCTCTTTTTTCTGCAGGTAAAGGGACTAAGTCCCAAGTCTTATTTTTCATCAAGGAGTCCATCTCCTCTTTCATACCTAGTTGCCACTGTTGTTTGGTATCCACCTGCATTGCTTCTTCATATTCTTCTAGTTCACCAGAATCCGTTAATAAAATAGAATACAAAGAAGGAGAAAATCTTTCAGGGGGTCTACTTGTCCTCATAGAACGTCTAACACTTGCAGGAGTTTGTGGGACAATCTGTTGTTGCTGAGCATTAGGTACCTGTGGCATTTCATTTTCAGGAATCTCATCCAACACCACATATTCTTGTTTGTCTTGTTCATGCTTCTTTTCCTGCATCTGTTCTTTATACATAACCTTCTCATTGAATATAACATCTCTACTTCTAATTATTTTCTTATTTTCAAAATCCCATAACCGATAGCCATATTCATCTATCCCATATCCAATGAAGGTACATTTTCGAGATTTAGCATCAGGCTTGGTTATGTTTTCTTTATCAACATGGACAAAAGCTTCGCAACGAAAAGTTTTTAGAAAAGAATAATTTACCTTTTTACCAGTCCATGCCTCCTCTGGAATACCACCATCCAAAGGGGTTTAAGGTCCTCTATTTATCAAATAGACAGCAGTATGTACAGCATCTGCCCAAAAATGTAAGGGTAATCCAGCATGCAATCTCATGCTCCTCGCACATTCCATGATGGTCCTATTCATTCTCTCTGACACACCATTTTCCTATGGAGTTCCTGGAACTGTCTTCTGCTTTCGAATCCCATTTAAGGAACAGTAATCTTCAAATGCTTTGCTGCAATACTCACCTCCATTATCCGATCTAAGACACTTCAACTTTTTTTTTGTCTCATTCTCAACCAAAGCTTTCCATTTCTTAAAAGTTTCAAAAACATCTGACTTTTGTTTTAGGAAATATACCCATGTTTTCCTGGTTGAGTCATCAATAAAAATAACATAATAACAAGAGCCACCAAGAGATGATACCTGAGCCGGTCCCCATACATCTGAATGTACAAGCTCTAACTTCTCACTCTTCTTCTCTTTCCCAACCTTGAGAAATCTGACTCTTTTCTGTTTACCATAAACACAGTTTTCACAGAACTCTAAATCAATCTTCTTTAGTCCTGGCAATAGATTTTTAGAGTGAAGGATTTTCATCCCTTTCTCACTCATGTGCCCAAGCCTCTGGTGCCACATTATCGAATCTGTTCTTGCAACATTTATTGTTGTTGTCCCTGCAGTAACTTTATCTATAGCAGCTAAGGTAGAGTAAGTGTTACCAGTACATAGATATAATGTGCCTACCTTCGCACCTTTAGCTACTACTAATGATCCTTTAGTGACCTTCCACATACTGTCTGAGAAGGTAACTATGCAACCTTCACTACCTAGTTGCCTTGCAGAAATTAAATTTCTTCTTAAATTAGGAACATGTCTTACCTCCTGCAGAAACCAGTCATTACCATTCTGCAACTTGATCTTTATCTTTCCTTTTCCAACAATTTGACAGGGCTCATCATCACCCAAATATACCTGTCTAAAATCACCTTGAACATAATCTAGAAAATATTTTCTATGGGGTGTAGCATGAAATGAAGCCCTAGAATCTATTACCCAGGAATCATTAACATTATCCAAACATAAGATTAAAGCATCTTGTAAAGTATTACTTGCAATATTAGCTTCCTTACTATCATTTTCATTTTTGTCTCCTTCTTTGTTTTTCCGAGACCAACAGTCTTTCTTTAGATGACCAGGCTTTTCGCAATACCAGCAATCTTTCTTTCCTCTAGATTGAGAGCGTCCTTTCTTTGACTTCCCTCATGACTTCTCATTCCCAGGGCTTTTTCCTCTTTCCTTTGATCTTCCTCTATTCTCCACATTCAAAACACTACCCGATGATGTTGGAGTCTCACCTATGCTTTTCCTTCGCATTTCCTAGCTTAGGATAACACCAACAATATCATCAAATACCAAAGTATTTTTACCAGAGATAGAGTTACTTACAGCCATAACCAAGCTATTCCAGCTTTTTGGCAAAGAACATAAAATCAAGAGAGCCCTAACCTCTTCTGCAAAGGTAATTTTTAACGAAGACAATTGACTGGTAATTGTATTAAATTCATTTAAGTGCTCCGCTACAAATCCTCCCTCACTCATTTTCAAATTAAACAAATGTTTCATAAGAAATACCTTATTCGAAGCCGAGGGTTTCTCATACAGCTTAGCCAATGTTGCCATCAAATCTACAGTCATTTTTTCTTATGTTATATTGAATGCTACAGACGATGCAAGACACAATCGAATGGATCCCAGTGCCTTTCTATCTAAAATGTCCCACTCTTCATCTGATATTGTGGTCGGTTTCTTTGTCTTTCCTTCCAATGGCCGCCACAAATCCTTTTGATATAGGTAATCCTCCATCTGCATTTTCCATAACTGATAATTCTGGCCATTAAACTTTTCGACCTTGAATTTGGAATCCTCCATTGCTCCCACTCAAATCTGAAAGTCCTGCCAATTTACAGAAAACCTTGCTCTGATACCAATTGTTAGGGTTTCAAGCAAATCCGAAGCAAATATGAACTAACAATTATATGCATATTTAAATACAAAAGATAAAGAAATAAAACAGGACACAGATAACACAAAGATTTAACGTGGTTCACCCAGAATGGGTTACGTCCACCATACACAGTCGTCCAATCTTTCTTATTATCCAGCAAAAATAGTACATCAACCTTACAATGCCTTAAGCATCCCAGCCGCTTATAACATGCATTTTTAGGGCAACAAACAAAGTCGGCCTTTTTAGGGTTTTATTACAATGTCGGTTTTCATCAACAAAAACGGCAAAAAAAAATTTTCTCCGGGGCTGCCGCCCCCGAACCCCTGCCCGGGGCCCAACCTGGCCCCGGACCCTGGCGAGGATACGTGCTGAGTGTACAGTACTTTGCTGATCAGTCGCCACATTTCAACAATTGTCCCAATAGTAAGATACAAGCTACTGTAAAAGAAGGTGGTCGTAGATATTACTATAGCGAAGAATAGTAGGGTAATAGTGAGGGAGTAGGAGGAAGAGGGGGATATTGGGTATATGAAGCCCAATGGTCACATGACTATTTATTTTCCCTAGACTCTTCATTTGGTATCTGATATGTTTATATAAATGGCTGAGTGCAGCCCATACTGGATGTATTGTGTATTGGATATTTGGTTAATAAGATAATTCGCCATGTTTCTGGTGGACGTAGTCACTTAGTGGTGAACCACATTAAACCTTGTGTTGTGTGTTTCTTTTTTGTTGTTTTGTTTTTTATTCTCTTCTCATTTTAATCTTTACAATTGGTATCAGAGCCATGTTGTCTTGAGCAGAGATGGAGGAAGAAGGAGAAGGTAAAATTTATAACTTCTATGGTAGTTTTATGGTCCATGTAAAACTATGCTTCAAGCATCACATACATTGGTGGGATGGCTGGAAGAAAGAGGGGAACTCAGTTGAAGAGGAGAATCCAGCGAAAGAGAAGGATGTTGGGATTCTCATTTTCTCTCCTCTTGAGCCAGTTTTGGCACTTATTGGCCAAACTATTAATAGCTGAGAATTTGTTGGTATTCATGTGGTGAAGGATGAACATCATGATATCCCGTTTGGAGTTGGAGATAGTCCCTATATAGACGCTAGAATTTTTGAACAGAAAGATGTTGGAAAAGAGGCGTAGCCTCCTAAAATTGCGACACTTGCAATTTCGACTGCATTTCGGTCTTCACGATGGCGACGCAACACGCAACCTGAATGGAGACCCCAAAACTTGCTCGCGACACTGAAAACTGCATTTTTCATGCACCCTGGCCTGAACCTCCTTTGCACCCCGCTGTCCTGGAGGTGGGACCAGAGCGCCCAGCGCCCTGGTCCCTCAGGACCAGGGCGCCCAGTGCCCTGGTCCCTGGGTCCTATTTTGGGCCCGGTTTCCTAAGTGATATCGGGTCTTTTTTATTGCAATTTGGAAATATACTTCCCTGGTCGGCCTAAGGTCGGGAAAATCAGTCTATCAGCCCTAAATGACAAGTATATAAACTACATTTTCCTCTCTCATTCGATATGATGAAAAAGGCGTGGAAACTATACTCAAGCATTCAAGCATTCAAGCATTCCTTCAAGCAATTGATCATTTCAAGTCTCCATTCAAGGCTAAGTGTTGCATTCAAGTCAAGGATTCAACCATTGAAGAGGAGATCACTTATTACATGCTACATACTACAACATACAACATCTAAACCTTCGCACATAAGGATACAAACATCCTTAGAACAAGGTATTAGTACTTGTTTTACATTACAGTCATTTACATTTACAGCTCTTGCTCATTTCTTGGTTAATTCCAAAACCGGGGTTTGACCTAAAGGCAAACCCCTAATCCCTAACCCCCCATCGTCTTCGCTTTTCTGTGTGTAGGTTGCAGGTACGTGGCTGAGATTGAAGATCTGGAATCCTTGTGTAGAGACGAACCGATCCCCCTTCGTTTCGCGGATTTTTTGGAGGACCGTGGCGCCGGGCGCCATCGTCCCGACAACTTTTGCCCAAATTTGCAGGACAGCGCCGTATCGACATTTTACTGCTAATTCCAGGTCTGCAGCTTCATCCTATAACCCGAACTCAGTTTATAAGCGAATCTTTATGACTTTCTATGCATCCTTAGCTTAATTTCCTTAATCAACATTCTTTACAAAAGAGGGTAGCCTTGCGTTCCTAACCCTTGAAACTCATTTAGCATCCAATCTTGCATTGCGTGGGATTGGATCTTGTGGGTTTCAACCCCTCTTTTGAATGTAAAGTCTTCCCCCTAAGTGAAAACCCATCGAATCCTAGCGAACCTCACTTCTCTCTCCTCGGAGTTGGAAGAGGGGAGACCAACTAGGGTTCGACCGCGATTTTTCGCTTTACATTTTGGTGAACCCGACGTGAACATCCTTTCTGATTTTTCATGCTTAGATCTGAAAAAATTGATTACATTTCCATGTTTGATCTTTTGCAAAGTTTTAGAGGTGATTGCATTAAAACCCTAAAATTTCTTTTTAATAATTAAACTTGCGAAATGTCTAAATGTTAATGCTTGTTTCAGATCTGTCCTTCTATTACAAATTATCAATTCATATTTGTGCTTTAATTCTGAAAATTAAGTGGTTAAGTGTCAAAACCCTAATTTTTGAAACCCTCTTGATTCAACCTTTGTCCGACAATTTGACCGATCAAAACATCTCCAAATCAGCTGTAACTTTGGATTCCGCAATAAAATCACAATATCTTTCATCCCTGAAAATTTGGAAAAAAGTTGCGAGGACCGTGTTGCACTCCGAGCGCCATCGTCCCCGACATTTTTTCCAAAATTTTGGGAGCGAGATCTTGCTGTATTTTCCTGCTAAAATCCAGAATTTTGGCTGATTTTGTCAATTATAACACTTTCAAAATTACAGTCAAAGTTGGTCTTGTGATTGCTTGGTCTAAGGCTCCTAATCATTCAAAAATTATCGAAACTGAAATTTTGTGTCAAAATTGTGTTCCTACTGTCTTAGATCTGAAAATTGTATTTGCATTCATTCGAAATTTCAGTGCTTTATTCAAATATTTGCATTTTGTGACTTTTGAAATTAAGTGCCTAATTACAACAATTTTGATTTCCGCTTTCAAAATTGAATTTTGCGTGAAATTGAATCAATTTTTAAATTTCAAAATTTGCATTGCTCTTGACATTCCCTCTAAAATCATAAAATTCAAAATTTCAGTTTCCCTCTCTTTTTCAAAATTCAAAATTTTGCATTTTTCGACAATCTTGATAGGGTTCAATTTTGAATTTGCAACTTTAATTTGGCCTATCTACAGATCGTAAAATCCCTCAATTTTTTCAGATTAGCTCTAAAATCATCATACCTTTCATCCCTGCAAATTTCGAAAAAAGTTGCAAGGACCGTGTTGCACTCCGAGCGCCACGGTCCCGAACATTTTTTCTGAAATTTCGGGAGACTGTTGTGATTGCATTTAACAGCTTAAATCTGGAAGATTGGCTGGTTTTACTGAAAATTGCTACCTCTAAAATCAAAATCTTCTCTCTCTCTCTAGTGCATGAGTTTTACAACAATAAGTCCTACTTACACTATTCCCGTTAGACGAAGCCGTAGAATTAAGTCTTTCCGAGGTTTAACTACTGAGGAGATGGAACCTAATTTGAGTAGTCTTTTTAACGAGGACATGGGTAATTCCTCTAATCCTCCTAATGATGAAGAAGCTCTCCATGAAGTTTCCGTTGAACAACTTTCCAAATTGGATAACCAATTTGACGATTTTCACCAATGGATGTCTCATGAGTATCCCGATAGTCAAGCTCTTCCTTTAATTGAGGGTCTAAAACGCATGCTTCAAAGTGATAAGAATGGAATTGATGTTTTGCGTGGTATTTCACACATTGTGAATTCGAATGTGATGCCTATGAAGAGTTGTGCTGAATCTTTAGGTTATACACAACCTCCTACACAAGTCAATCATTCTATTCCTTTGACCACTTCTATTGCTAGTTTACCTACCTTTACATCAAACATCATGGCTACCTCTATACAAGACATTCCTCCTGTGATTACCAGTCATGGGGGCAATCCTCCTTCTTCAATTAACCCTATTCCTTCATTTAATCCGACTTCTTCATTCATTCCTTCAATAAGTGTTCCTATTACATCTTCACAAATGAACATGACACAAGGGGGCAATTCATTTAATCATTCCATTCCTCCTTGTAGTGTTCCTCCTATCCAATCATCCCCTATGGTTGACTATCATAGGGTCCCACCACCTTACTCTTTACCATCTTTCAATAACATCACACCTCCATCTCAATCTAACACACCTAATATGAACTCTTCGACTGAAGCTACCATTAATAATCTTGCACAAACTGTCTCTTCTTTACAGCAACAAATTGCCTCTATGAACCAATCTAAGTTTAGTGTGCCCACATTTGATGTTGCGAGCCCACTTTCTCTTGACATTGTTCGAGCTATCCCTCCTAAACATGTTGAAATCCCGCATTTGGAACTTTATAATGGTAAAGGAGATCCTCTAACACATGTTAAGACTTTTCAAACAATTTGTACTGATTTTGCTTATGACCAAAGGTTGCTTGCAAAACTGTTCACTAGAACATTAAGAGACAAAGCCCTACAATGGTATTGCTCGTTGCCTTCTTATTCTATTACTTCTTTTGAACAACTTGCAAATGCTTTCATTCAACAATTTCAAAACAATATAAGTCCTAAAGTTACTTTGATTGATTTGATGCATTGTAAACAAGGTGTTAAAGAAAAAGTGACTGATTTCATTGGTAGATATAAGCATTTGTATGCTCAAATTTCTTTTCCAGTGCCTGATAATGATATTCAAAGAATCTTTATTTCTAATTTACAAAAAGATATTCGAGACAAACTTCTGTTTTCTGAGTTTACTTCTTTCCAACAGTTGTGTGCCACTCTTCACAATTATCAACTGACTGTGAGTCAAATGGAACAATCACATCCTATGGCTCCGAGTGATAAGGGTGATAGCAGTCAACAACCATTTGGGAAGTTTAAACCGAACAGAGATTCTATCAAATTCAATGAAAACATCATCAACAACAATGTGAATGCAGCATCAGGTGTGCCTTCTATTTCTAAATTTTTCAGGAAAGAAAGAAAGTATACTCCTTTGAATGAATCATTGCATGATATTATGAATAAGTTATTGGAACAAAATGTGCTTGCCCTTCCTCCTATAAGACAAATTGATCCTGCAAAGATTACTTCACCTTATTTTGATCACAAAGCTTTTTGTCACTTTCATCGTCAGCCTGGTCATGATACTGAAAAATGTTTTTCTCTAAAGGGTAAAATTCAAGATTTGATTGATAATAATACTATTTCTGTTTCTGGAGTGAATGATAAAGGCAACACATCTGTAGCTCCTCCTAACCAAAATCTTTAGATTTTTACTGATCCATTACCTTCTCATACTTCTCATACTTCTAATGTGATTGAGGCTAATGATTCCTCTTTCTCATCTGATGGTCTTGTGTCTATGACTCCGAATGTGATTAACTTTGTAGAGCAGCAAGAAAACCCTAAAGAACCTTCCATCACATTTGATTCTAGTGAAACCATTAGGGCACCTGATGGTCCTTTATACATAGTTGCAAAAGTCAATAATATGCCTTGCCGTGGAGTGCTTATTGATCCTTCGTGCATGGTTAATGTTATTACTGAAGAATTTATTTTTACTTTGCAATTGAATCAAGTGATCTATGACAAAACAGATGTGATTGTGAAATTATTTGATGCATTTTCTTCTCCTGCGATTGGTTCTATTACATTGCCTATTGAGGTCCATAACAAATCCCTTGATGTGAACTTTGCTATTATTCCATCTTCCGAACAATTTCATGTGAAGCTTGGCTATCCTTGGCTATCTTCCATGAAAGCTATTGCTTCTCCTATTCATAAGTGTTTGAAATTTCCCCATAATGGTGAAGTTGTTACTGTCAATCATAGTCTCTTTAAACCAGCTGAAAGAACTTCTAGCGTTCCTCTTGATTACTTTTGGCCTAAACAATTCCAATCTCTTCCTCCGCGAAGTGATCATCTTTTCAAATCTTATCAAAAGTGGAAAACAGATATGATCCTATCTCTAAGTGAACCTAGAGCACCTAAACTTGACATTCCTATCATTCTTGAGAAGGAAATTCTTCCTTTGAAAGACAAAACTAATGTCTTTCCCCAAGAAGATTCCCAACCCGTCCCTATGGATGCGACTATGTCTATGCCTAATAAATCTTCTAAAAATAGACCTATACCTCCTCGTCATGATGGACTTGGTCTTCTTCCTAAACCAAAAACTCCTCCTTTATATGGAGCAGTTCCTCCTCCTGCCTTCTATAGAGAGAAGAGACCTTCTTCTTCTCCTATTATCCAGCCTAAGAGACCACAACCTAAACACCCAAGTGATAGGGATGAGAACATTCCTCCTCCTCTATCTTCTACACTTCCTACTAAGACTAGACGTAATTGTTCTGCACGGGAACGTCGACAAAAGCGTCGTCTTAGGGCTCAAGCAGCTGCTTCTCAAACTTTACAATCTCCAAAAACACCTTCAACAAGCATTATTCCATTTTCTCCTCAGCCGGATATTGAGCCTAAATCTCCTAAACATAAGATGCATGATGGTCTTGATCCTGTGCGAGTTAAAGATCCTATTTTTATAAATCTTGATGATGATATAGATGAAAATGTTATGCATGATGAAAATGTTACTCCTCTTGCTTCTGATAGTGAATATGAACTTGTTGATGTTGATAACCATTTATCTAATGAATTTTCTAAAGCACTTATCCTAGCTCCTAGACAAGAACAATGTGGCTTGGAACATGAACATAGCCCTTGTTTGGATCTTATGATAGCTCCATCTGCTGTGTTGGATGTTCCTCCTCTAGCGTGTTCCCTGCCTTCCCGAAACATTGATCAGCAAGATCGGGGGGTAGATGACATGCTAGACTAGTTACATTAGCATAGCAGACTCTCTTCCGCTCTCTTTTGTTACTTCTTCTATAAGTTATTCTCATTCTTCTATTTGTCGTCCTTAGTGTTGTCTACTTGAGGACGATGCAAAGCATTGAGATCTCTCGATCTCTCTCATGTTGACTCAAAAGACACATGTGTTCCCTTCTTCTAGGTGACCTTCCTTGATTGGGGAATGAAGAACAATTATGCATACATCCATATGATATATACATGACTTATCATATAGCATACTGACCCCGAGGAAAGCGAAGTCACCTCGTGCTTTGTGTTTTGTGTCTATTATCCTTGGGTTTATCTCACACTTGGGGGCTAAATCCTTGCGATAATGTGCTCCTTTCCTTTCTCATTTCTTATGTGTATCACTACGTTAAAACAATCACCCTCGTTGAGGCGTGTGCGATCGCTTTAACGTAGGGGGGCATACACCCTGTCTATCCTTTCAAAGATACTTGAAAATTTCTTGGCAAACTTAGCTTTGTCTTGAAGATTTTTGGTATTTCTTTTGCATGACTCATAGTGAGGGAACCTTACTACTGACAGTCATGGTTCTTCCTCGTGATCTTCCCTTTTACTTTGTCAATCGAAGTTGTAAGATCCTTTGTCCACTGGGGGCTTGGTGTATCTTGCCTCCTTGACGTGGTGAAAGTCTTTCAACGTTGTTTCCTTGTACTTTACCGGAAGTATGAGCATACATACTCCCGCTAAAGTGGGGGCTAAATGTAGCGTCCTAAAATTGCGACACTTGCAATTTCGACTGCATTTCAGTCTTCACGATGGCGACGCAACACGCAACCTGAATGGAGACCCCAAAACTTGCTCGCAACACTGAAAACTGCATTTTTCATGCACCCTGGCCTGAACCTCCTTTGCACCCCGCTGTCCCGGAGGTGGGACCAGAGCGCCCAGCGCCCTGGTCCCTCAGGACCAGGGCGCCCAGTGCCCTGGTCCCTCAGGACCAGGGCGCCCAGCGCCCTGGTCCCTGGGTCCTATTTTGGGCCCGGTTTCCTAAGTGATATCGGGTCTTTTTTATTGCAATTTGGAAATATACTTCCCTGGTCGGCCTAAGGTCGGGAAAATCAGTCTATCAGCCCTAAATGACAAGTATATAAACTACATTTTCCTCTCTCATTCGATATGATGAAAAAGGCGTGGAAACTATACTCAAGCATTCAAGCATTCCTTCAAGCAATTGATCATTTCAAGTCTCCATTCAAGGCTAAGTGTTGCATTCAAGTCAAGGATTCAACCATTGAAGAGGAGATCACTTATTACATGCTACATACTACAACATACAACATCTAAACCTTCACACATAAGGATACAAACATCCTTAGAACAAGGTATTAGTACTTGTTTTACATTACAGTCATTTACATTTACAGCTCTTGCTCATTTCTTGGTTAATTCCAAAACCGGGGTTTGACCTAAAGGCAAACCCCTAATCCCTAACCCCCCATCATCTTTGCTTTTCTGTGTGTAGGTTGCAGGTACGTGGCTGAGATTGAAGATCTGGAATCCTTGTGCAGAGACGAACCGATCCCCCTTCGTTTCGCGGATTTTTCGGAGGACCGTGGCGCCGAGCGCCATCGTCCCGACAACTTTTGCCCAAATTTGCAGGACAGTGCCGTATCGACATTTTACTGCTAATTCCAGGTCTGCAGCTTCATCCTATAACCCGAACTCAGTTTATAAGCGAATCTTTATGACTTTCTATGCATCCTTAGCTTAATTTCCTTAATCAACATTCTTTACAAAAGAGGGTAGCCTTGCGTTCCTAACCCTTGAAACTCATTTAGCATCCAATCTTGCATTGCGTGGGATTGGATCTTGTGGGTTTCAACCCCTCTTTTGAATGTAAAGTCTTCCCCCTAAGTGAAAACCCATCGAATCCTAGCGAACCTCCCTTCTCTCTCCTCGGAGTTGTAAGAGGGGAGACCAACTAGGGTTCGACCGCGATTTTCCGCTTTACAAGAGGTTATTGTTGAAGAGGATGAATTCAAGAGATTACGTGAGGAAGAGTGTATGCCATCAGAGACCCAAGTTGAATCTGTTGTTGACTCCTAGGATGAGGAGGGTGCAAATTGGACTGAGGTAGCAGGGCAAGGAAGCCTGGCAGAAATTGTGGCTTTGGAGAGCTTTGCATATGGCATGGCCTTGATAAAAATAAAGAGGCACTCCCTTGATGTTGAGGATAATATTTGCATAGATAATTTAATAGAAGACTACGAACCTATGGACTTAGATGAAGGAGTGCAAACATGAGTTTTTGGTTTGAAGTGAAACCAACCATTGACAATAGTGGAGGATAATGGACATTGCTCCAAGCGGTTTCAAGCATCGCAGGGAGAGAAGGAAGATGTTTTATCCCGACCAAAATCTATTAAGACTCACCAATCCGATTGGATGGATGTGGATGATAGTATCAACCTAGATAGTGAATAGCCTCACATGAAGGAGGTAAACAAATCATTACAGATGGAGCAGAACACATTGGATTCGTAGAATAATATTTCAAGGAATAATATTCCAAAGAAGTATTTTTTTGTGAAAAGGGAGGAGGCAATGTTGATGACTACTGTAAAAGAAGAGGCAGAGTATCCTCACCTCCGTAAGGAGAAAATTATTTTTCAAATAAAAGAAGTTCAGCTTTTAAATTTTATTGTCTGATAGAATTTGGAGAAGGTTCATTCAAAGTGTTCTTGAATAGATTTTGGCGATGTTAAAATATTCATTGGGTTTGGTTCGAATGTAAGATCGAACATGGAAGTAGGGATGCCAGTGCATGGATGTACCAGTTGGCCTTCATGGGGGAGATTGTTGGGTATATGAAGCCCAATGGTCACATGACTGTTTGTCTTCCCTAAACTCTCCATTTCGTATCTGATATGTTTATATAAATGGTTGAGTGCAACCCATACTAGATGTACTATGTATTGGATATTTGGTTAATAAGATAATTCCCTATGATTCTGGTGGACGTAGCCACTTAGTAGTGAACCACGTTAAACCTTATGTTGTGTGTTTCTTTTTTGCTGTTTTGTTTTCTATTCTCTGCTCATTTTAATATTTACAAGAGACTAGACAAAATTCTTAATGATAGATATATAACCGTTTTGGAGGTCATAGTATCTAGACTAGAGCATTACTCCACCATAGTTGGAAGAGGTGTGGATTTGAGGAAGCACATCAGAGATGAGGGTGGATGGAGGAATGTAGCCAGTGTCGACAGCTGTAGAGGATGCAGGAAGGCCTAGGTATATCTGGGCATTTGAGGGAAGAGAAGAAGTCCACTACTTCCAAGCATCGAGGAAGTCCCCAATCCCACCATAGTGATAAGGAGGGTTGTTATAGAATTGCACCCACACTTAGTCGAAAAGGCTCATCATGAGAGAAGTCCCCAAGTATGCGTCAAGGAATGGGCACTGAGGAGCTGCAGTGACATAGACCTTCTTACCTCCTCTGTAACCCATGATGTACATTACCAAACTTACCCAGTGTTCAGTGGTGCCCCCCTCAATGCCCAGGTCAATCCCATCTAGAACAACGTCTCCCAAGGGCCTAGAGTTGGAATGGCCTCCCAGATAGTTGTCCCATAGATAGGATGCCACATTCTGGGCATCTATGATGTTTCTCAAGTAGTAGTTTCCTGCTCCTCCGCCCAGTGACGGAAGCCCCTTCACCAAGGGCTCATCCTTAGATTTTATAATTTCCATCTAGAAAATCCTCATCTAATGGTCCCTTGTCATCTCCCCCTGGCCCCTTGTGAGACCCTAATATTATGGTGGAGCTTTTGGGAACCCCTACGCAAAATCTAACTCCAATACTACCTCTTTAAACATGAGCTTGTTTCAACTCATTTCAATCCTAACAGAGAGATGAAATAAAAAATCTCCCCCTATTTGCCTCTTAAGGATGTGGAATTGTTAGAGTTGGAGGAGACAATTCCCAAGGATTTAGAGTCCCCATCGACCTCAAAATATGATTGGTCTCCTTAGGATTCTGAGGAGGTTGCTCCCCTTCCTCCTAAATAGAACACCCCTAACCCTATTCTTGCCCCCTCACTCAGGATGCAAAGGTTCCATGGTTAGAAGAATGCGTTGAGTTTCAGGACTTGCATATTAAGTGGCTCTTCCCTCACTTTGATGTGGCTATAAGAAAGATTAATAGGCTCGAGGCTTTAGCTAAGGAAGGGGAAAAGATGAATGGGTTTCAAAGGATGCTAGCAACATGGCTGGTAAGCTTTAGAAATGGGATAAGGTTGAATAAATACTGAATGACCTCAATTAAAAGATTTCATAGAGAAACGAGAGCACGGTTGTGATGAAGCTTAAGGAAAGTCAAGAGAGCCAAAGGAGAAAAATTGAGGATAAGTCTGCTTTGAGCCTGGTGATGGCCTTGAGGAACTCGACTTCTTTGAAGGCTATTCAAGAAGAAGTTGACCATAGGAAAGAGAAGCGGAAGAGGTATACAATGCCTCCCTCTACTACAATGGAACCCCCTACCTTAGTGGTTAATGACACTTTGGACTTTGGTACTTCAATTTTTGTTAAGGACTCTTAAAAAAAAATCTTTTTCTGAGAAAGTCGTTGGCAAGAGGGTAATGCCTCCAGATTTTAGACCATATCTTTGTGTCTTTAGCGGGTGGCTAGTTGGTTTTTTTTCTAGCTAGTTTTATCTCTTGTCTTTAGGTAGTTTCATGTTGTTTTTGGTGTTATTTTGTCTTTGGCTAGCTGTGCATTCCTCATGTGCCCTAGGTGTTGTAATTTAGTAGTTTTGTAAAGGTACAAGACTATCTTTCCTTATGCTAATCGGAACTATATATTTGGTATAAATGTTCATCATATTTAAATCTATATATAATATACCTTGTGGACCTTGCATGGCCAATGATATGCTGCATATATATGTATTTTGTTGTGGTATATTGTTATTTGGTGACCCTGCATGGTCTAATATGCTATGTTGGTGATTATTTCTATCATAGAATTCTCGAGTGACACTGCATTGTCCAGAGTCTGGTATAATGAATTACTATTTCTTTACTTTTTTGTCTATTCATCAGATATCTTGAATACAAAAAGTGAAATAGAGAACTAGACAAAGTAGGGTTTGGAAGAAAAAGAGGGTGAGATATAAATATAAGTCGAATGGTAAAATAAAATATCCAGAATAAATATAGATTTGGAGAAAAAGTATATGTGGGATGGAAAATACTACAATCGAGAAAAATTTATATAAGTTGAAAGAGATTTGGGAGGAAAATAGGAACTAGGAAAGCTATGGCTTAGAAAGGGAGTAGAGGGTAGGAAATGAAAAAGAGCTATTTCAAAACCATAAAACCAAGAAAATATGGGATGGAAAGAGACAAGGTAGGGGAAGGATAAATTTTATATTAGATAAAAATTTGATAAAATCCTTATAGAATTAGAATAAATAACAAGGTCACATAATAGAAAACAAGGAGAATAGTCATCTAGTGAAAAAGAGTTGCTCACAAATTTTTAGAGGGCCTCCAAAAATGGTTTTAGATATTAGAATGATTGCTAGATACCATATAACATTTGATATAATGTAGAATCATCACTCTTTAGAAAAAATAATTGCAATGGAACAAACAAATGGGAGAAAGAGAGGCCTTATTTATAGATTTTTCGTGGTTAATCAACTATAAAATATAGCATATTTGAGGCACTAGGAAATAGTTCATCTCCCATTTAATTTTTTAGTTGGGATAATGAAAATACATGTATCTACCACCTTTGGTGTATGGATATAGAAAATTTCTTGTCAGTTGAAGGAAGTCCAAAATTTTCAATGAAATCCTATGTTAAAAAGGGAGCACTAAAGGGTTGTAGTTATGAGCCATGAAAAGATACATGATTTGATATTTGAGGAAGAAAAGATAATTTAATATAGCTTAAAAGATAATAGTTACATTTAATGAATTGATAAAATAGGATAACTAAGGTAAGAAATTTTGGGGAGGGAAAAGTGATAAATGATGAGGAAAAAATAATAAATGAAGTCCAAGAGACGAAAGAGGACCATTACAAAGGATAGGGATGATTGAGGAAAGGTAGAGTGTGTGAACATGGGACAAAAAATAATAAATGGGAAAGACAATAAAATAGGCACTAAATGATATTTAGGGAATTGCAGTGTATATTTTTTATTATTATATCTAGGAACCACTTTAACAAGATTATAATGGAATTCATCTCTAGATCCTTCTCCCCCACCCCTATTGGGCAGGTCTCTAGAACAAACTCCTAATTCCTAAAATTAACATCTTTTTCTCATTGTTTATGCAGGGAAAGATCTCTACCATCGATAATCTTTGCAGAAAAGGTATTCCTTTTTCTAACAGATGTTTTCTTTTTAAAGAGGCGGACGAAAATGTTGGCCATCTTCTACTGCATTGCGCCTATGCCAAGGATATCTGGAATCACTTCCTTAACATTTGGAACATTGCCTGGGTCTTCCCTGTTTCTACTCAGTGAATGTGGTTTAAATGGAAATTCCCTTCTAATAATCAAGCCTTAGGTGTTCTTTGGAATCTATCTCTTCCTCATATTGCCTAGGGCATCTAGAAAGAAAGGAATAATAGAGTTTTCAGGGACTTGGAAACTCCTCCTTTTGTTGTGGCTATAAGAATACACAATGCTATCAAAGAGAACTTTCTCCATGCCTGCCCTAGCAGAAAGAATGACTCCCCCATGCCTACTCTCCAGGAGGATTGGGACACTATCAATCAGTGGCAAATTGATTGGAACATTGCCAACTCAGTCCACAAAACCAAGAAGTGCAGAAAAAATGGTGTATGGCATCCTCCCCCTTTGGGCTAGATCAAAATCAATGTGGATGGGGTGGCTAAAGGTAATCCTGCACTGACTGAGTGTGGGAGAGTGGCTAGGAATCACTCTAGTCTACTAGTTTCTATGGTGGCACTCCCCTTGGCACCCAGACTAACCACTACGCGGAAGCCAGTGCTGCCCATATTAGGATATACATGGCTAAAAGAGAGGGTTTACTACAGTGTGGCTAGAGTCTAACTCGCTAAACACTATCAATTGCCTGAGTGGTGGCACATATCCTAGATGGACGATTGCTAGCCTGATCAAGGACTGCCAAAATATATTTAATGATCTGACAGATTTCAAAATATCGCACATATACCGGGAAGGTAATAAGGCAGCAGATCTACTATCCAATCTAGCAGTGGGATACGTGGCAACCAACTAGTGGAGTAGTAGGGATTCTTTCCCTAAAAATCTAAGTGATCTGGCATGTAATGATTATTGCTTTAATCAATGATCCCTCCTCATGGCATGAGTAAGTTGATAGGGAAACGGCTCTTTCTAGTTTTCCCTAATAAAAAATCTAGAAACCTCTTCAGTGACTGGTTTTCCTATCTCATTGTGTGGCTTTTCTACTACTATTTTGATATCCTTTTAGTGTGGCCCATTTTCTACGACTGGTTGGAGATAGTGGTCTCCTATTATCTAGTGACCAGGAGCATAATGGGAGGGGATAAGAATAGACAAGAGCCCTCTACTTGCGAGAAGTGGAAAAAGAATAAAGATGTCTCATAGGAAGTCGTCAATGGTGGTCTCATCCCCTACCTGGACTGGCTTCATGGCCCCTCTCCTTTGATTACGGAGGCCTTCGTTAATCAATGAAGAAAAGGGAGTCTTAGGGATTATGGTGATGAATATCAGATAGATGAATCTTTGGTGGTGATGGTCACTAGTCTGGCTATGACTGGAAGATGGTTTTATAGGGATAAAAAAATAGGGGAGGAGGACTTGTCGAGTTTCTTCGACAAAGACAAGGAGCGCTCTAGAGTCACCAAGATGACCGATGGAGGCTATAATAGAAAAGACCTCATGGCCCGATGGGTTGACATGGCTACGTTTATAATGAGATATATCACCCTTGATGGCAGGTATGTAGGTATCTTCTCCTGCCATTTCACTATTTTAAATCATTTTTTCCATGGTCAAATTATCTTTGTTCCCTACTATCTTGCCTCCTCCCTTGAGAATAGCCTAGAAAAGCACCTGGAAAACCCTAGAAACCCTGTTCTGCATGAGGGAATTATTCTCCTTATCATGGAACATGCCAAATCCATTGAAATTGTGCCCCTGCTTGCCGAGATTGGTCTGCACACGGAGGTCCAAGACGTCTCTGATTCGGAGATGGACCTGGATGATAGTGGGGTTCCTGTTGATGACCCTGAATATGAACCTGCGGATGAGAAGGAAAATATGGTCACTCCTGAGATGCTCGGCAATAAGAACCCCCCCAGATGGGCTGCTGGTAAATACAAAACCAACAGCAAGCTAATCTCTAAGGCCAAACCCCTCACCAAAAATAAAAAGTTGGCGGCGAAGGATCATAGCCCGAAGATTATAGACCAAGGGATTAAACTGAACATCCCTATTAATATCTAGAAAGATAATCAAGGGAAAGATTGTAGTTTGATGAATCTTGTCATGGAAACCACCAGAAGCCAGAAGCACTATTGGAAGTGGGTTAAATGCAAAATTGACACACTCAAGATGGGAGTTAAATAAATAATCGACATTTTCACTACTACCCTTGAACCCAGCAAGATGGAAAAACTTATGATCATGACTCAAAAACTCTCTCAGAATGTGAAGGTAATGAAATGTAACTATGAATAAAGCATTGATAAGGTGGAACAATCCATGGCTGAGATTAAGAAAAATCTCAAGAATCTGGTTGACATTAGTAAAGAAGCCATGAATAACAGCATTGAGGGGCTTGAAAAGATCAATGAGATGGTTTATAATAGTAGATCCTTCCACAGTGACCCGGTGAAAGATCTTGGAGGTGATGATGTCGCTGTTGGAGACAGCAAAACCACTGGACCCAGTTCCAGAACCAGGAGCAAAAGCAGTAACAAGGGTACCTCTAGATTCATCATGGAGGAGCTTGAGGAAATCAACATGATTTCCATCCAAAACAACAGGGATTTGGTGCTCTCACTTAACTAAGAGCTTTTTTGCTTTAGCTTGTTTATCTATGTTTCTTTTTATTTCTGTTCGGGGTTGCTCCCCTGTTTTGCTGTTGTTTCTTGCCAGTTTGGCTATTGGTCATTGTTGTAAAACTTTAGGTTTCGAGCCCTTGTAAAACCCATTTATCCTTATCAAAACAAGATTATGATGGATTAGAGAAAATAAGTTCAAAGCTAAATGGAGTATATTGTAAAGATATCTATATAGTCATGAAATATAAATGATAATATTACCATTAGATGTATAACATTCAAATTGAGTTTTATTTTTATTTTTTTAAATGGACCTATTCTTGTAAATAATATAAAAAGAGTAGTCACTGTATTCTATAAAAATAAAAATAAACTAGAAAAGATATGTGACATAGAAACACAATTATGTTTAGCCAATGTAAAAGCATAATATCTAAAAAAAAATTTAAAATATATATTTGACATCACAAAATACATGTGAAAATTGTTAAAAGTGACACAATAAAATTTTATTGCTTGTTTTTTGGGAGACATATAGAAAGATCCACTCTACATATGAATAAAGGAAAGATAGTGTGAGAGGGAATTTTAGTGGATACATAAAGAACAAAGTGGAAAAGAAAACATAAACTAGAATTTGGAAACACAAATATAGGATTTAGAAATACCTAATAATGGAAACTAGAAATCGGATAAAAGTCATGAAAACAAGGGTTGTAAGGTGGCTACTCATGCATAAGTCCAATTTAGTATTCTCTTTTGAAATATTTTTATTTTGAAATCTTTGGCTACTCAAGCTTTCTTATATTGTCATGCTTTCCCTTCTCTCCTATAGACCTTTGCATTTTTTCTTCTTTGTTCTCCTAGCACCCCATTCATCATCATTTCTTCATCCACACTTTCGTCTTTAGAATTTTAGGGATTTCAATGATATCCTCTATTTTTTATTTTTCTAGCAAGGCATTTGAACCCCTAAATCTCCAAAAAAAATCCATATTTCTCCTATATACATTTGAATCCCTAGACCCCTACCATTTTGTACCTTGACACACCAAAATCCAATTCCACAAATACTTGACATTGGACCTGGGAATAATTCTATGCACATCATTCAATCATTCTATCTACCTGTACACCTATGATACAGGTGATCCTGGTTTGTTATATAGTAGAAAGTTTTCATGTCTTATGAGCAAAAGAACTCAACTACTAGAACATGCTATTGAAGAAGGCATTGCATGGGTGAGAAGCCAATTCTTAATGAACAATAAGTTCCAATGACTAAGGTGAGATCTATTATTCAAATACATCTCATAGTATATCTCTAAGTCTCGTTGTTTAATGATTTAGTTGCTCATTATCTTTCCTTTTACAATAATCTTTGTTATAAGTAAAGAATGGAAGCAACATATCTTGTTGTAATTGAATGAAGTATTTGAAAGAAGTTCCTTAGCTATAGGCTCTTCTTGGTCATTAGTATATGTACCTAAATGAATGCAAGGGTATCACTATCCTCTTCGTCTAATAGGGGTCATTCCCCTGCACAAAAACATCAATAATGACATAGCTTCAATGGTCATAGACATAATAATCAACCACCTTTTCATATAACTTAAGTCATAATGGTCATATTGGTGTCCGCAAATTTTTTGGCCTTCTATCTACCTGTAGAACTATGAAAAGGGTGCTCTTTGTTTGTCATACAGTAGAAAATTTCCTTCTCCTATGAGGAATAGAACTCAACTATCAAAACATGCTATTGAAAAATGCACCATTTAGGTAAGAAGCCAATTTTGTAATGGATAAAACCTCGATGATTGAGGTGAGCTCATGGATTAATTGATTTTTATTTTGTCTATTTTGTTGGAGTAAAACTCAACCTTAGACAATGTTTACAATGTGATATCGTTCTCCCCAATTTTTGGTTTGTTATAAATATGCTATAATATATTTTTCATACAAAACTGTATCAAACTAAAATTTATTAAAATACACAATCATTCTACTAGTACAATTAAGTTACAAATATTACAACAATATGTTATTGTCCCAATAGTATGATACAAATTACTATAAAAGAAGAAGGTTGTAGATGATAAATAGTATGGCACTAGTGAGGGAGTAGGAGGAGGAGGGGGACTAGACTGAATTATTGATGGTGGAGCTATAACCTTTTTGGAGGTCATAGTATCTAGACCAGAGCATGACTCGACCATAGTTGGAAGAGGTGCAGATTTGAGGGAGCACATCGGAGATGAGGGTGGGTGGAGAAACGTAGCCAGTGTCGGCGGCTGTAGAGGATGCGGGAAGGCCTAGGTATATCTGGGCATTTGAGGGAAGAGAAGAGGTCCACTGTTTCCAAGCATCGAGAAATTCCCCACCATACTGGCAAGGAGGATTGTTATAGAATGACCCCCTCCACTGTACTTGTGAGTGAAATCTCCTTGATCCATATCATAAATTCATCATTAGGTTAATCAGCCTAATAAAATCTAAACCCCATTGGAAAATTGGCTCTTGTGCCATAATAGGCCTTAGAGGTAGTGTTGCATACCTTACTTTTCTACTATATATATAAAATTCTATACATTTTGAACCCACTAGTACTAGTCAAATAATAATTTTGCGAGTAATAACTAACATGGAATATTTTTATACTATTTGAACACATATGCATTTACAAAATCATTTCTCCACAACCCTCCCTTATGCTCCCGCCCATACAAATTCAAAATTCTTTCCCCCACTCCCTACTAATGGCTCTAAGGTTGTTCTTCCCCTTGTTGCCAATCATTACCCAAGATCTGAATTGGTTACGGACCTGATTTCACCCGGTGGGAGGTATTTATTTACACACTATGTTTCTCCTAGGCCTGTGTCTCTAGTGGGTATTTCTATTGATGGCTACAAGGCTTCATCTCCAACCCTAGCCGACTTTGTTAGGGTGGGTGTTCCCAGTCACCATTTCTCATATGTTGAGCTATCCAAGAAAATACTACCAGTTTCCTCTTAGGCTAAGGCCCCTGTTCATAAGCCTACTCCTTGCACTTTTGCCAATCCTAAGGTGATTTTGGGCCATTAGGTGTTAGACAATGGAGATATTTCTCTAGCAAGGGCCTAGTTTGGAGGTTTTTCTAACTCTAGCTTTCTTTGCTAGACTTGAATTATTGGATCTCTGCTCATTAGCTTTCTCTGGTTATAGGTAAGATGGAAATTTACCCTTGTACTAGAGGGTTGTTGGTTCCAATTCTTCTACAAAGAGGAATGCTATTTTTGTTGCTGGTGAGTGGATGTGGGATTCACATCCTCTCTTTTTTTCCCTTGGATGTGGGATTTGCATCCTCTCTTTCTTCTCCAGCATAGTGTATTGTTGAATTAACATATTTCTTCATTTTCGTAGAAACAATAACCTTTGTACCTAAAGCAATAGGCAAGATTTTCCTAACCAATTCTGTATAGGAAGAATGCTTACTAGATCTAGAGGACCCAAGGGGAGAAATAACAACCAATTTTTTAGGAGAGGCAAAGGGGTCTAAAGCTAGAGAATCTGGCTTAGGAGCCCCCACAAATGGAGTCCAAACCATAGCCACTACATGATCATCTTTAGATTGATAGAAAAACCCCACTAGGAGATGAAAGATCTACCACTAAATAAAGCTGAGGTAGATCTAATCTATTTTGCATCATGTTAACTTCTAAATTTTTTTGTTTTTTATAGAATGTTAGGAATGGTGATTTGTTCAAAAACAATAAGAGAGTACTTTCCAAGCGTACTAGAAGACTCATTTTTGACAACTTCTCTATGCAGGTTACCATAACAATGACGATATCCTTGAGTATAAATTTCTAAAATTTCCAAAATCTAAGATAGTGGACATAAAAAAATTGAAGATGAAACATGCAAGAAAATAACAATTCAACAAGACTAAAAATGTGACTTTATCAGAAGCTATCTAAAATCCCACAAATGATGCAACAATAAATACTCAATTGATACCTTGTAGAAAAATCTTCAATTTAAAGAATGGAATTTTATTTTAAACCAAGGAGAAGACATTAAAATAGAACTTCTATGGTTAAATAAGTACATATCTTATATTGATCAACCGATCGGGGGGAATGATCCTAATAAGTGCAATGAAAGTATGAGCTTTTTAAAATGATCTATTATGATTTTTCTACATGTATATGTAATAACTACCTATTTGGTACAAATGTTTCAGTCATATTTAAATCTATATATAATACACTATATGGTCCTTGCATGGTTAGTGGTGTTCTTCATGTATAAGTATTTTTTTTGTAGTACATTACCATTTGGTGACCCTGCATGGTCTACTAGGCTGTGATGTCAACTGATTAGTTTTGTTGCAACATTCTTGAGGCATCTTGCATGGTCTTATATTTTGGTAGGATGAACTTTTAATTTGAAATTTTTTGCCTATGTGTAAGATATAGGAAATAAAAAACTAGAAAAACTTGGGTTTGTAAGAAAAAGAGGAAAAAGGGGGTGAGAAATAGAAAAGGTAACTCAAATATTAAAATAAAATATTCAAAATAATATTGACTTGGAGAAAAAGAAAACAAGGGGTGGAAAGTACTAGATTTGAGAAAATTTAATAGAATTCGAAAGGAAATTAGGTGAAAAATAAGAACTAGGGGAACATATGGGTTTGAAAGAGACGAGATTGTAGGAGATAAAAAAGAGGTGTAAAAAACTATCAAAATTGGGAAAATATATGGGATGCAAAGAGACAAGGTAGAAGAAGGAGAAACTATATATTAGATCAAAATTTAATGAAATCCCTATAGAATTAGAAGATATAACAAGTTCACATAGTAGAAACCAACGAAAATAGTCATCCAATAAAAAGGAATTGCTTGCAAAAAATTTAAAGGACCTACAAAAATGATTGTGAATGCCAGAATAATTGCTAAATCCCATATGATATTCGATATAATGTATAACCATCACTATTTAGAAAAAATAATTATAATGGAACAAACAAATGAGAGAGGCCTTATTTATAGATTTTTGGGGATTAGTCGGCTATAAAATATAACATATTTGAGGTGCTAGAAATTAGTTTTTCTCCCATTTCATATTTATGTTGGGAGGATGAAGTTAAATGTATCTACCAACTTAGGTGTATGAAAATGGAAAATGTCCTCTTGGTTGGCTAAAGTACAAAATTTGACAAAATTCCAAGTTCAAAGGGGGCCATTTATGGGTCCCAGTTATTTGATCTTGATAAGTGTGGTGAAAGAATGAAGTTTTAAAAATGATCTATTATGATTTTCCTACATATATGTAATAACTATCTATTTGGTACAAATGTTGATCATATTTAAATCTATATATAATATACTATGTGGTACTTGCATGGCTAGTGATGTGCTTCATATATAAGTATTTTTTTGTAGTATGTTATCATTTGGCGATCTTGCATGGTCTACTAGGCTATGATGTTGATTACTTTTGTCCTAGCATTCTTGAGGGACCCTGCATGGTCCTATATTTTGGTAGGATGAAATTTTAATTTATACTTTTTCCTATGAGTAAGATACCTTTTATACAAAAAAGGAAATTAAAAAACTAGAAAAACTTAGGTTTGTAAGAAAAAGAGGCTGAGAAATAGAAAAGGTAAGTCAAATATTAAAATAAAATATTAAAAATAATATGGATTTGGAGAAAAAGAAAAGAGGGGTGGAAAGTACCAAATTTGAAAAAAATTTATAGAATGTGTTGTCATTCCACCCATTCATTTTTTCTTGTAAATATTGGTCGTGCTTTACTTCTTTATGAAAACTTATATAGAATTTTTTTTTAAATAATTTAATTGATATTTATTTTATCTTTTTTGTTGGAGTAAAGTTCAATCTTACATATTGTTTGGAACATGATACCATTCTCCCAATTTTTTTGTTTCTTATCAATATGATATAATATATTTTTTTATACGAAATAATATTAAAGATGTTATTTCATCAAACTGAAATTTATTAAAATATGCACTCTTTCTTTAAGTACTATTAACTTAAAATATTTTATTTAAAAATGAATGAATTATTTAAATCCATTTATCAAGTAAAAATGCAACGTTAACATCCCTAATGATTATGATATTTGTATATATAGATATAGCTGTAGATTATTATTATCTTTGTTATGCCCCCTTATGTTATTGCTTAGGAATTAAGGGAACAATTGATCTATAAATCTATTGTGCGAAACTTCTTTCCAGAAATCTCTTAAAATGATGATAATTGATAAGAATGATAGATTATATTTTACATTTGTTATACGATGACATAAAAACAAATATCTCTGCAGTCTCTGTTTGAGCAATTAGATATATGCAAGATGATCTTGATCCATGTATCTGATACTACATTATGTAATCAATATAGTGTCATCACTGTTGTCTCTAAAATGACAGTGTATTTTATGTTGCCCGTTATCTCTCAATCACTGGTAGGTATAGTATGTTGTAAACTCTTTCCTTAATTGTTTATAGCGGTGGTATAGATATGTCGTGGCCTTCTTAATATCGCATATAGACTAGGCTATATTGATATGCATCAAAGTGGTTAAGACCTTCAATCTGTATATGAATGTTTGACGGTTATGTATGGTTGTGTGACAGTAGCGATTGCATATTATCTTCTGGAAAGGCTGCTTGCCGGAATTATTCTACGTATTATACAAACTCCAAAGGCGTTGCTCCTAATATGTATTGTTGAAGTGCCCTGCTAGACAGAGGAGTTGCATCTCTTCATCTTGGTAAGACACATGCCATCTCTTCATCTTTGTTATTCAAAGAGTACCGATTAGTGTTCTTCTCATAATCTCTAATTGTTGTTTATCTTAAGACATAACAACTAATTTCTGCCATTGGGTTTTGGATATAATTGATATTGGTTATTCATAACCGTTGTCAACTAATTCTTAATCGTTTTCAACAATAACTATTAGCCTTAGTCGATGATAACTATATCGCTGCCGGTAGACTTAATGATTTTTATCAATCTAATCATCATCATCTCTCTTAAATAGATATTGCTCAAGTCATTTTATCATTAATATTGATTGATGCTTGCCTTAGTTGATCCTCTTGTAAACAAGTTCGATCTGCATATTATATCTTGTTGGATATTTTCTAAGACTGATCAATATATTTTGTGACATCGATGTTGATCAACTTCGTAATTGGTTGATCACCATGTTCTTCTTTATTGGATACATATAAGTGATCTATTTATTCATAATAGTTTATCATCCATCTGTTGTGTTATAATCATCTTTGGTCATGCATGTATTTGATATCTTGGATCGTTATACAATAGTCTTCACCCATGTATATATCTCTATTAACATATCGATATTTATTTATATTTATGTTTGGTCTTTGCATATAAGCAAGATGCATGATGATTGCTGGTGGCCTATAAGAATAAGTTTAAATCTTTAATTAAAACTTATTTAATCGTATATCGGATCTTGTTAGCTTCAGGTCTTGAGTAGGGATATACAATCTTGGTGACAAATCTCACAACAGAAGTGATGTTTCATGAATATTAAAACGATGTGTTACTGTCTCAATAGTAACATACAACTTATTGTAAAAGAAGGTTGTTGTAAATGATGCTATAGCCAAGAATAGTAGTGAGGAAGTAGGAGGGGGACTAGAAAAAATTCTTGATGGCGGAGCTATAATCTGAAGTTACTCAATACTGAAGAGTTGAACATTTGTGTTCACCTATTGGACTCGAGGAAAGAATCCATTAATTTTTAGACATCAATGGTTGAAACTCGATTAGTTTCTTGGATTTCAAAGGATAAAATGGCTTTGGATTCATAAGGGAAACTTCACACAAAGGTTGCATCTGTACTTCAAGCTTTCTAGATTTTAGTATTTGGGAATTTCAAAATTCATAGTACTGTTTTGACTATAATGGTGATTATTATAATCTCTGTTGTAAGTAAACAATGGAAGCAACGTATCTTGTTGTAATTAAATGAACTATCTGAAAGAAGTTTCTTAGCTATAGGCTCTTCTTGGTCACTAGGATATGCACCGAAATGAATGCAAGGTATCCTATCCACTCCGTCTAATAGGAGTCATTCCCCTACACATAAACATCAATAATGACATAGCTTCAATGATCATAGACATGATAATCAGCCACCTTTTCATATAACTTAGGTTATAATGGTCATATTGGTGTCCACAAATTTTTTGGCCTTCTATCTACTTGTAGACCTATGAAAGAGGTGTTCTTGGTTTGTTATAGAGTAGAAAATTTCCTTGTAGGAATAGAACTCAACAATCAGAATATGCTATTTAAGAAGGCACCATATAGGTCAGATGCTAATTTGTAATGGACAAGACCTTCTCGATGAGTGAGATAAGCTTGTGGATTAATTGATTTTTATTTTGTCCTTTTTGTTAGAGTAAAACTCAACCTCAGACAATATTTACAACATGAAATCTTTCTCCCCAATTTTTAGTTTGTTATAAATATTTTATAATATATTTTTCATACAAAACTGTATCAAACTATGATATATTTTTCATACAAAATTGTATCAAACTATAATATATTAAAATACGCACTCATTCTACGAGTAAAATTAAGTTACAAATATTACAACAATATGCTATTGTCCCAATAGTAAGATACAAATTACATTATAAGAAGCAGCTTGTAGATGATAAATAGTATGGTAATAGCGAGGGAGTAGGAGGAGGACTAGACAAAATTCTTAATGGCGGAGCTATAACCGTTTTGCAGGTCATGGTATCTAGACCAGAGCATGACTCCACCATAGTTGGAAGAGGTGCGGATTTGAGGTAGCACATCAGAGATGAGGGTGGGTGGAGGAACGTAGCCGGTGCCGGCAGCTGCAGAGGATGCGGGAAGGCCTAGGTATATCTGGACATTTGAGGGAAGAGAAGGGGTCCACTACTTCCGGGCATTGACGATGTCCCCACCATACTGACAAGGAGGGTTGTTATAGAATTAAACCCACACATAGTCGAAAAGGCCCGTCATGAGAGCAGTCCCCAAGTATGCATCAGGGAATGGGCACTGACGAACTGCGGTGACATAGATGTTGTTACCTCCTCCGTAACCCTTGATGTACTTGGCCAGACTTCCCCAGTTCTCGGTGGTGCCCCCCTCAATGTCCAGGTCAACCCCGTCCAGAACAGCGTCTCCCAGGGGCCTGGAGTGAGAATGACCTCCCAGATAGTTGTCCCACAGATAGGATGCCAGGTTCTGGGCATCTATGTCGCTGCTCAAGTAGTAGCTGCCTGCTCCTCTTCCCAGTGACAGAAGCACCTTCACTCCTCTGCTCTGGCATGCCTTTATATCGCTACTCAACCCAATGCAGCTCCCTTTCGTGTATGGATCGTAGTGCCCTGCCAGATTAATCATGGGTGTCTCTCCATTGCCGAAAGTAGCCAGAAATGCCAGGATTACTATCTCATAGTTGCCTATCGAGCAAGTGCTACTAAAGCTGCCTTCGTTACCATTTTGTCCCCAGTAAATTACGATGCTTCCTGTTGCAGCTTGCCTCATTGCTAACATTACCATCAACATCACCATCCTCTTCATCTCAGTCATATCGTATGCTCACTAAGACTGCTCACTCTCTTGCTTGCCTTCCTTTCCACTGTTTCTCTTCCCTATATAGATACATCTCCCTTCCTTTCTCTGTCATCTCTTTGATCACTCCACGTTTGGTTCGTAATAGAGTGGGCTTCCCAGACCCCACACCAAACCGCATTCATATCTCATAACGTCAAATCATTTGTTCATTCGAACACGCAGAATGTTGTGGTCGCCTGTTATCAACGAGTTATTAACAGTTATTTTTTTTTTCAATAAAAGTGGATTATTCCACTAAACTTTTTTATTAATATTTTTTTTTCTTTTTTACACAGGATTCAAAGAGCATACCAGAGGAAAGAACCCTGGGAAGAAAACCTCGAGTCACAGCTCATAAAATAAACCTATAGTATCTAGCAGATCAGTTTATAAACCTTGTGCAAAACCACATACAAAATGCAGTCACAACACAATTAATATCAGTTTTACATAGAGCCCATATAATTTTCAAATGCAGACTCCATAGTTTCTTTCAATGGAAGAAGACAGAATTTTCCAAAGCCCTGTGCCAAATCCCTTGAGCCAAAAACCTTCCTGCCAAAAAAGAAAGTATCAAAAAACCTTTGGAAAAACACTATTGTATCAAATACCATGAGCTCGAACACTCCTCCAGACAACGAACATGAATACTTGAAATGAAAGGGGAAAGCGGGAATAATTATCATCATAAAATTTTACATCAACATTACTCAAGAAAATCACATAACTGTTACTACAAATCTTCCCATACCCTAGAAGGAATTTCCTCAAAACCCACCTCTCGCTAATTAGCATTGCTATCAATGGCTAAATTTGCCAAATAATCTGCAATCTTATTAACTTCTATGTAACAATGGGATAACAAAAAAGATTCAAACAATTCTAATTTTTATAAAATTAGATCAAGTATATATTGCAAATTCCAACAATTTGATTTCTTTTTCATAACACGTTGAATAATCACCATAGAATCACCTTCAATTATTAAATCCTTAATTCCCAAAGAGATTGACATATCCAATCCAAAAGACAAAGCATGAAAATCTGCATAATTGTTAGTTTTAAAACCAATAGTATGACACTTAGCTCGAATAAAATTTGCATTGTGATCATAAATTACCATGCCTACCCCAGCCAACCTAGGGTTACCACGAGAGGCCCCATCAAAATTCTATTTAAAGTGCCCCTGCGGAGGAGGTTTCCATCTAGTAGAGCATCTCTTACCTATTTCATCATTCTTTTTTAAAATTGAACCATGAGAGGGTAAAACTGACAACATCTTCCAAGCTCTAGTAACTCTACTATCGTAGTGTGAAAAAGAAGTAAGATTGTCCAAATTCTTATAAATAAATGACAAAGCAACCTTAGAGATTGAAGACTCAATTTTTAATAGAACCTCAGACATAGGAGAACTTTTTTTTTCAAATATCCTATTGTTTTGCTCTAGCCAAATATTCCAAATCACAATAGATGGAGATATGATCCAAAGGCATGCATAAAAAGATGAGGCAAACATAAAGGGCCAAGATCTAAAATGGGAAATGAGATTCTTACCAATAACAAAGGATATATTTAACTTCTCAAACAACCACTGCCAACATTCATAAGAATAATCACAATGTAGGAACAAGTGTGAAGAAGATTCCAAATTTTTGTTACAAAGGACACAAGGGAAAACAACAGTAATACCAAGCCTATCAAGTCTCATACCTGTAAGGACTCTATCCTGAACTGCCAACCAAACAAAAGCTCTAGCTTTAGGAAGACAAGTCAAATGCCAAAACAACTTATAAGGCCAGGATGATAAATCTTTAGCAACCATAAGAGAGTTGTAACCATCTTTAACAGTATACTTACCAGAAATATTCTTTGTCCAAATAAGTTCATCCTCAAAATTAGAAAGAACTACAATTCTATCCCCCAAAATATTCTCAAAATATAATTTCATACTTTGATCAAAACCTAAGAAATCAATTGACTTCCATCTAGCTAGATTAAGGGGTCCAGTAGTCACAATTTCAAAATAATATGCTACAAAAATACCCCAAAGGGAAGAAAGAATAGTGTTCAGAGGAGACCAATCCCTAATATTCACCAAAGGTGTGTATCCATTCCATACTTCATCCCAAAATCCGACCTTTCTACCATTGTGAACAATCCATGAGAGATGAGGCAAAATAATTGATCTACATTTACAAAGGAAATTCCAAATGGCAGAACCCGAAGGCAAATTTGAGACTTTAAAAATGTATCTCTCGGTCCATTATTTAAATATTTAGCAAACATAATCTCTCCCCATAAGGAACTAGGCTTGTCATATAAATTCCAAACCAACCTAGCAAAGGCTAAATTCTGATTCTCTAGACTCCGAATTCCTGTTCCCCCAAGTTATTTAGGAAAACATACCTTATCCCACGCAACTAAAGGGAATTTTTTCTTGCCATCTTTATTATTGTTCCAAGAAAATCTCTAAGGGTATCCTGTAAACTAACAATAACTGCTTTTGGAGACTTCAAAATAGGCATGAGATATATGGGAACAGCATTCAAAACAGACTTGGTGAGAACAATTTTACCCACCAAAGTTAGCCATCTATGGCTCCATGAGAGAATTCTTTTAGAAATGACCAAAATAATCTTATCCCAAAAACCAATCTTATCCTGTTTAACAAAGAAAGGAATCCCAAGGTAAGTACATGGAAGATTTCCAGTCTCAAATCTCCAAAAGGATTGCAACCTCTGCTGAACCAGTTGTGATGTATTAAGGAAGAAAATCTTTGATTTATCACCATTCACTTTCTGACCAGAAAACGATGCATAATTTTGAATTATTCCTTTAATCACTTTTGCCTCAACTAACAAAGCATGTCCAAATAACAGAGTATCATCTGCAAAGAGACAATGAGAAATACTTTGGGGAATATTATGAATCCTTATACCTTTCCAAAGCCCCCCCACTTTAGCAGCCCTAATAGCCCAACTAAAGGTTTCAACTAGGAGAATAAACAAAAAGGGAGAAGGGGATCTCCTTGTCTCAAACCCCTAGTGGAAGAGAAAAAACCACAAGGAGAACCATTAATTAAAATTGAGAATCTTGTAGAAGAAATACATGTACGAATCCATTTGACCTAGGCTTTGGAAAAACCTAATTTCTCAAGAACAACACATAAAGCCCCCCACTCCACTCTATCATAAGCCTTCATCATGTCTAGTTTAAGTATCATGGCCGGTGTTCTTTGGGTGGAAATAAAATGAAGCATCTCATGTGCTACAATTGCACCCTCTATCGTCTCCCTTCCAGGAACAAAACCACCTTGCTCCAATGAAATGATCCTAGGTAGAATTTTTGCCAACCTAAGGGAAATTGCCTTCGTAAATATCTTATACAAAGTGTTACATAAAGAAATGGGGCGGAAGTTAGCAAAAGTCTTAGTATCCTCTTTTTTAGGAATAATTGCAATCATTGTAGTATTAAGTTCTTTTAAAATAGACCTATTTCTCCTAGCTTCCTCGAGAGCCAATAAAACATCATTTCCCACAAAATCCCAACATTTCTGAAAAAATAAAGGAGTAAAACCATCTGGTCCTGGAGCTTTATTCGGATTCATGGAAAAGATAGCACTCTTAACTTCTTCTAAGGAAAAGGAAGACATCAACATCTTATTGTCTTCCAAAGATACTAAAGGAGGAATATTAGATATAATATAATTGCTGAGATTTCCATTTTCTGAAGATAATAATAACTTAAAAAACCTAACTGTCTCTGAAGCAATATCCTCTAGCTCTATCAATAAATTCCCATTCTGACACTCAATACAAGATATCCTATTCTTACATCTTTTACTCTTAGTTGAAGAATGAAAAAATTTTGTGTTTTTATCACTGTCTGAAAGCCAAAACTCTCTAGATTTCTGTCTCCAATAGATTTCCTCTCTAGCTAACACCTCCTCAAGCTATAAGTTTAGTGACTTTAATTCATCAAAAACTTGTGGCACCATACCATGTTGAAGCACATGAGTATTAAGACACTCAATCATATCTTGAATCCTTTGTTTCTCCTGAAAAATGTTCTTAAAATGCAAGATATTCCATTCCCTAATATTCAATTTCAAATAACTTAACTTCTTATAAATCTGAAACATACAGGACCCAAAAACAAAAGGGAGCAAAATTCCACCATTTCATAAGTAGAGGCAAAAAGGAAGAATCCCTAAACCACATGGGCTCAAATTTAAATGGAGACTTAAAAGAAGCCCTATCCTCAATAACTAATAGGGAAATTGGAAAGTGATCAGAACCTGAGACCAGTAGAATAGAGGAAAAGAATTCAAAATCTAAATCAATCCAATTCTCAGATAACAAAAACTGATCTAATCTCTCAACAATCTGAGAAAAATCCCTTCTCATGTTTGTCCATGTGAAAACCCCATTCTGAGACTTACAATCAAAAAGGCTCATATCAGAAATGAAAACCCCAAAGTCATCCATAATCTTTTTATTAGGGAAAACACCTCCTCTTTTCTCATCTAAATCAGTGATAGCATTAAAATCACCCCCAAAGATAATAAAGGAACCATGTCTTAAGGGAGAAGAAATCCCCTTTAATTCACCCCATAACTTACTCTTCCCTTGAATTCTTGATGGAGCATAAATATTAAAAAGCCAGAATTTAACCTTCGAAATCTTGCTTATAACTAAAGTCAACATCCAATTTGTCGCAGATGCCACTATCTGTACCTCAATATTATAATTATTCCAAAGCAGTGCCAAACCTCCTGAAGCACCACAAGAAGGAGAAAAAAAAAATTCCACCTTCTCCAAGATGAAAAAACCGAATCAGCAGACTCCTTTGACAACTTTGTTTCTTGCAACATAAAAATATCACACTTAAATAAATCCATCTAGGACTTAATTAAGTGTCTCTTGTTAGGGGCATTTAAGCCCCTAACATTCCAAGAAATAATTCTCATTGTCCTCGAGGGGAGGCTGAAGCTCCCCTCTTCCCATTAGTTAGAGAATTTTTTCTTTCCCCAAAGCAACCTTGCAAATTACGTTTCACAGCCCCTGACCTTGTCATAGGAGGACTAGTCATAGATCTTTTACTCCTCTTTCTTTTTACACTTACAGGAGTTAGGCATGTTTTCTTAGGCCTACCAAGAGAGACCGAACGCCTCCCTTGCCCACTAGCAGGAGAAAGGGACAAAGTCTTTTGAATTCTAGCATCAATTTTCATTTGAGTCTTAAGATTATTTGGAGGCCTACCTCTCCAAGGAGAAACCACTGATGGTGAAAAAACCAGAGTTGTTTGGACAATTGGTAAACTCTTGCATGACTTTGGAGAAGCCGGGGTAATTGGATTATCTTCAAAACCTAATTTTGTTGTAGCCAAAACCGCAAAAGGATTAGTAGATTCCGAAATTGGAAGGGTCGAGATTATACCCCCCAAATCATTCTCAATTGAACAAACAACTCTATCAGTAATACTCTCATCCATCTAATGTGAATGATTGTTAAAAATATCATTTACTTGCTGAACTAGATTCTCATCTGGCATAATAGCTGGGACAACCTTTGATGGATTACTATTCCCTAAGGAAGATTCATTAGCCATATTAATTTCAACATTCAGAGGGGAATTATTAGACACCAAATTCTTAATTTCCTAAACTAAAGAAGCATCATTAGGAAGACCTATGGTAGGTACCTGTTTAATAGTTTCCATATCAATCACTACATTTTTATCTAAATTCACATTCTTTTAAGAATCAAAAACCTCTTTATGAGTGCATGAAGGAAAATTGTCATCCTTACCTTTTATGTGATTATTTGGCATCTTAGGGCAATCTATTGTCAATGAATGATCTACTTCATTTATCTAGGGATTACCATCCATCACTATACCCCTGTTATTAGAAAATGTCTTTAGAAAAGACGAAAGTGAGACCAAACCTGAAGTGTGATCATTTGGTTTCCTAGAACTATGACACAATGGATTATTTTCAAGATTAATGTGACCTATTTCTACCAATTTATGCGAAGAGACATTTCCACATCCTTCAACCGAAGGTCCCGCCGACAAACTATCTTTATTAAGGGATTTAGTGCCAGAGCCAACAACCTACTGGTTTTTCTTAAAATCCATAAGTAACGGAGCATCCAAAAGTAAAGGAGACTTAAGAAGCTCTGTATCTAATTTCTCAATTGACTGACGCCAAATACCATCACGAGACTTGATATTACAAGTATGGGGGCAAACATTGTTAGGGTTAATAAGAACATAAATTTTTACCAGAACCTCCCCCTCCACAAAGTCCATTTTAGATATTAAAAAAGTTCCAATAGTATTTCCAATTTACTCAAGAACATCCGGATCCTTAAATTCAAAAGGAATTTTTGGTAAACCAAACCAGAAAGGAATAAGTTTCGAATTAGACCAAGCAAGAACAAAAAAAGGTTTCCAAGCCGCAATTGAAATTAAATGTGTTCCAAACCAATGATGTGAAGTTCTTAATACCTCATCTCTGAAATAAGGAGAATCAAAGACAATAATAAAAGCATTTACAGACAATAAGTGAAAATAATGCATATCCCCCCATCTTTTTTGCAATTTATGATAAAGCTTTAACAAACTAATTTGATCACCCCAAATTTCCCCAGAAATAGCATTTGAATGCAAGCAATTCACTTTTTGATCGACATAGGAACCCAGAATATCAATACAAGGGATAGGAGCCCAAACCTTTGATGAAGAAACCCCCGGTAGAATAGGATCAGTAGGTATCTTACTTACCTTTTCTGGGCTAGCTTCATTGAGGTTCACATTTACCTTATTTCCCACCTGTTGTGAAGAAACAGAAACCCTAGCCACAGTCTCCTTATTTGCCAAGCTAACGACCCTAGCAAACGTTCGTTGATTTCCCAGATCCAAAGACCATTTCCCCGAAAAACCCTTCAATTTCTTCTCAAAATTTCCTTGATTCTCACCATTATTAAAACACCCTCGAGTGAATCTCCTTCCATTGTTATTCTGCCTCCATGCCACACTGCGTCTATTCTGAAAGAAGCCTTGAAAGTATTTTGAAACTGGTCAAAAAACCTTGTTATTTCCTCTCCAGTTTACCTGTATTGCCATGTCCTTCCATCTACCGTTCATGTAGACCCACTGTGGAACATGAGGCGGGTCTTCCCAACCCACATCTGCCCATGAACCCAAATGCCTTCTATAGGCCATGACTGTATTCATTTACTGAAATTTGTAACCCTAAAAATTTGTTATTGTTGCAGCAAACCCTAACTGTCAAATATTCACTCTGTTGAGCTCCTTGGAATAGCCTGGTAGATGGTTCTATTCATTGCCCTGTAGTCGAGCTTAAACTATATAGTAGCAAAGAATTTTTCAATTTCACCAATTCCTTCTTGTCATGTGGAATTGATGTGTCTTCTTTGTTTGCTGTGACTCTTTTGCTAGTTGCTTGATACACAGTCAATTCAACACTAGTCAATCAACATATATTGCACCACTTACAAGCAAAGAAAACCATAGACCATCTTCAAAAATTGCTATCTTAATGCTGGTCTGCAACCAAACCTTCGTGATCAACACCATCAGGCTATGTGGGGACCGTATTGGAGCATCCCAGACTCAAAAGATGAAGCGAAATTGTGGCAGGAGCAGTCGCAGATAGATTAGGGGTGTGGCCCTAAGAAGCCCTAATTGCGGCAAATTTTGCCAAACTGTAATTTTTGGAAAAAGGCGGAAGAGAGCAAGCAAAAAACATTAGCCTTCCTTCTATGTAGATAGCTTCTAGAGTTCACACATTCCCTCGCTTGTGCTTGCCTTCAGCTTGCATGACATTCCACCGGTGGTCGCAAAGCTAAACTTCTTGAATCCCAAGGGGATAGCGGAATACCCTTGACTGTCAAAATCAAAGCTAGCTTTATGCGCTCGGAACATGTATAGCCACCCCAATAGGATGCAAACAATTTCTACCAGTCCAACGGCAGCAGTGAACCCCAGCGGATATACTTAGAGATTTCTAGCTACGTGACATTTTTTGAATTTATTCTACAAATCCCTTTTAAGTGTAAAAACTGTGAATTCATTTAAACTATTTTCGATTAGTTATTATTATCTTCTTTGTTCTGTCTGTTCGTTGCTAATCAAATAAAAGATAATGGTGGGACGCTGCAATTAAAACCAACCCTAAACATAATTTTCAGCTAACAATTGTAGATTGAACAAGCTTAAATACTTATGCAAGTCTAAATTGGACCGATTAGTAGATTTAAAAGCTTTGTTTGTTTTCTTGTGTTTAACTTTTCCGGTCAAACAAATACAAATAGCCAAAGATAGATTTAAAATCTTCCAATTTTTTTTGGTTCCTATCCATAAATGATGGTGTATTCCCTCTTCGTTTAGCTTCATATAAACATTTATATAAAAAATGCTTTTGAAAACTATGTCTAAAAGATTTTTTTTATAAATGCTTATAGGAAGCTTAAGGAACAGTGAATACACTATCATTTATTCATTTATGGGCAGGAAAAAAAAGGTAGATTTTAAATTTACATCTTTGGTTATTGATATTTATTTGACCAGAGAAGTCAGATTTAGAAGCTAGCTTTGTTTTCTTGTGTTTAACTTTTTCAGTTGAACAAATACCAATAGCCAAAAACATACATTTAAAATTCCTCTTTGTTTTTTTTTATTCCTGCCCATAAATGGTAGCTTATTCGTTGTTCGTTTAGCTTCTTATAACCATTTATACAAGATTGCTTTTGGAGAAACTGTGTATATTTTTTGACACAAAAAACATATATAGTTTTCCAGAAGCATTTTTGTAAATATATCATAGACTATGGAAAATCATGTCATTTATAATATGTTAATAATACGGCTTTTACAAATTATTTCTATCAATATTTTTAATTAAAAAAAATTACATAATAGTATTAACTATTCTAACTCCAAAAATCATCTCTAAGCTAAAAATTATCTTAGAAATGATTTCCCAGCATCAATATTGACAAGGAGTCCAAATTTAGATCAACATGACAGTTAACTCTAGATACTTAACACCATTGGGGGCTCATACTTAATCTATGCTACTTTTCTATAAGGATGATATTTTTCTTCTATGACCTAATGAGATTTTCAATCAAAATGGAAGAGCAACACATTTATATCAAAACTATACTAATTGAGAAGGTACAAGGTTGCAAAATCCACATGACAACTTATAAGAACGAGACTTAAAAAATCTAATCAAGAATACAGCCACACCTCTATTATGTTCTTTCCATGCCTACTAGTTACGACCAATGCTATCTATACACAACTATCTCAATTGGATGATAATTTCCTTTATCATGGTCAAAGATATCCTTAATAGAAAGTGGCTTCTCTCTCTCAAGTTCTACAAGTTCTCCTTCCTAAACTTGGCTATTACATATGATTTATGTTTATAATTTTATATCATTGATCCTAAGAGAAAATGAATATTAAGAACCATCTCTATAGTCCTTTATGACTTAACCCATTCAATATTTTAGAGATTTTTTAAAACTTTTCTCATATGATCATGCGAGAAAATATAGTAATCTTCATAGAAAGTATTCACTACCATGATAATAAATCTTAGGTACTAGCCACATTCTTAAATAAAATTAATAATAATATTAAAAGTAATAATAAAGAATCTTCTACATCTAATAATGTATTAACATATTGTCCTAGTCAACTTTAACCCTTTCGATGTAGCTTATTATAGATGCACATTAAAATAGAAAAAAAGGGATGCAAAATTTCAATACTCATAGGTGAATATTCAAACAACCTAAACACATTGCAAATTAATAATTCATTTTCTTGTTCCTTTCAATACAACCTAACACCTCATAAATTCTTCATATTTAAAGTGTCAGCTTGCGCTAAATTCATATGCAAAAAATGACCCAAAACATTCTTCCATATCAATTTAACCCTCGATACTTCATAAAATAAATTTCATAAGCTCCCAAGGTCTTACTCATCCAATTAGTCCAAGTACTCATTTTTTGTGCCAATGTGTTCAGATTTTGTGTCTAATTGAAGTGTAAAGTGAAAAAACCTTAGGCCATTTCATAAAGGTAATCAATCCCCTAATACACCAATCACTAGAATAACCCAAACCAAATCCATCTATCATAAAGTGTCAATCATCAACCATTAATCATTCTTCCATATTATCTCTTGCTTTGATAGATGACAAATCCTTATTCTTATACATATAATTCTTATTATTTCATTCATAACATTAGAATATCACTCATCTTGAATGAAATGAAGATACACATTTACTTCTTACTGTTTCAATAATTTATTTATGTGCTTGCACGGGTATAACTTTGAAATAAAATTTACTTATCTAGAGTAAATTATTGAATGGTTTCATGTATTATTACCATATATATATATATAAACCATCATTTTATTTCTATATGTTAGATTGAATATATTTTTGGTTGATTATATTTATCATTTGTTATTAGATAAGGGAGGATCCACCCTTATAAATAGGATTCATTGGTTTACCTTAATTGGGGTTTGTTCTATTATAATTTATCATCTCTTTAATCATTCAACTACATCCATTGTCTTGTACAAGATTGTTTTTTTATTATATTAGTAGGGAGAAGACCCTGACCCTTTAGAACAATAAAAAAAATAGAGACCAGCACTAAAGATATGGCATCAAATAGCCAGCCAAGGAACATACCAACTAGTCTCAGAAATAGTAAAAGATTATCATATCTCTATAACTAAACATGTTGTTCTTATATAACCACCATCTTCCCATGATAAAGTAAATATTCAAACACACCATCTTCTCATGATAAAGTAAATATTCAAACAATGTACAATACTATCTTAACAGAGTAGCCAACAGTAATAAAAGTATGATTCATTTCGCACGTAGCCCTATTCCTATCCAAATGCTCATAGTGACTACTACTAACTATTGCAGTATTAACCAAAAAATGTAAACAAAAACTCAACTTCTTAAACATCTTTGATCATTATCCAGTTAGCTCCAATCTATTCACTTGATCAATCCACGTCTCCCCCCAAGGCGGTGTCCTTCTCATCATTGTCATCATCCAATTTTCCTTCCTTCAACAACTTCCTAGTCTTCTTTTTCATCCAACTGTGCCCTGAAGCAAACCCCATTGTTGCCTTCCTCGTGATACCATATGTAATGGAACTCAATGAGCAGAGGTAATCACCCATTTGTTCAAAATGCTACTTATAGTCACCCAATCTTAGTTCTAGGTTTTGGAGCCTCTTCTGGAGCTCCATTATATCTCTACATAGGTTCTTATTATCATCCTTCACAGGTGGCAGATCCTAAGAGTAGGGGACCATGTCAATCTCATCTTGGGAATTAAGAGGTGGAGAGATCAGTTCTAAATCTTATAAATCTTTGGAGGATTTACTTCTTGCTTCTATCTCCTCCTTATAATTATCCTCTTGTTCTTCTTCCTTGACTTGAAACTCTTCATCCTATGTGTCGTCATTGGAGGAATCTTCCACCTCCTCGGGTTTAAAATCCTCCTCCAGATCAAAGTTAGTCACTTTAGTTTCAATTTGAACCTTCATGTCCTTTGCCAATAGTCATGCAAATCTTCTTTCTTCATAACTATTCTATTTCTTCTCTTTTCATTTATCATATGACCTCTTCTTTGCAAAGTCCTGCATTTCTAGGTCAATGGTGATGCTTTTCCTAGCAGAGTATTTCTCACCCTTTGTAGCCTTGATAGGACTATTTTGGGGGGTTTCCATTTTCCTTTTGTTCAGGTTAATTTTTAGCAGGGCAACCTCAATAACCTTAATCCCATGTTAGCCCAAGGGTTCTTTCCTTTAGATTTAGCTAGTCTAGTATTATCAAGCGAGCACAGCGCTTTTGTTTCAATTAGCTCAAGTTTTACATAGGACCCATGAGTTTCTTCTATAGGCTCAACATTAGTGAGTAAAGAAACCAAATGACTATCATTTGGGGAGTGATAAAAGGCATACTTATACATGACAGAGATTAGAGCTTGATGCAGAGGAGGATTTGCTCCATTGGAAATGATGGACTCTAGGGATGTGAAAATAAAATAGGGTAAGTTTATCCTATCCCCATGCCTAATATGATTCAAAATAGGGAAATGATAACCATGCACTGACGTATAACAACCCTCAAGCATGAAATATTTCATGAGAAAGTATCTAACTATAGGGTATGGTTTCGGGAGAATGGAGAGGCCATACCCATTTCCGACCAACATTGGGCACTCTCCTTTCTCAAAGAACTTCTTCTTGTAGGTTTCATAGTCTCTTGAACTTAGTCTTTCCATTTTTTCCCCTTCATTCCACAACCCAGTTACCTTTGCAATAAGCTCTGGTGAGACTAGAAAAGAGATACTACCAATAGAAACTTCTTCATTCTGCCATGATTTGTTGAACCTAGCAGAAAGGGCTCTAGTGTAACTGTTTATAACCAAGAAAAAGGGTGGCATACCAGTGCAACTAAAGATTTCCCACACATCTTCATTCTTTTGTAGTTCTTTACAACTCTTTGGCTCTGTTCTCTTCGGAGGGCCCCCCATATCTATATGATTCTTCATAGAGAAAACCCAAAGAATGTGACAGTGACTGATAAACATAATGTTACTTTTAGAGTCTACCTTATTCATCAAAAAATATCCTATTGTAAAATGAAAAATTGGGAACTTTAGCTAAATTTACCACTTGGGAGAAGGAGTTAGAACTTAACTAAGGTTTAATTTTCACTTGGGGGACTTTACATTCAAAAGAGGGGGATGAATCTACTAGATCCAATCCCAAAGGATGCAAGGATTGAATACTAAGTAGATTGGAATGGAATTAACCCTCTTTTGTAAGTTGATTGATAGAATTAAGACAAAGTGCTGAAAATGAGGACAAAGTATGCGAAAATAGTGAGCTACAAATTTGGGATTCAGTCATGCACCTAGATTTGAGAATTTTGAGATGATACGGAGATGCTCTACGAAATCTAGCAAAAGTTGCAGGGACCGTGTGTCCAAACAGGACACCCTCCTATCGGTCCTTTGAACTTTTCGCGTGTCGAAAAAGGTTTTTCCATCTCTGCTAATAAAGCTTAATTCCAGAATTACAACTTCCCACGTATTTTCTGCACATAGAAAGAAAGGGAAATGTGTTGGGAATAGGGGTTTGTCTTTAGATCAAACCCCGATTTTGGAATTAACCAAGTGGTTGAAATAATGTAAATGAAAGGACTTAAACTAGAAATCCTCCTCTTTGAGGGGATATTGAATTGAGTGAAATTGAAATGCTTATACCTCCTTGTGTTTTTCTTGCCTCCACATGGAATTAGGGTTTCATGAAATAAAATGTTGATCTCCTCTTCAATGCTTGAAATCTTGTCTCTACTGCTGTGCCAAAGCTTGAAGGAAGACTGAAAATGCTCAATTGTTCTTGAATGCCTGAATTCTTTGTAGGCACCTAAAATTGTCTTGTCTAAATAAATAAATATTTTGATTTATTTAATTATTTAGCCTAATTCTTCTATTAATTGAATAAATTATTTATTTAATTAATTCATTTATCCTCTTCTAGCCTTTTTTCCTAATTTAAATAAATACATTTATTTATTTAAATTATCCTTTTCCTAAATTAAATAAATATTTTATTTATTTAATTGATCTCACTTCTTCTATTAATTAAATGAATCTTTATTTATTTAATTAATTAATTATCCTTTTCTACCCATGACACATTTCATTTATCTCTTAATTCCTTCACTACCTACCTTCTCATTATTTTCTTATTTCTTCTATCTACCCTCTAATCTTAGCAGACCATCTATATTTTACACCTCTTAATCTTATCCCTCCATTTCTTATAGTGTCTTTTATATAAGAAAATAATTCCTTCATTATCTCTCCTCAACTACACATTCTAATCTCCTAAGCATTCTAAATCCTCCCAAGCATCAAATCTGCTTTTATGCGCTCAGAACATGTACAGCCACCCCAATAGGATGCAAACAATTTCTACCAGTCCAATGGTAGTAGTGAACCCTAGCGGATATACTTAGAGATTTCTCGCTACGTGACATTTTTTGAATTTATTCTACAAATCCCTTTTAAGTGTAAAAACTGTGAATTCATTTAAACTGTTTTCGATTAGTTATTATTATCTTCTTTGTTTTGTCTATTCATTGCTAATCAAATAAAAGATAATGGTGCGACGTTGCAATTAAAACCAACCCTAAACATAATTTTCGGCTGACAATTGTAGATTGAACAGGCTTAAATACTTATGCAAGTCTAAATTGGACCGATTAGTAGATTTAAAAGCTTTGTTTTTTTTCTTGTGTTTAACTTTTCTAGTCGAACAAATACAAATAGCCAAACACATAGATTTAAAATCTTCCAATTTTTTTTGGTTCCTGTCCATAAATGATGGCGTATTCCCTGTTTGTTTAGCTTCATATAAGCATTTATATAAAAAATGTTTTTGAAAACTATATCTAAAAGATTTTTTTTATAAATGCTTATAGGAAGCTTAAGGTAGTGAATACACTATCATTTATGGGCAGGAAAAAAAAGGGAGGCCATTGGTATTTGTTTGACCAGAGAAGTTAGATTTAGAAGCTAGCTTTGTTTTCTTGTGTTTAACTTTTTCAGTTGAACAAATATCAATACCCAAAAACGTACATTTAAAATTATGTTTTGTTTTTTTTTATTCCTGCCCATAAATGGTAGCTTATTCGTTGTTCGTTTAGCTTCTTATAAGCATTTATACAAGATTGCTTTTGGAGAAACTGTGTATGTTTTTTGAAACATATATAGTTTTCCAAAGCATTTATGTAAATATATCATAGACTATGGAAAATCATGTCATTTATAATATGTTAATAATACGGCTTTTACAAATTATTTCTATCAATATTTTTAATTAAAAAAATTACATAATAGTATTAACTATTCTAACTCCAAAAATCATCTCTAAGCTAAAAATTATCTTAGAAATGATTTCCCAACATCAATATTGACAAGGAGTCCAAATTTAGATCAACATGATTGTTAACCCTAGATACTTAACACATTGGGGGCTCATACTTAATCTACACTACTTTTCTATAAGAGTGATATTTTTCTTCTATGACCTAATGAGATTTTCAATCAAAATGGAAGAGCAACACATTTTTATCAAAACTATACTAATTGATAAGGTTCAAGGTTGCAAAATCCACATGACAACTTATAAGAATGAGACTTAAAAAATCTAATCAAGAATACACCCACACCTCTATTATGTTCTTTCCATGCCTACTAGTTACGACCAATGCTATCTATACACAACTATCTCAATTGGATGAGAATTAGTTTATCATGGTCAAAGATATCCTTAATAGAAGGTGGCTTCTCTCTCTCAAGTTCTACAAGTTCTCCTTCCTAAACTTGGCTATTACATATGATCTATCTTTATAATTTTATATCATTGATCCTAAGAGAAAATGAATATTAAGAACCATCTCTATAGTCCTTTATGACTTAACCCATTCAATATTTTAGAGATTTTTTAAAACTTTTCTCATATGATCATGCGAGAAAATATAGTAATCTTCATAGAAAGTATTCACTACCATGATAATAAATCTTAGGTACTAGCCACATTCTTAAATAAAATTAATAACAATATTCAAAGTAATAATAAAGAATTTTCTACATCTAATAATGTATTGACATATTGTCTGAGTCAACTTTAACCCTTTCGATGTAGCTTATTATACATGCATATTAAAATAGAAAAAAAGGGATGCAAAATTTAAATACTCATGGGTGAATATTCAAACAGCCTAAACACATTGCAAATTAATAATTAATTTTTTTATTCCCTTCAATACAACCTAACTCCACCTCATAAATTCTTCATATTTAAAGTGTCAGCTTGTGCTAAATTCATGTGCAAAAAATGACCCGAAACATTCTTCCATATCAATTTGACCCTCGATACTTCATAAAATAAATTTCATAAGCTCCCAAGGTCTTACTCATCCAATTAGTCCAAGTACTCATTTTTTGTGCCAATGTGTTCAGATTTTGTGTCTAATTGAAGTGTAAAGTGAAAAAACCTTAAGCCATTTCATAAAGGTAATCAATCCCCTAATACACAAATCACTAGAATAACCCCAACCAAATCCATCTATCATAAAGTATCAATCAGCAACCATTAATCATTCTTCCATATTATCTCTTGCTTTGATAGATGACAAATCCTTATTCTTATACATATAATTCTTATTATTTCATTCATAACAGTAGAATATCACTCATATTGAATGAAATTTACTTCTTATTGTTTCAATAATTTATTTATCTAGAGTAAATTATTGAATGGTTTCATGTATTATTACCATATAAATATATGTGTGTGTGTGTGTGTGTATAGACATATATATATATATATGTGTGTGTGTGTGTGTGTGTGTGTGTGTGTGTGTGTGTGTGTGTGTGTGTGTGTGTGTGTATATGTATATACATATATACATATATACATATATACATGTATATATATACATATATACATATATATATACATGTATATATGTATATATGTATATATGTATATATGTATATATGTAGACATATATATATATATATATAAAAACCATCATTTTATTCTATATGTTAGATTGAATATATTTTTGGTTGATTATATTTATCATGTTTTATCAGATGAGGGATGATCCACCCTTATAAATAGGATTCACTGGTTTATCTTAATTGGGGTTTGTTCTATTATATTTTATCATCTCTTTAATCATTCAAGTGCATCTATTGTCTTGTACAAGATTTTTTTTATTATATTAGTAGGGAGAAGGCCCTGACCCTTTAGAATAATAAAAAAATAGAGATCAGCACTAAAGATATGGCATCAAAAAGCTAGCCAAGGAACATAACAACTAATCTCAGAAATAGTAAAAAATTATCATATCTATATAACTAAACATGCTATTCTTATCTAACCATCATCTTCCCATGATAAAGTAAATATTCAGACAATGTAAAATACTATCTTAACAAAGTAGCCAACAGTAATAAAAGTATGATTCATTTGGCACACAGGCCTATTTCTATCCAAATGCTCATAGTAACTACTACTAACTATTGCAGTATTAACCAAAAAATGTAAACAAAAACTCAACTTCTTAAACATCTTTGATCATTATCTAGTTGGGTCCAATCTATTCACTTGATCAGTCCACGTCTCCCCCCAAGGTAGTGTCCTTCTCCTCATTGTCATCATCCAATTTTCCTTCCTTCAACAACTTCCTAGTCTTCTTTTTCATCCAACTTTGCCCTAAAACAAACCCAATTATTTCCTTCCTCATGATACCATATGTAATGGAACACAACGAGTAGAGGGAATCAGCCATTTCTTCAAAATGTTGCTTATAGTCACCCAATCTTACTTCTAGGTTTTGGAACCTCTTCTGGAGCTCCATTATATCTATACATAGGTTCTTATTATCATCCTTCTCAGGTGGCAGATCCTAAGAATAGGGGACCATATCATTGTCATCTTGGGAATTAAGAGGTGGAGAGATCGGTTCTAAATCTTATCAATCTTCGGAGGAATTACTTCTTCGTTCTATCTCCTCCTTCTAATTATCCTTGTGTTCTTCTTCCTCGACTTGAAACTCTTCATCCTTTGTGTTGTCATTGGAGGAATCTTCCACCTCCTCGGGTTTAAAATCCTCCTCCAGATCAAAGGTAGTCACTTTAGGTTCAATTTGAACCTTCATGTCCTTTGCCAATAGTCACACAAATCTTCTTTCTCAAGTTTCAATTAGCTCAAGTTTTATAGAGGACCCATGAGTTTCTTATGTAGGCTCAACATTAGTGGGTAAAGAAAGCAAATGACTATGATTTGGGGAGTGATCAAAAACATACTTATACATGACAGAGATTAGAGCTTGATGCAGAGGAGGATTTGCTCCATTGGAAATGATGGACTCTAGGGATGTGAAAATAAAATAGGGTAAGTTTATCCTATCCCCATGCCTAATATGATTCAAAATAGGGGAATGATAACCATGCACTGACGTATAACGACCCTCAAGCATGAAATATTTCATGAGAAAGTATCTAACTATAGGGTATGGTTTAGGGAGAATAGAGAGGCCATACCCATTTCCGACCAACATTGGTCACTCTCCTTTCTCAAAGAACTTCTTCTTGTAGGTTTCATAGTCTCTTGAGCTTCGTCTTTCCATTTTTTCCCCTTCATTCCACAACACAATTACCTTTGCAATAAGCTCTAGTGAGACTAGAAAAGAGATACTACCAATAGAAACTTCTTCATTCTGCCATGAATTGTTGAACCTAGCAGAAAGGGCTCTAGTGTAACTGTTTATAACCAAGAAAAAGGGTGTCATACTAGTGCAACTAAAGATTTCCCACACATCTTCATTCTTTTGTAGTTCTTTACAGCTCTTTGGCTCCGTTCTCTTCAAAGGGCCCCTCATATCTATATGATTCTTCATAGAGAAAACCCAGAGAATTTGAAAGTGACTCATAAACATAATGTTACTTTTAGAGTCTACCTTATTCATCAAAATATATCCTATTGTAAAATGAAAAATTGGGAACTTTAGCTAAATTTACCACTTGGGAGAAATAGTCAGAACTTACCTAAGGTTTAATTTTCACTTGGGGGACTTTACATTCAAAAGAGGGGGATGAATCTACTATATCCAATCCCAAAGGATGCAAGGATTGAATACTAAGTAGATTGGAATGGAATTAACCCTCTTTTGTAAGTTGATTGATAGAATTAAGACAAAGTGCTGAAAATGAGGATAAAGTATGCGAAAATAGTCAGCTACAAATATGGGATTCAGTCGTGCATTTGGATCTGAGAATTTTGAGATGATATGGATCTGCTCTGCAAAATCTAGCAAAAGTTGCAGGGATCGTGTGTCCAGAAAGGGCACCCTCATATCGGTCCTTCAAACTTTCTGCATGTCAAAAAAGGTTTTTCTGTCTCTGCAAATAAAGCTTAATTCCAGAAGTACAACTTCCCACCTGTTTCCTGCACATAGAAACAAAGGGAAATGTATTGGGAATAGGGGTTTGTCTTTAGATCAAACGTCGGTTTTAGAATTAATCAAGTGGTTGAAATAATGTAAATGAAAGGACTTAAAGTAGAAATCCTCCTATTTGAGGGGATGTAAAATTGAATCAAATTGAAATTCTTATACCTCCTTGTGAAGTTTTTCCTGCCTCCACATGGAATTAGGGTTTCATGAGATAAAATGTTGATCTCCTCTTCAATGCTTGAAACCTTGTCTATACTGCTACTCCAAAGCTTGAAGGAAGACTGAAAATGCTCAATTGCTCTTGAATGCTTGAATGCTTTGTAAACACCTAAAATTGTCTTGTCTAAATAAATAAATATTTTTATTTATTTAATTATTGAGCCTAATTCTTCTATTAATTGAATAAATTATTTATTTAATTAATTCATTTATCCTCTTCTAGCCTTTTTTCCTCATTTAAATAAATACATTTATTTATTTAAATTATCCTTTTCCTAAATTAAATAAATATTTTATTTCTTTAATTGATCTCACTTCTTCTATTAATTAAATGAATCTTTATTTATTTAATTAATTCATTATCTTTTTCTAGCCATGACATGTGTCATTCATCTCTTAATTCCTACACTACCTACTCTCTCATTATTTTCTTATTTCTTCTACCTACCCTCTAATCTTAACAGACCATCTACTTTTACATGTCTTAATCTTATCCCTCCATTACTTACAGTGTCTTCTATAAAAGAAAATAATTCCTTGATTATCTCTCCTCAACTACGCATTCTAATCTCCTAAGAATTCTAATCTCCTAAGCATTCTAAATCCTCCCAAGCATTGTAGCACTCGAACTTGCATATGTGATCAAGCTATCAACCACATTTTTGTTTTTTGTTGAGCTCTTGTGCACACATAAAATCTGAGACCAAATATATCAAGCAAGATCAATGGAGATAGGAAGAATGGATATTCAAACCCTATTAGACATGTGATGGTATCATCTTTGTGATTTTGTTGATTTGCATTGTCTTGGAATAACTTTGTGCAGCTAGGGTTTTGGACACAAGATTAAGATCTTAGAGAGATTTGATCTGATCTCATAAACTGCTTGGAATTTTTTCACCAAATTTTTTTTACAGGTTTGCGATAGTATCAAGATATTGCAATCCAAAATTCAGATTTTGTGGAGGATATTTGAATTTTCTATGAATTTTATTATGAATTTTCATAAAAAATTAGTTTTGAGAGAAAATGAGAAAAGTTTTTGGATTTTCTTATCTTTTTGGAAATTTTTCAGATTTATATATAGGATCTATTCTTTGTGATTTTAATTTTGATGCAAACTGTTTCCTAAAAATTTGGATCTTTAAAAATTAGGGTTTTTCATTATTTTGATCAAATCTCATAAAAGACTTGCAATTTTTACATCCATTTTTGTTTGTAGGTCAAGAACAATATTGGAAGTGCTCAGTAAATAAATCAGATTTTTTGGAGCATATTTGAATTTTATATGAATTTTTTATGCATTTTCATAAAAAATTAATTTTGAGAGCAAATGAGTGAATTTTTAGGATTTTTTTACAGTTTTGAAAATCTGTCAGAATTATACAAAGGATTATTTATTTTTAATTTCAATTTTGATGCAAAACATTTCATTAAAAATCGGATCTTTAAAAATTAGGGTTTTGCATTATTTTGAGCATATCTCATAAACTGCTTGGAATTTTTGTAAGAAAGTTTGTATGCAGGTTTGAAAGGATATCAAGAGTTTCCACAGAAAAAATCAGATTTTTTGGATCAATTTTGCATTTTCTATGAATTTTTTATGATTTTTCATAAAAAATTAAATTTTGGAGCAAATTAGAAACTTTTTGGATTTTCTTACATTTCTGGAAATGTCTTAAAATTTTATAGGTGCTCTACTTTTATGATGCAAAATAACTTGTGGAAAATCAAATCTTTGAATCTATCAAAAAACGTCTTGTCGAAGGCCCCTATTTCACAAAGTCTTTTGGATCTAAAATTTACCTAACTTGTGTGCTTGCAGGAGGGGTATTATTTCAAATCTACTAATAATCTTGGTGCAGGAATTTTGGAAAATATTTGATTTTAAAATTGTTTGTTTTGTCTTCTTAGTCTAGCAAACACTTCAATTGTTGCACTAAAATTAAACTAGTGTCTTTTGTGTCTTGAGCAATAGGCTCTTTTGTGTTTATCTTTAGAGAGCCTGCCTCCCCGTGTGGTCACTAATGAGGAGGGAACGACCCAAGTGGCAACAAGGCAATACCCATCTCTTCCAAACCACTATAAATAATTATATCCATGGTGAAAGCCATGGGTAATGTGTGTCGATTAGTCCATATTGACACTATGTCTCCCTATAAACCCATTTGATCAAATTTATTTGATCAATAATAGGGTATAACCCCTACCAGTTGGGAGTCTTCTGTATTTATAGAGCTGAAAGTGTCACATGTATGGCCACATGAGTGGATGCCCCTACTAGCATCTTTTGTTTTAGAAAGCTAAAATCCTTCTAGTTGTTGGGGCAGGAGGTCAAACCTTTGGAGTAGCCCACACACATACAGTTCTTAGTAGAGATACAAAGTTCACCACAGAGAGTTTTCATGGGGACTATTGCTTGGCTACCCCGGAGAAGTGAGTGCCAACAATGGAGCTAGTGGGGTCAAGCATCTAAGTATCCTCTTTGAATAACTATGTAGCCTCGGGGGAAACCCCATGTGGGATCAACAACTATTGTCCTGGTCAACCATAAGAATTGTGCTTGTCTTCTTTAAACATTCAAACATTCAAGACCAAACATCAAAACATCATGTCTTTTGTGTCTTCAAGTGTATGCAAAATATTCTTACATCAAACAACACAATTTTCTTTGAGTCATTTTGAGTCCAAACACCCGCAAACATAGAGTCCTCATCAACATTGTCTCCTCTTGTCATGAAAAAATGGTCAAAAATTTAGATTTGGTCACAAAAAACAACTTCACAAATTGAAAAAATTGCACTTAGGCTTTTCAAATGCGTCTGTGTTTGATAGAAACACGTCTGTGTTGGATAACCGTGTCTGTGAAGGGTACAGAAATGTCTATGTTCAGTATTAGAAAAACTTACAATTCAGAAAACAAGAGCAATCAGTTTCAGAATTCTTGAGCTTCCTAGGTTATTTCTCTGGGTTTTCATCTAGTATTCAGCCTATTTTTGGTTCTCACAAAGTTCATCATTTCTTTACACCTTGCATTACATTCACATTTGTCTAAACCTGAGTCAAAACATCACTTTCTTGTCCTCATCTTACTTTGTCAACACAGTACATACAACAACATTTTGCTAAGTGGTCCCTCATCAAGGTCTATCACCTTTGGGTCTCATTTGGTCTTACTTAGAGTCAAGGTCAGCTTACCTCATCAAGAGATCTATCATCTCTTTGGTTAGCTTACACTTTGGAAATTGCAAGTACACCTCAGATTCATTTACATTTCATCCAACTCTTGCTCTTCCATACTCTTTTTATTTTCATCTAGTCTCACACATCTTGGTCAAGACCTAGTTTGTGGTTGAAACCCATTCCCAAAAGTCTAGGAGGAAGGCTAAAGAGGCTCAAGAGTCTACAAACATGAGTGGCTATGAGTATGACAATAATATATTTTTCAATTTTGATCACACCACATTACCTGACATGGACATCTATAGAAACATTCAGAATTTTGAGAATATGGATGATACAAACAACAATGATGCACAAAATGACAATGTTGACAACATTTCAATACATTCAGCAAAAGTGGAAGAAAGTATCATGGATCCCCATTTTAATAGATTGGTTGAAGAGATCGTGAGCAGAGATAGACAATATTTCCTACAAGTGATGGCACAAAATGGAGCTAAGATACCTCATGATTTTGGCATGTCTCAAATAGTGGAAAATCGACCTATACAAGAAACTCAACTCAACATGGATCAAAGGAGACCTAATAGTGGAGGTACTAGCGAACCACATTTCGTTCCTGACTCACCATCATCCTTGTTTCAAAAATCTGAGGTCCCAAATACACATGTTCAAGCTTATGATACTCCGGATAGAACATCTCATGAACAACTTCATCTACGCAGACCTTTATGGAAGTCTTATGTAGATAAATACACTCAATCACATACCAATGCTAAGAACCAACCTCAAAAGAAATTGGATATCTAGAGGCATATTCAAAATTTGGACACAAGAAAACCCCATGTCAAATTTGGGGGTACTACACAAGAACAAACTCATTGCATGCCTATAGAATATGATATGCATGGACAAAGCAGATATTCCATTCCTCATTATGACTATATACCAAGTGGTTCCTATACGCAGTATCATTATAGACCTCCTCTATATGAACATGTTTACGATCAATACCATCCATATATGCAGTATCCTCCTCCTCCACTCGATGGCTCAGGCATGGGATATGCTCGAAGAAGTCGATCTCCACCCAAAAATAATTTGGAACAACAAATAAAGGACTTACAAAAGAAAATTGAGGACATTAATACACCAAAACTAGCTTGCACAATGAGAGATATATGTCCCTATCCATTTGATAGAAGCATTCCAATGCCTCCATTTCCTACACACTTCGTAACACCGAAGTTTGATAAATATAGAGGCAAAGGGGACCCTAAGGCACATATAAGACAATTTTTCACAACTTGCATTGAGATAGCAGCAGAATAAATGTACTTGATGAGATTGTTCACACAAAGTTTAGGTGAATAAGCTGTGGAATGATTCTCCCAACTTCCACCTGGAATTAAGTCATGGGGTGATCTAGCAAAAGCTTTCATACAACATTTCTCATATAACATAGAGACAGATATATCAGTTACCACTTTGTGCAACACCAAGAAAAAGGATGGGGAGTCATTTTCATCATTCTTACAAAGATGGAGGAATTTAGCCAACAGATGCTCTTGTAAAATTCCACAAAAATAAATGGTAGAGATGTTTACACAAAATGTAAATAGAGAAATTCATTATGACTTGAGGAAAGCTTAATTGTCCACTTTCAAGGATGTCATTGAGAAAGGCTTAGCAATAGAGAAGGTCTTAATTGAGCAAGGAGTCATTAAGATATTCAAAGAAAACAATGAGAATTCTAAAGGAAAAGACAAGCCACGATTTTGGAACAAGAACAAGAACACAGTAAATGATGGCGTTGTTAATGCTAACATAGTGGGACTAAAAATCATTCTTTTGGGGTCAAGTTCTTCTGCAAGAAATCAAGTAAATACTCAAGCAAATTCAAAACCATGATTAAAATACACCCCATTGGGAGAACCACTTGAGTCAGCTTTTAGGAAGCTAGTGGCAAACAAGATAATAACAATTGTAGACAATCCTCCATATGAGCCAAAAGTCAAACCAAATTGGTGAAATGATGATGAGTATTGAGAATATCACAAGAGCAAGGGACATAAAATAGGAAATTCCCATCGCTTGAAGAACATTATACAGGATCTTATTGATAGAGGTGACACTAAGATCGAGGAACATAAATCCAATCAAGAATATGAGATGTTTAAGGAACCATTCCCTAAACATGACAAGGGAAAAGCCAAAACCATAGATGAGCAAGATAACTATACCAAAGTATCCTATGATTATGCTTCAACTGTTAACCACATTTCAATGGACAACTATGTTTCTACTATTATCATAAAGGACAAAAAGCCTGAAAGTTCTACCCAAAGAGCCAAAGTTATCCTAAAAGGCATTGGAACTTCTTCTCAATCCACCTCTGAAGTTAATGTCATAACTCGTCGAGGTAAGGTCACCTTGCAAGGTGCTCTAGCTAAAACCACCATTTCCTCATCGGCCAAACTTGAGTATGACCTAGTAGAATAGTTAGGGAAGACACCCGCGCTTATCTCAATCCTAGAACTATTACGTATCTCTCCTTTGCATAAAGCCATACTCAACAAAGTCCTAAGAGAAACCTTTGTACCCACTGATCTGAACGTCGACCAATTTCAAGCCATGGTGGGAAACCTTTCTATTCTACATACCCTCACATTTACCAAAGTTGACGATGCATGTGTAAGCCAACCACATAATGCACCTTTACACATTGAAGCCTTCCTACACAAAAATTGAATAAAAAGAGTCTTGATAGATGGAGGAGCTGGTCTCAATATATGTACTTTGAACAGAATAATACAATTGGGATACTCAGAAAAAGATGTGAATACTACAAACAAAATCACCATTAAGGAATATGATGACAAGGAGATCTCATCCAAAGGCACAGTCACCTTACCTCTTAGAGTTAAGATAGTTACTAAGGATGTGGTTTATCAAGTCCTTGATCTAGATCTCACATACAACATACTATTGGGGTGCCCATGGATTCATGAAATGAGAGTTGTTCCCTCAACATATCATCGATGTATCAAGTTCCCACACAATGGAGTTGAATTGACCATCAAATTTGATCCAAACCCATTCATATATTGCAACAATTTGTGACCTAGATCTGAAATAACAATCCTAGTCAATTGAGAGGTTGTTCCTTCATCAGCATATGTTGATTCAAAATCCTTGAAAGCTTCTACATCAGAACAAGCAGAGATGAAATAAAAAATAAAGATTAAAGACATGGGATGTGGTGAGTATATCTTTCATGTTTATCAACTCCCACTATCTCCTAAGGTATTCAATCGACAAGAACAAGCTACAAACAATTTGCAATGTCAAGGAATTGGGTGTGAATCACCTAGTGTTGTGGCTACTAAGTCTGAGTGCAAATCTCCTCTAGTGGTGCAAGCAACTCTTGATATCAATAGTCCTAAGAGTTGTTCCAACGAAGAAACTATTGAGTGTATCATCAACCCTCTTGAGAACTCACATAGCTTTACCATTTCATCTGCTCATTCCATTTCCACTCCTCTCTCAGACTTGGATTAACAAGAATTACAAAAGCCCTTACTAATTGGGGATCAAAAATCAAGATTTGAAAACAAAAATCTAAAAGTAAAAAATAAAGAAAATGCCTTTAGTCCAAATCAAAATCAAAAGCTATTGGACTTTGCAAAAATCAAAGTCAAGGATAAAAATATTAGGAAGGAAAAAGAACAAGAGTTGGTCTCCCCTAATATCAAAATAACTAGGGGCAAAGTTCTACAATTTTAAGTCAAAATAGCATATTTGTTGATCCTAAGTCTCCATCATGCCATCCTACTTTCACTTCTTTTCATAATCATAAGCCTCCATCACTCATCCACTCATTTCACACATCCATTCCCTTTTGGTGATACATCATGGACCTTTAATGGAACTTCCTTGAGGGACTTTGTTATCAAGGATGATCAAACTTCTTTAGGTGACACGCATATGGGCCTATGTAGTTCACACACTAGTAATTATATCCTCGTTCCTTTATCAAGGAAGACAATTACTAGAGCTATAGATCATTCGTTCAAAGAATGGCGCAACTACAATCATAAGATAAAGCCTCACACATTCGAGGTGGGTGACTTAGTTCTCTGAGAAAATCCTAAAAATCAGCAAGACAGAGAGAACAAGGGCAAGTTTGAACCAAATTGGCTTGGTCCCTACGTCATCACAACAGCCTATGAATCAGGTGCATATCAACTTTCAATACTAGATGGAGAAGCTTTGGAAGATCCTATCAACAACATGCACCTTCGCGGGTTTTACACATAGCTCTTTGGAATATCCTAATTCAAACATACAAAAAATCAAAATATGTCAAAAAAAAAAAATTTAAAATTTTAAAAAATTAAAAATTAAAAATTAAAAAGAAATACAAAAATAAAATCATAAAATATAAAAAATATGAAAAAATAAAAAAATATCAAAAATGCAAAAAAAATCATAAACATAAAAAATCATTACTTGGTGAAAACCTGGCAAACAGGCACCTTGTGACACAAAAAAATAAAAATAAATAAATAAATAAAATAAAGAGAATAAATTCATCCAACAGTGAAAACCACTTCGGTTGCACCCTGGGCAAGTACCATGGTGAAAATTGGGTCATTGGTGCTATGTGTAGAGACACTGCTCCTCCCTTCTTCAAGATTCAATCTCATCCTTTCACTTTGCACACACTCACAGCCTATCCATTCCATAATAAACTTACCCGTTCCCATCATGGCTTGTCATTGATCTACCGAAGATTGGTTAGCCATTCATAATAATCCCTCCTTTTCACCTTTTCCATCCATAATAAATCATCTCCTATCTCTTGCTAAGGCAAATCCTAAGTCTAGTGATGGGTGTGGAACTAGGAGCATCACATGTTCTGAGGAGTACAGTTTCTTCCAGTTTTTTTTAGTCTATTTGCGCTCAATCCACAATAAAGCAACACTTGCATCACAAATCCGCAATAAAGTTTTTTCTTCTCCGTAATGAAGTATCAGTTTCATGGATGCAATAAATTTCAGATGAGATGTGAACAACAACAATGGGCTTCAACAAATCAACTCTTTCAACAGACTCAGACAACATTATGGTTCAATGCTATCTATCCTTTTTCTGAAGGTAAATATTGTGACCACAATCAACTAGACTTATACTAGTGACAAGAGACACTAAAAATGAGGACTATAGTGGATGTTGGTGTCGAGTCTTGGTTTTCTTTTGACTTTATCTTTTTGGTAACATGTCTTTTAGCTTTTTCGAGATGTCTTTGACTAGAGATTTTATATCCAGGATGTCTTTGACTAGAAAGGCGAGGATGAGATATGTTCACTTTTTGTTTTTTTGTCTGTGGATTGTCTCTTAGTAATGTTATGACTTGTCCAAGGATATGAGGACATTGTGAGTCTAGTATGAAATAAGGCATTCTTTGTTTGCGACTATCTGATCTCCATGCAAACAGGTACAATGACTTTCTAGGTCAAACCTATATCTGGATTGTCATAACCTATTTGCCATAATAAAGCTCAATGATGATAAAGCACAAGAAGCTCTTTCACTTCCATATCTTCTATCTTCCATCCCCCTTTCTTGATTGACCTCCATCATCCTTCTTGAGTCTTTGTAGCCCGCTATCACATGACTGAGTATAATGACATGCCAAAAATATTTGCATTTCATGTAGTTTGCACCTACATTACCACATATTAGCATTTCATTTCACACATATAGGTATTGCAATTGCATCACATCCTGCACACAACACATGTTAGCACATTTTACATTCTCATCATGTAAATAGTTATTTGCATTATCATATTCATCTACATTTCATACATTTACATATGCATAACATATAAAATATAAAAGATCAAAAATATTGCATTTCATCATATATACATATTTGCATCTATATCATAAGCATCATATAGAAACATGCATCACATAGAATTAACGTCATCTAGTACACATGCATATAGCTATGTCAAGGATCAATCATCTCATATATATATCTCAAAAAATCATGTGTCATGATACAATGATGTCAAAATAAATATGGCTACAAAATCACCCAAAGGTGTCTACATCTCCATACAAAAATGGTACGAAATTGATACATAGGGAGCCCTCTAAGGCTATGATGAACTCCCTCCCTCAGAGCCAACTGGCCTCGATGGATTCTGAGCCCTAGAAGTCCCCACCCTAGGATCATTTCTCTTGCCCCCTCTATCTAGTGGTGGTGGAGGACCCATGACCCCACCACTAGATGCATGTCTCCTGTCTCTCCCTCTAGTGGTCGTTGTAGTCTGCAATGGTCATCGGAAGCTCCTAACCTACTGATCTAGTGGCACCACTCCATACTATAGGTCTCTCCAGTAGGCTATCTCCTCCCTTTCCCATAGAACATAGGCATATCCGGCCCCTGTGTTCTTTGTTGCCTACCTTCTTGCCCTTAGTGTTGTCTCAGCCTCCGTGTAGTGCTGAATAGCCTGATCTCTCTCCTGCTTAGTGTCCCCCAGTTGTCTCCTGAGCCTATCCGCATCTTGATCCATATCCTAGATCTCATCTGTCTATTCCTAGCAGATCTCTTGCAAGGATAGTACCTCATCCTCCTCCTCTCCTCCCCTCTCCCCCTGTCCCTGTGGTTGCTCCTATGGCTATCCCTGTCCCTGTCCTTGTCCTAGAACCTATTTTGTTGGCACCTATAAAGGCAGTCCACCTCTGCCTCTGACTACATGAGTCGGTCTCTCCTCTCCTCCATCTCTCCTCCAAGCTACCCTCCTTTGTGATACTGCACCCCGCCTCCATCGTCTGCCTCTGCCTCCATACTATATTGTCTATCTCATCAATCACTCAGTGCCAATACTTTAGTCTCCCAATCTGTGGCTAGGAAGAAATCATATCATACAAATGTACATAACTACACCCATGTCCCCTACCTCTAAAGTGTATCGGTCATGTAACCGGAAGATGCTCATATGCCCATACCTACAGTAATGTCACTCCACACCCCAATCCTGTTGATCCGTGATATAAAAACTGATACAACTCATAATACAAGTGTGCTAGTAAACACGGCTCCCATGCAAACTTGGAGTGCTTCATCACCAATATCTCTAGAGTCCTCCCCCATCCAATAGCCAACCCTCGTGTCGCCCTATCTAGATAGAGGAACCCACTGATAACTCCTACCAACACCATCGGTAGCGCTAATCCTGTCATTGTCATGGTGTCCCAAGCCACATGTCCCACCCTCATCTCTAGTCCTAGATCCTGGAATGCTCATCTCAGTGCATCTCGGTCTCCCTCTCGATTGTAAGGAACCAACTCCCCATCGATCGGTATCCTTAGTATCCTGTATGCAACCTCCAAGGTGATTGTCATCTCACCCATCGGCAAATGAAACATGCGTGTCTCTAAGTGCCATCTCTCAGCTAATGTATTTAGTAACCCCATGTTCGCCCAAAAATCAAGCATATACATAATATATCATAATCCCATGGCCTCCACTACTTCTCTATCCTCAAATATCAGCTTTGCTCGTAACCCCTGAGTCGAAGGGTATCTCTCCCGTGACTCCAGCATAGGTAGGTCCTCCTGTAGTCCAGCAAATCAACTATTTCAATCTAGTGTAGGAGCACCCTTCAAAGGGGCCCCACCATTTTTTTTTTATTGTGTTCTTGCTTCTTTAAGAAGCCATTGTATATACAATAAAGAGCCATGTGCTCATTGGTCCTAGTTAGGGTCCTAGTTGAGGTCCTAGGGTCATGAGTCAAATTTGAGTGTTTTTTTGGAAATAGAGGGTATGTGTGCCTTTGAGGTGTTTAGGGGTCCTTCTTAGAATGGTGGTGTCCTTAGGTTAGCCCAATGTGGGTCTAGGAGTCAAGAAAAGCAACATTGAGAAAGTTGCTCAAAAGTTGCAAAAGTTGTCAAGCAACTTTTCCACAATGAGGTCAAAATCTTTAATGTAGCATGGAAAACCCTAATATGGGCACATAGACCAAGGAAAAGGTTCTATAAGTAATTGCAAACCCTAAGTTAATGGGTTGGATGTCAGTTATTGTACGGCCAAAGCAAGGTGACTTGACTGTGACTGCAATTTTGTTGCCAGTCGGCACAAATGGAGTAAAAGAAGAATGTTAATGGATTGATTTTTGAGAAAAACTGTGTGGAGTGTCTTGTATGGTGTATTTAATCTCATTGTGAGCAATTATATTAGGTTTTTTTTTGCAGGTTGTGTGTGTTTGTAAATATTTTGTGAATTTGCTTCTTACTGTCCATTTTTGGACTAGTTTGTGTCAATGGGCTCATAACTCTGTTCCCCATTGTGGAACCACCATGCAACCATGGGGAATGAGAGTAAAGACCTTGTACTATACTTCACAACAAGCAGATCCCTTGAAAATGCAAGGAGGACATTTAAAGACCCACTCCTAGGCGAGACTGGACAATGCCCGGCTAGGAAGGGTTAAGTTGCAAAGGTTTTGGAGAGAAAGGAAGGTCAGAGGAGGAGGCACCCTTTGGAGGAGTTGTAGAGGGGTGAGTGGAGAACCATTGGTATGAAGGAGGAGCTTCCACCAATCTAGACAAGGTGGCAAGAGCACCAAACCTACATTGTGACCCTGGCAGGCCTAAAAACCCTCCTAAAAACCCTTAAAAACCTTAAAATCCACCTAGGGCATTGTACAGACACTTGGAGGCCTAAAACCTAGAAAATCCTTGACTCCTTGCTAAATGAATAGTGGGCCTTTTAGGAAGTCTCACAATCAAGTGCATCATTTTTAAGAGGGAGCCCTAAAGGACCAGGTAGGAGGCCTAATTGGTCACAATCCTTATAGCCCTATTTTGTAGGCAAAACACAAAATAGTGAAATCGGTAAGGGGCTGAAAGCTTGAAACCTCTTGGGGCACATGAATGGATAGAAAAACCATGTATTAGACCTTACCTATCCTTGCTAAGACCTAGGAAGGTGTGGAGCAAGCCAAACCCTTATTAGCCTAAGTAAGGGTTCTTGAATCTCATGAGTAGGTGAGACCTTAGGAGTAGTCTTTCAACTTGTTGGTGGGTGGATTGGGAAAGGTTAGGGGATTCCACAAGTAGGGGAAGTCCTAGAGAATCTAGGGTGTGGTTAGAACACTCGGTGATCCAAGGAAAGGATCCAAGAGCATACACTAGGCTAGTCTATCCCAAACCCCAACCCATCAGAATCCTAGTAGTACTCCCTGTTCATCACAAAGTGCTTATTTTATCTTATCTTTTAGGGCACCTACTTGAGTGTATCCTCTTGAGTATCTTATCCAATTAAAAATGTATTTTCTATCACAAAATTGTCAATTTCAGCCTAATCTAATTGACAACATATGTTCTATCATAGAATTGTCAATTTCTATGGTACTCCCTGTTCATCACAAAGTGCCTCACTCTATCCTATCTTAGGGCCTATGCTTGAGTGTATCCTCTTGAGTATTTTCTTGATTGGCAACGTATGTTCTGTCATAGAATTGTCAATCCTGGCCCTATATGTTATCCTAATCTTCCCTAGAGGACCTGTTTGAGTGTATCCTCTCAGCAGCTTATCCAATTGACAACGTATGTTTATCACAGAACTATCAATTTGACCTTGAAGACATAAATGTGCATTCATGACACAAACACACCTACATACTTCACAGATGTTTCTACATTTCATAGACGTGCTTGAAACACACAAATGTGCCTCTATTCTACATAGACGTGCTCGCATCTGACATAGATGCATTTAGACCAAACACAGACATGCCTAACCTACCCAGACATTCCTGGCACCAACGTAGACACGCCTTCCCATCTTTTTCCCCACTTGACAAGCTTCTTTGACCTACCTAACATGCATTTATGACAACAATTAATGCAAAAAGTTACAAGGAGGTTTTGTGGTACTCACTGACTCTCCTGCATCTGCTGGCCTCTGATATCGGCGAACGCAATCGAATCTGTGCACAAATGCCATCATTTTTTACTGCTCTCTTCTCTCTCTGCACTCTTCTCTCTTAGGTGTGTGGATGACAATGAGGATTTTTTCCCTCGTAGTCTATCTTATAGACTACCCTAGCCCTAGTCTCCCGCGTTAGTCTTCTTTATCCCATGACTTTGTCACTTTCTCCTATCTTGTCAGTCCTTTCTAGCCTTTCTTTCTTATCGAGAGATTTTCTATGATCTTTTCAAACATTTCATCCAACCTCTCGATGGGGCATATCATTCCCATCTTGGGGCAACTTTCTATCAATTCATCTTATCTCCTTTGAAACAACACGACAAACTACATTGTCTCAAAGAGGGGCAAAATGTAGAGACCTAAAATTGTCTTGTCTAATTAAATAAATATTTTATTTATTTAATTATTTTAGCCTAATTCTTCTATTAATTGAATAAATCTTTATTTATTTAATTAATTCATTTATCCTCTTCTAGCCTTTTTTCCTCATTTAAATAAATACATAAATATTTATTTAAATTATCCTTTTCCTAAACTAAATAAATATTTTATTTATTTAATTGATCTCGGTTCTTCTATTAATTAAATGAATCTTTATTTATTTAATTAGTTCATTATCCTTTTCTACCCATGATACATGTCATTCATCTCTTAATTCCTACACTACCTACCCCCTCATTATTTTCTTATTTCTTCCACCTATCCTCTAATCTTAGCCGACCATCTATCTTTTACACCTCTTAATCTTATCCCTCCATTTCTTATAGGTTCTTCTATATAAGAAGATACTTCCTTCATTATCTCTCCTCAACTACGCATTCTAATCTCCTAAGAATTCTAAATCCTCCCAAGCATTCTAGCATTCAAACTTTCATATGCGATCAAGCTATCAACCACATTTCCGTTCTTTGTTGAGCTCTTGTGCACACATAAAATCTAAGAGCAAGTATATCAAGCAAGATCAATGGAGATAGGAAGAATGGAGATTAAAACCCTAGTGGACATGTGATGGTATAATATTTGTGATTTTGTTGATTTGCATTTATCTTAGGTAATCTTCATATGTTATGGTGGATCTTTGTCGTTGTTAGGCTAGGTTTTTGTGGTTGAATTCATTTAGTCTTTGATTATTGTTCCATTATCCACTTTTCACCATAAACATGCTTGATCTCCTAAATGCCCAGATGCTTGATAATGATTGTTGATGGATTCAATAGGATGTCGAATGAGAGGGAAAATCCCTCTTATATACTTGTTAGTGGGTTTATTTGACTGATTTTCTCACTTGGGCTGACATAGGGGGGATTTTCCCACTCTAATTTGAGATGAGCACAAGGGAGGGACCCCAAGATATGTCCCAAATAGGGGATCCCAGGGTGCCACGCCCTGGTCCTAGTGGATCCTAGGGCACCATGCCCTAGTCCTGAACTATTTTGGGGCAAGATCAAGGTGGCTTTGAGGTGTAGGGTTCAGCAAAATATAGGTTTTGATTTGTATTAGAAAATTAAGGTCTTTGTTCTAGCCGAGGGGTGCAAAGACTAAGGCGAAGACCCAAATGCACTCAAAAATTGAAAGGGGTGCAATTTTAGGACGTTATATTTAGCCCCCACTTTAGCGGGAATATCAGCTCACGAAAATACTGTCGGTAAAGTACAAGGAATTCAAATTGAAAGACTTTCACCACATCAAGGATACAATATTCACCAAGCCCCCAATGGACTTTAGGATCTTACGAATTCAATGATAAGGTAAAAGGGAAGATCATGAGAGAAATAGAGAACCATGACTACAACTAGTAAGGTTCTCTTACTATGAGTCATGAAAAGATGCACCAAAAATTACAAAGCAAAGACAAAGTTTGCTAAGTAACTTTAAGTATCAAAAGAGAGAATCATGAGTGGAGTGTATTCCCCCACATTAAAGTGATTGTGTATGCCTTATTGGAAGTAATTTCTTTAAGTTATGATACACCCAAAGAAGACAAGCACATTATCGTAATAATTTAGCCCCCAAGAGAGGATAAATCAAAGGATAATAAACACAAAACACAAAGAACAAGGTGGTTTCACCTAACTTTGGAGTCAGTGTGCTTTTTATGATAACTCATGTATATATATATATAGAATCATCCTCATCCCCCAAAGAGAGGAAAACACCATGGAAGAAGGGAACATGTGTCTTTTGATTCAACATGGGAGAGACCAAAAGATATCTCAATGTTTTGCATCATCCTCAAGTAGACAACACTAGGGACAACAAATAGAAGAATAGCGAGAAAAAATAGAATGTCACAAACAAGCATGAGAGGAGAGAGAGAGAGTCTATAGTTCTAATGAGGCTAATCAAGCACGTCATCCTCCCCCTGATCTTGCTGGTCATTATTTCAGGAAGGTGGACAACATGCAAGAGGAGCCACATCAAGCATAGTAGATGGAGCTATCACAAGTTCCAAACAAGGACCATGCTCTAATGATAAGTCACTTTGTTCGTTACTAGGAGATAGGATTAATGCTTTTGAAAATTTTGTAGATAAGTCGTTGTCAATGTCAACATATTCATATTCATCATCAAAAATATTAAGATTAACATTTTCATCATTAACCACATTTTCACCTATTTCTTCATCAAGATTAAAAAGAATAGGAGCTCTAATAAGAATAGAACTTGACCCATCATTTGTCTTAATCATTTTACATCTTGGAGAATTAGGTTGAACATCATGTTTAGGAGAAAATGTAATCATGTCAACAGTTGATGTTTTGGGAGAAGAAATGGTTTAGGAAGAAACCTCACAAGCTCTAGCATGACATCTTCATCGATGTTCTCTCGCACAACGGTTTCGTCTAGTCTTGGCTAAAGGTTGAGGAGAGTTAGGCTCATTAGGCTGGACAATAGGATAGGCTGATCACTTCTCTCTATAGGATGAAGGAGGAGGAACCACACCATAGAAAAGAGGTATAGGAGGTGTAGGAAGGGGACAGGGTCCATTATGAGGAGGAGGGATAGGTCTAGCCTTAGGAGGGATAGTTTACTTTTTAAGAGGAAGATTTTTTCTACCTTTGGGGGGAAGAGTGGACTCATCCATAAGACAAGGAATGGATTCTTCTTTAGGAAGAGGAATATCTATTTTCTTGGGTGAAAGGATACTCTTCTCTTTAGGAGAAGGAATAAATGCCTCCTAGGGAAGAAGCTTATTTATTTCCTTGGGAGAAAGAACAATTGTATCCTCAAGAAGGGTTATATGATCATCAAGAGGGATGCTAAGTGTTGGATTTCTAGGTTTACTCAAGGATAAAATCATTTCATTTTTCTAGTTTTGATATGATCTAAAAAAGAGCATCACTGCTAGGTTCAAGAGGCTTGAATTGTTCAGACAAAAAATAATCAGGACAAAGATCTCCACACCTCAGTGTATGTTGAAATATGATATGATTCATAATTATGATTTTACCATTATGAGGAAATTTGAAGAACCTATGAATAGTAGAAGTGATTGCTATCATGGAAGAGAGCCAAGGATGTCCCAACTTCACACAAAATTGATCAGATGTATGAATGATAGAAAATTTAACATCTAAGCATTTAGTGCCAACATCAATAGGAAGTATTATAGAACCAATAGCAAGACAAGAGAAGCCACCAAAAACTTTAAATATCACATCAGTATCATGATATATCTCTATATATACATTTAGAAGCATAATGACCAATTCTTCAACATTTTAAGGGCAACTTACCTTTGTACTTTCTAGTTCCTCTTTTTAGTCTTCTTACAAAGTACACCTCAATCTCATCCAAGTTTTCACTTATTTACAGTTCATCTCCTTATATCCTTGACACATTGAATGCATCATCCTTCCAGTAGGATTTTATATCCTCCATCTCTCCAATTTCATAGGAAGACAACGTTCTGATAAGTTGATCAATCAAATAGTTGTTCAGATCATGACATTCTTCAATAGCACACTTCTTCAGTTTGTAGGGTTTGGTCAATGTAAAGAAGATTTTTCTGATAACATCACTTTCTTCTAAGATTCCACCAACAGCTTGGATAACTTCTATGGTATCATTCACTCTATCTATTTAGTTCTCAACACTTCCATCGTCAGCCATTCTAAAACCTTCAAATTTATGTTTCAAATTCAAGACCCTAGCTTACTAATTCTTCAAATCACCTTCATATGCATAGCATAACTTGTTCCAAACTTCTTTAGCTTCTTTCAATCCTTTAACCTTACCAAATTCTTCATCACTTAGACAATTGATTCATAATGTTCTATCTTTTGCATTTATCTCCTAAACCTCAATTTCATTTGGAATCAAAGGTCCATTTTGCAATCATTGATAACCAATCTGAATAATATCCCAGATTTCATTTCGTAATGTCTCCAAGTAAGATTCAATTCTTTCCTTCCAATAAGGAAAATTTGTTTAGTCAAATATCAGTGCTTTAACATGAATTTCTTGTGTCATTTATGTATCTACCTCAAGTGGTTAATCTTTCCAAGGAGGAACCAACAATCTAATACCAATTGTTGAACACACATCAAGACTGAGAGGGAGAGGTGAATCAGTCTAAAACTTTAAAACAAATTAATTATAAATAGCATCAACTTACTTAACAACAACACAACAATCATCAAAACATGAGCACCATATTTATGTGGAAAACCCAAACAAGGAAAGACTGGGTGAGAATCTAACTCAAAATATATCAATAGTTTACAATGAATATGGCTTCCTTCCAAAGAGCTCACAGCTCCAAACTTGAAAACTAATGCGCACCATATTTATGTGGAAAACCCAAACAAGGAAAGACTAGGTGAGAATCTAACTCAAAATATATCAATAGTTTACAATGAATATGGCTTCCTTCCAAAGAGCTCACAGCTCCAAACTTGAAAACTAATGCGCACCATATTTATGTGGAAAACCCAAACAAGGAAAGACTAGGTGAGAATCTAACTCAAAATATATCAATAGTTTACAATGAATATGGCTTCCTTCCAAAGAGCTCACAGCTCCAAACTTGAAAACTAATGCGCACAACCTTAGGCAAGATACAAAATCAGGACTTGCTCTATTGAAGATCATTTCTTCATGGCAAGATACAAAAAACTGTCAAGGGACTCACTCTTAATCAATAATGAAGAAAATAGTTGAATGTAAATTGAGAAGGATTCTCCTAAACATGAAATTGTCTTTAAATGACTAGATCAAGTGACCAACATCATGGCAAATGCCTCTAGTAACTTTTATTATCACAACACACTGTCTTCACTAAATATATCACCTTCAAAGCTCTTCTCAAATTAACTTTCGCACATTCACAATCTCAGATCTACTTGCATATCATTTGCATACACTTCACATATAATTCACTTTTCCATCACACACAACTCATCCATCTGCACACCTTAAATATGAGATATAACATTGAAAACCTAATTGAGGGTTGGCCAAAATAGAATAAGCAATATTATACAAAATAAGTCATCGGAACCAAAACTACTCAAAATGGTCCACTCCAAGAGAAAGAGGGAACCAAAACATATTACAATACATCCTTCTAAGATTAATCCAACAAACCACACACGCTAATATATTCTCCAAAGTTATTACCAAATGTAATGTGTAGATATAGCAATCAATCAGCCACAAAATATCTTCCAATACAAAATACTCCATGTGGATCTCCTCACAGCAAGGTGAGACCCATAACTACATCCCAATACAACTTCTAACCCATATCCAGACCAAAAGAATATGATCCAGCTAAGATAACTTAATCGGTCATATCAAGTCACAACATAACTAATCATATATCAACCAAGCTTTATTGCATAACAAATAAATCATCTAAGAAACATATTGAGAATAATATACATGCCATGCAACAATCATCCAATAAACCACAACACAATCTACAACATATTCGGAGGGAACCAAAATCTTTCTAGCCCACTCTTATAGACACATTCCCTGCTAGAGATCAAAGATAACTATCCAAAATAAAATGCCACAACCAACACCAAAAGTACTCAGCTCAATTTGCAACACAAAGCACAACTACAACAACCAAAAGCATATCCTGACCAACATCCATCCGGATAACTAGGTTTGACATCAATGAAAGTCATACAAGCTCATGCTTCCAACAACTAGCCCACTTTCAGATGACATCATTCATACCCTTGTCCCACAATACATAGTTTCGAGTCCCGAGCAGAAAGTTATGTCTAGTTGAAGTTAGGATAAATTTTCATATAGTTTTTTGAAAATTTCATAATTTTTAGATTTTATTATGTAATAAACAAATGTGACTGTTGGGCTTCAATTCTCAAGAGGTCCCTGTGACCCTTGGAATCTCATGAACTTCCATATGTTGGATTTTTGAATGAAATAGATTACTTTTTGGCTTGCTCCAATTGTATGATTTCTGGTTCTTGTAAATAGAATTTACAATACCGCAGGTTCTCACTCAGGTGTTGTCATCCGAATCCATAATTCGGATCACATCAAAAAATTACTAATTCGTTCGCTACGTGACTTTTTTAGAAGCATACATAAGAATAGCTTATAAACAATAAATTTAAGCATTTATCCCTGTGTATTCCTTTGCTTAATATTATAATCTTTTTGGTTATGTCTGTTCATTGCTAATCGAATAAAAGATAATGGTGGGACACTGCAATTAAAATGAACCATAAACATAATTTTTGGGTGACAATTGTGGATTGAATAGGCTTAAATACTTACGCAAGCCTAAATTGGGCCGATTAGTAGATTTAAAAGCTTTATTTGTTTTCTTATGTTTAACTTCTCTGGTCGAACAAATAACCAAAGATGTAGATTTAAAATCTTATCTTTTTTTTATTTTTGTGTGTTCTTGTGTAAATTTGAATCCTTGGACCCTCACTATTTTGCATGTTGACACCACAAAGTCCCATTCCACAAATACATCACATTAGACCTTGGAAGAATTCTATTCTCATTATAAAAATACGACTAGATATATTAGATTTTTTTTTATGATCTAGATTGATCCATTTTAGTGTTTCTAAATTTGGTTGTCATTCTTGAAACACAAATATTTCAAGCATGTTTCTATTTTTTTACCATATATCTAAGTAGACTTCTTTAATGATTTAGTTGCTTGTTATTTTGTGTTATGTCTTGGATTAAAATTCAACCTTACATGAACTTTAGAATGTGTACCAAGCATCGTTCATAAAAATACTTAAAAATGGACCAAATGAATTATGTACAAACATCATTCATAAAAATACTTAAAAAAGGACCAAATGAATTATGTACCAAACATCTTTCATAAAAATGCATTATCTGGCGTCCCTCTGATTATGATCTTTCTATAAATTTTCTGATATTGAGCATGCTATTTATATATGTGTGTGAATTATTGTTTTGGCAAGAAATATCACAATAGGAATGATGTTTCAAAAATATAATTATAACAATGTGTTATTGTCCGAATAGTAAGATACAAGCTACTGTAAAAGAAGGTGGTTGTAGATATTACTATAGCAATGAATAGTATGGTAATAGTGAGGGAGTAGGAGGAGGAGGGGGATGTTGGGTATATGAAGCCCAATGGTCACATGACTATTTGTTTTCCCCAGACTCTTCATTTTGTATCTAATATGTTTATATAAATGGCTGAGTGCAGCCCATATAGGATGTACTGTGTATTGAATATTTGGTTAATAAGATAATTCATCGTATTTATGGTGGACATAGCCACTTAGTGGTGAACCACGTTAAACCTTGTGTTGTGTGTTTCCTTTTTGTTGTTTTGTTTTTGATTCTCTGCTCATTTTAATCTTTACAATTGGTATCAGAGCTATGTTGTCTTGAGCAGAGATGGAGGAAGAAGGAGAAGGTAAAATTTATAACTTCTATGGGAGTTTTACGGTCCATGTAAAACTATGCTTCAAGCATCACATATATTGGTGGGATGGTTGGAAGAAAGAGGGGAACTCGGTTGAAGAGGAGAATCCAGCGAAAGAAAAGGATGTTGGGATTCTCATTTTCTCTACTCTTGAGCCAGCTTTGGCACTTATTGGCCAAACTCGTAATGGCTGGGAAGTTGTTGGTATTCATGTGGTGAAGGTTGAACATCGTGATAACCCAGTTGGAGTTGAAGATAGTCCCTGTATAGATGCTAGAATTTCTAAACAGAAAGATGTTTGAAAAGAGGTTATTGTTGAAAAGGCTGATTGCAAGAGATTGCAGGACGAAGAGTGTATGCCATCGAAGACCCAAGTTGAATCTATTGTGGACTCCTAGGATTAGGAGGGTGCAGATTGGACTAAGGTAGCAGGGAAGGAATCTTGGCAAAAATTGTGGCTTTAGAGAGCCCTGTGGATGGCATGGCCTTGGCAAAAATAAAGAGGCACTCCCATGATGCTAACGACAATATTTGCACGGATAATTTCATAGAAGACTACGAACCTATGGACCTAGATGAAGAAGTGCAAACATGATTTTCTGGTTTGAAGCGAAAGCGGCGATTGATAGGAGTGTAGGAAAATGCACATTATTCCAAGCAGTTTCAGGCATCGCATGGAGAGAAGGAAGATGTTTTCTCTCGACCAAAATCTATTAAGATTCACCAATCCGATTGGATGGATGTGGATGATAGTATCAACATGGATAATGAACAGCCTCGCATGAAGGAGGTAACCAAATTGTTACAGATGGAGCAGAACACATTGGATTCATAGAATAATATTCCAAAGAAGTATTTTTATGTGGAAAGGAAGGAGGCAATATTGACGACTAATGTAAAAGAAGAGGCAGAGTATCCTCACCTCAGTAAGGAGGAAATTATTTTTCAAATAAAAGAAGTTCAGCTTTTAAATTTTATTGTCTAATAGAATTTGGAGAAGGTTCATTCGAAGTGTTCTTGAATAGATTTTGATGATGTTAAAATCTTCGTTGGGTGTGGTTCGAATGTAAGATCGAACATGGAAGTAGGGATGTGAGTGCATGGCTCTACAAGTTGGCCTTCATCGGGGAGATTGCTGGGTATATGAAGCCCAGTGGTCACATGACTGTTTGTCTTCCCTAAACTCTTCATTTCGTATCTAATATGTTTATATAAATGGTTGAGTGCAACCCATACTAGATGTACTGTGCATTGGATATTTGGTTAATAAGATAATTCCCTGTGATTCTGGTGAATGTGGCCACTTAGTGGTGAACCACATTAAACCTTATGTTGTGTGTTTCTTTTTTGTTGTTTTGTTTTCTATTTTCTGCTCGTTTTAATATTTATAGGGGCCTAGACAAAATTCTTGATGGCAGATCTATAACCATTTTGGAGGTCATAATATCTAGACTAGAGCATGACTCCACCATAGTTGGAAGAGGTGGGGATTTGAGGAAGTCCCCAATCCCACCATCATGACAAGGAGGGTTGTTATAGAATTGCAAGCACACATAGTCGAAAAGGCTCGTCATGAGAGAAGTTCCCAAGTATGCGTCAAGGAATGGGCACTGAGGAGCTACGGTGACATAGAACTTCTTACCTCCTCTGTAACCCTTGATGTACATGGCCAGACTTTCCCAGTGCTCGGTGGTGCCCCCCTCAATGTCAAATTTAATCCCATCCAAAACAATGTCTCCCAAGGGGCTAGAGTCGGAATGGCCTCCTGGATAGTTGTCACATAGATAGGATGCCACGTTTTGGGCATCTATGATGTTTCTCAAGTAGTAGCTGCCTGCTCCTCCACCCAGTGACAGAAGCCCCTTCACCAAGGGCTCATCCTTAGATTTAATAATTTCCATCTAGCAAATCCTCATCTAGTGGTCCCCTATCATCTCCCCCTAGCCCCTTGTGAGACCCTAATATTATGGTGGAGCTTTTGGGCACCTCTACGTGGAATCTAACTCCAATTCTACAATCTCCCCCTATTTGCCTCTTAAGGATGTGGAATTGTTAGAGTTGGAGGAGGTGGTTCTCGAGGATTCAGAGTCCCCATCGGCCTCAAAATATGATTGGTCTCCTTAGGATTTTGAGGAGGTTGCTCCCCTTCCTCCTAAATAGAACACCCCTAACCCTATTCTTGCCCCCCCACTCAGGATGCAAAGGTTCTATGGTTAGAAGAATGCATTGAGTTTCGGGACTTGGATATTAAGTGGCTCTTCCCTCAGTTTGATGTGGCTATAAGAGAGATTAATAGGCTCAAGGCTTTAGCTAAGGAAGGGAAAAAGATGAATGGGTTTCAGAGGATGCTAGTAACATGGCTAGTAAGCTTGAGAAATGGGATAAGGTTGAATAAATACTGAATGACCTCAATTAAAAGATGTCATGGAGAAATAAGAGTAAGGTTGTGATGAGGCTTAAGGAAAGTCAAGAGAGCCAAAGGAGAAACATTAAGGATAAGTCTTCTTTGAGCCTGGTGATGGCCTTAAGGAACTCAACTTCTTTGAAGGCTATTCAAGAAGAAATTGACCATAGGAAAGAGAAGCGGAAGAGGTATGCAATGCCTCCCTCTACTACAATGGAACCCCCTACCTTAGTGGTTAACGATACTTTGGATTTTTGTACTTCAATTTTTGTTAAGGACTCTTAAAAAAAATTCCTTTTCTGTGAAAGTCATTGGCAAGAAGGTAATGCCTCCACATTTTAGACCATATCTTTGTGTCTTTGGCGGGTGGCTAGTTGGTATTTTTGTTAGCTGGTTTCATGTTATTTTTGGTGTTCCTTTGTCTCTGGCTAGTTGTGCATTCCTCATGTGCCCTAGGTGTTGTAATTTAATAGTTTTGTAAAGGTACAAGCCTATCTTTGTTTCTGCTAATCGGAACTATCTATTTGGTAGAAATGCTCATCATATTTAAATCTATATATAATATACCTTGCCGACCTTGCATGGCCAGTGATATGCTACATATATATATATATATATATATATATATATATATATATATATATATATATATATATATATATATATATATATATATGTTATTTGGTGACCCTGCATGGTCTAATATGCTATGTTGGTGATTATTTATATCATAGTATTCTCGAGTGACACTGCATTGTCCTATAGTCTGGTATAATAAATTACTAAATCTTTACTTTTTTGTCTATTCATCAGATATCTTGAATAAAAAAAGTGAAATAGAGAACTAGACAAAGTAGGGTTTGGAAGAAAAAGAGGGTGAGATATAAATATAAGTTGAATGGTAAAATAAAATATCCAAGATAAATATAGATTTGGAGAAAAAGTATATGTGGGGTGGAAAATACTACAATTGAGAAAAATTTATATAATTTGAAAGGGATTTGGGAGGAAAATAGGAACTAGGAAAGCTATGACTTAGAAAGGGAGTAGAGGGTAGGAAATGAAAAAGAGCTATTTCAAAACCATAAAATCAAGAAAATATGGGATGGAAAGAGACAAGGTAGGGGAAGGATAAATTATATATTTGATAAAAATTTGATGAAATCCTTATAGAATTAGAAGAAATAACAAGGTCACATAATAGAAAACAAGGAGGATAGTCATCTAGTGAAAAAGAGTTGCTCACAAATTTTTAGAGGGCCTCCAAAAATGGTTGTAGATGTTAGAATGATTGCTAGATCACATATGATATTTGATATAATGTAGAATCATCACTCTTTAGAACAAATAATTGCAATGGAACAAACAAATGGGAGAAAGAGAGGCCTTATTTATAGATTTTTCGTGGTTAATCAACTATAAAATATAGCATATTTGAGGCACTAGGAAATAGTTCATCTCCCATTTAATTTTTAGTTGGGACAATGAAAATACATGTATCTACCACCTTTGGTGTATGGATATGGAAAATTTCTTGTCAGATGAAGGAAGTCCAAAATTTTCAATGAAATCCTATGTTCAAAAGGGAGCACTGAAGGGTTGTAGTTATAAGCCATGAAAAGATACATGATTCGATATTTGAGGAAGAAAAGATAATTTAATATAGCTTAAAAGATAATTGTTACATTTAATGAATTGATAAAATAGAATAACTAAGGTAAGAAATTTTGGGGAGGGAAAAGTGATAAATGATGAGGAAAAATAATAAATGAAGTCCAAGAGAGGAAAGAGGACCATTACAAAGGATAGGGATGACTGAGGAAAGGTAGAGTGTGTGAACATGGGACAAAAAATACTAAATGGGAAAGACAATAAAATAGGCACTAAATGATATTTAGGGAATTGCAATGTATATTTTTTATTATTATATCTAGGAACCACTTTAACAAGATTATAATGGAATTCATCTCTAGATCCTTCTCCCCCGCCCCTATTGGGTGGGTCTCTGGAACAAACTCCTAATTCCTAAAATTAACATATTTTTCTCGTTGTTTATGCAGGGCTAGATCTATACCATCGATAATCTTTGCAGAAGAGATATTCCTCTTTCTAACGGATGTTTTCTCTGTAAAGAGGTGGACGAAAATGCTGGCCATCTTCTTCTGCATTGTGCCTATGCCAAGGATATCTGGAATCACTTCCTTAACATTTGGAACATTGCCTGGGTCTTCCCTATTTCTACTTAGCAAATGTGGTTTGAATGGAAATGCCCTTCTAATAATCAGGCCTTAGGCGTTCTTTGGAATCTATCTCTTCCTCATATTACCTAGGGCATTTGGAAAGAAAAGAATAATAGAGTTTTCAGGACTTGGAAACTCCTCCTTTTATTGTGGCTATTAGAATACACAATGCTATCAAAGGGAACTTTCTCCATGCCTACCCCAGCAGAAAGAATGACTCCCCCATTCCTACTCTCTAGGAGGATTGGGATACTATAAATCGGTGGCAGCTTGATTGGAACATTGCCAACCCAGTCCACAAAACCAAGCAGTGTAGACAAAATGTTGTATGGCATCCTCCCCCTTTGGGCTGGATCAAAATCAATGTGGATGGGGAGGCTAAAGGTAATCCTGTGCTGAACGGGTGCGGGGGAGTGGCTAGGAATTACTCTGGTCTACTGGTTTCGGCGGTGGCACTCCCCCTGGGCATCTAGACTAACCTCTATGTGGAAGACAATGCTTCCCATATTGGGATACACATGGCTAAAAGAGAGGGGTTTACTAAACTGTGGCTAGATTCTGACTCGCTAAACACTATCAACAGCCTGAGTGGTCGCACAGATCCTAGCTGGACGATTGCCAGCCTGATCAAGGACTGTTGAAATATAATTAATGATCTGACAGATTTCAAAATCTCGCACATATACCGGGTAGGTAATAAGGCGGTAGATCTACTAGCCAATCTGGCGGTGGGATATGTGGCAACCAACTGGTGGAGTAGTAGAGATGCTTTCCCCGAACATCTGTGCGATCTGGCACGTAATGATTATTGTTTTAATCAATGATCCCTCATCATAACATGACTGAGTTGATAGGGAAATGGCTGAGTATGGAGGATTCAGTGCTTCCCAAATATGCATCATTGGCACACTTAAGAAGTGTGTTGTTAGAAGGCTAATCAGTTGAAGGGAAAACAGAGTAGCCGATTGGTCAGTCAAGCACCCAATAGGTATTGAGATCAGTTTCTTCAAACTAACAAATAAATGATGATTCGGTCACAAGAGGTGCCTTAGATTGCAGTTTAGTAGTATTATGCATGACCGGAACCCTCTGGACAGACAGGTGATCAATCTAATTGATGATCAGTGACCAGTGGCAAAAGGTGAAGAGTTACACTAGTGATACAAGTTGAAGGATGATATCCTCCAAGAATCTCGGAGTAGTGATCGGTAAGCTAGTTACAATGACAAAAGGTGAGTTAGTTATGGTGAGATATCATCAAACAAATGGATAGTGAATTCTACTACATTTAACAATCAGTTAAGGTGAGATTTGTGCGGATTTTCTGATTCGCATTAAAAAGACAGAACACAACCCAAAAGTTGGTGAAATTATGAGTTGCAAAGGTAGGTAAGGATGATTCATTGGCAAGGTTGATGGAGAGCATGCAGAGAGTGCGGGAAGATTTGAAAATTTTTGAATTTCAAATCTACTCAGTTTTGTATAAAGGTTTCTAGCGAAAACCAAAAAGTTTGATTGTAAAAATTGCAAAAGTGCAATTCCGAGGAGAGGCGATCCAACAAGATCATAAGAGGGCAAAACTGCTAACTGAATAGCAGAGTGATGAAGAGAGTGTGCAGAGCTTGGATAGTGTGAAGAGCAGAGAAAGAATGCAGAGCACCAGTAGAGTGCAGAGCAAGTGTAACCGGTGGTCAAACCAAAGAGCTTCATTTGGTTGTGATTAAGCTAAGAGTAGCTATTACAGCAGATCATTCTCTCTGTTATTTTCTAATTACTACAACAGTAAAATCCCTTAACCGGGTGGACTTTAACAGGTCCCTTTGTAAAATCCCTTAACCGGGTGACATCTTAAATGATGATCCTAAGTCCTTTAACAAGGCTACCTCTAAAAGGGTAAAGGTTCTAACAGGCCTTAAAGAAAATCCCTTAACTGTGTGGCACCTAACAGTGTCTTTGCAATCTCCTAATAGGGATGGCTCCTCACTAGGTGTACTCCAGAAGAGTACAGATGTTGTGAGTTTCACACCGTGGTTTTCTCCCATTTGGGGTTCCACGTGTTAAATCTTGGTAGTCTTGTGTGTTACAGTTTTGTGTGCATGTTTCTTATCAATATGGCTTATCCTGATAAGTGTTAAGTTTGAATAAGAAGTTTTGATTAAGGCTAGATCTGTAATAATTGGTATAGTGTTGATTTACCCCTCCCCTCTCAGCACCGGTTGGGATTAACATATAGTCCATAAAAACACATTTATGTTCAACTAGTGAAAATACATAAAATATAAATAGACTATAAAACATATATTCCCCATCATAGAATGCATGTAGAAATTGTTAAAAGTGACATAGGAAAAATTGTTTGCTTATTTTTTAAAGACGTCTATGAATAACTCTACAAATGAATAAAGGAAAGATAGTGTAGTTGGAATTATCGTGGACACTTGAATCCTTGGACCCTCACTATTTTCCATGTTGACACCCCAAAATCCCATTCCACAAATACATCACATTAGACCTTGGATGAATTGTATGTTCATTATAGAAATATGAGTAGATATATTGGATTCTTTTTGTAAGATCTAGATTGATCAATTTTAGAGTTTCTAAATTTGGTTGTCCTTTCTGAAACATAAAAATTTCAAGCATGTTTCTATTTTGTTACCATACCCCAACCTTCTTTGAATTGGATTCGTGACCTCCTTAAACATTTCAAGTCTAAGAGTATTTATACACATGTATTGTCTTTAGATATTATCAAATAAGTACTATTATGTTTATCTAGATCTAGCTTTCTCTATAGTGATAATATTGTTCATCTTTTGAAAAAATAAAAAATTAGTTCCGTATATAACATCCATGATCTTCTCCAATGTCTTTATGTAGACACAAGTGAAGCCTAATAAACTCAATCTCTAAAATTCTCACTTATAAGCTCTTATTGCTCGCTGCATTGTGTACCTTAAATGAGTACAAGAATATCACTATCCTCTCCCTCTAATAGAGCCTATTCCACTACTTGATGGCATCGATAAGGACATTGTTTCAATTATTGTAGACATGATTATCATACTAATTAGCCACCATCACATAAGGCCATAATTGTCATAGTTAGTCTCCACAACTTTGTTGGCTTCTATGTACCCATAATCTCTACCCATAATCATAATGGCTAGTATAAGCTTGATGATTTAGACATGTCTCCTACTATATCTCTAAGTCCACTTTTTTAATGATTTAGTTGCTTGTTATTTTGCGTATTGTCTTGAATTAAAACTCAACCTTAGACAATGATTCCAACATTTCATACAGAACTGTATATAAAATGTAATTTTATCAAACTAAAATTTATTAAAATACGCAATCAATCTACGAGTACAATTAATTTACAAATATTACAACAATATGCTATTGTCCCAATAGTACGATACAAATTACTGTAAAAGAAGAAGCTTGTAGACGATAAATAGTATGGTAATAGCGAGGGGGTAGGAGGAGAAGGGGGACTAGACAGAATTCTTGATGGCGGAGCTATAACCGTTTTGGAGGTCATAGTATCTAGACCAGAGCATGACTCCACCATAGTTGGAAGAGGTGCGGATTTGAGGGAGTACATCGGAGATGAGGGTGGGTGGAGGAACGTAGCCCGTTCCGGCAGCTGCAGAGGATGCGGGAAGGCCTAGGTATATCTGGGCATTTGAGGGAAGAGAAGAGGTCCACTGCTTCCAAGCATCGAGGAAGTCCCCACCATACTGACAAGGAGGGTTGTTATAGAACTGCACCCACACGTAGTCGAAAAGGCCCGTCATGAGAGCAGTCCCCAAGTATGCGTCAGGGAATGGGCACTGAGGAGCTGCGGTGACATAGACCTTGTTACCTCCTCCGTAACCCTTGATGTACTTGGCCAGACTTCCCCAGTGTTCGGTGGTGCCCCCCTCAATGTCCAGGTCAATCCCGTCCAGAACAGCGTCTCCCAGGGGCCTGGAGTCGGAATGGCCTCCCAGATAGTTGTCCCACAGATAGGATGCCACGTTCTGGGCATCTGCGTCGCTGCTCAAGTAGTAGCTGCCTGCTCCTCCACCCAGTGACAGAAGCACCTTCACGCCTCTGCTCTGGCATGCCTTTATATCGCTACTCAACCCACTGCAGCTCCCTTTCGTGTATGGATCGCAGTGCCCCGCCAGATTAATCATGGGTGTCTCTCCGTTGCCGAAAGTAGCCAGAAATGCCAGGATTACCATCTCGTAGTTGCCTGTCGAGCAAGTGCTGCTTAAGCTGCCTTCGTTACCATTCTGTCCCCAGTAAATTACGATGCTTCCTGCTGCAGCTTGCCTCATTGCTAACAATACCATCATCATCACCATAACTGACGATCTCCACCTCTTCATCTCCATATCGTATGCTCTTGCTCTTACTCGGATTACTCACTCTCTCACTCTCTTGCTTGCCTTCCTTGCCACCGTTTCTCTGCCTTATATACATGTATCTCCCTTCCTTTCTCTGTCATCTGTTTGATCACTCCACGTTTGGGTCGTTGTAGAGTGGGCTGCGCAGACGCCGCAACCAACCGCATTCATGTCTTCCATTGGTTCTTTGGAACACGTAGAATGCTCTGGTCGGCTGTCATCAACAAATTATTAATTCGTTTGCTACGTGACATTTTTGCAAGCATACATAAGAATAGCTTATAAACGATAAATTTAAGCATTTATCCCTGTGTATTCCTTCCCTTAATATTATTATCTTTTTGGTTCTGTCTGTTCGTTGCTAATCGAATAAAAGATAATGGTGGGACACTGCAATTAAAACCAACCATAAACATAATTTTCGGGTGACAATTGTGGATTGAATAGGCTTAAATACTTACGCAAGCCTGAATTGGGCCGATTAGTAGATTTAAAAGCTTTGTTTGTTTTCTTACGTTTAACTTCTCCGGTCGAACAAATAGCCACAGACGTAGATTTAAAATCTTCTCTTTTTTTTATTTTTGTGCGTTCTTGTTCATAAATGGTGGCTTATTCGCTCTGCGTTTAGCTTCTTATAAGCATTTGTACAAAGATTTCATTTCATTTTGGAGAAGCTGTGTATGTTTATTTTTTACACAAAAAACATATTTAATGTCAAAAAACATACACAGTTTTTTCAGAATCATTTTTGTAAATATATCATAGATTATGGAAAACTTATGTCATTTATAATATGTTAATAATACAACAGTTACAAATTATTTCTATCAATATTTTTAATAAAAAAATTTACATGATAGAATTAGCTATTCTAACTTCAAAAATCATCTCTAAGCTAAGAATTATCTTAGAAATGATTTCCCGACATAAATATTGACAAGGAGTCCAAATTTAGATCAACATGACGGTTAACTCTAGATACTTAACACATTGGAAGCTCATATTTAATCTATGCTACTTTTCTATAAGGGTGAGATTTTTCTTCTATGACCTAATGAGAGTTTCAATCAAAACGGAAGAGCAACACATTTGTATCAAAACTATACTAATTGAGAAGGTACAAGGTTGCAAAAGCCACATGACAGCTTATAAGAATGAGACTTAAAAAGCCTATTCAAGAATACGCCCACACCTCTACTATGTTCTTTCCATGCCTACTAATTACAACCAATGCTATCTATACACAACTATCTCGATTAGATGAGAATTTCCTTTATCATGGTTAGAGATATCCTTACCTAATAGAAGGTGACTTCTATCTCTCAAGGTCTACAAGTTCTCCTTTCTAAACCTGATTGTTACATATGATTTATGTTTATAATTTTATATCATTGATCCTAAGAGAAAATGAATATCAAGAACCATCTCTATAGTCCTTTATGACTGGATCTATTCAATATTTTATAATTTTTTTAAAACTCTTTTCATATGATCACGAGAAGAAAATAATATAATCTTTATAGAAATTATTTGAATACCATGATAATAATCTTAGGTACTAGCCACATTCTTAAATAAAATTAATAACAATATTCAAAGTAATAATAATAATAATCTTCTACATCTAATAATGGATTGACATACTGTCCTAGTCAACTTTAACCCTTTCGATGTAGCTTATTAGAGATGCATATTAAAATAGAAAAATAGAGATATAACATTTTAATACTCATAAGTGAATATACAAACAACATAAACACATTGCAAATTACCAATTCATTTTCGTCTTTCCTTCAATACAACCTAACTCCACCTCATAAATTCTTCATCTTTAGAGTGTTAGCTTATGCTAGATTCATGTGCAAAATATTAAAATAATTTTTTTCTATTTTGGCCCAGAAACAATGGTTCCCCATAGTATTTTGAGGGGAGAGTCAAAATATTAAAACCTAAAATTTCTACGATATGCCTTTGGGTGCTCTTACTGGTGTTCAAAAAGAAAATTTCCCATTTGACCTCATTCAGATTTTGTCTAGAAGTTGTCAATTATTCCTCCAAAGTACTTTTAATGATATCATCTTCTCCAATAGTGGCCTCCCCAAACAACACGACATCATCCGCAAACTACGAATGAGTGATTGGGTCAATATTGTTTTTGCCAATCATTGATATCTTCTCTTTCAGAATGCACCACAATGTTAGTTTGTCCTCCTTGTGGGTGGGCTCAAAAACAATGAGAATGGGAAATTCTATGTTGGAAGCATGACACCTTAAAATGCACAACATTCATTCTACATTAGTCTATATAATTCTAGTTTCAATTGTATAGGAGTTCCATAGCACCCCCAATCATCCCAAGGAACCACATGCATCTTGAAAATAACCATCTTATATTTTGCAAAATTTCATAAACTTGCCACCCCATTGCCCTGATCAAGAACCTTTTGTCAGGAGTCGATAGGCCATTGACATTCCATGTGAGGATCTTCATCGATCCTTAATGGAGGTCGTTTCTCCCTTGGTCAATTTCAGGAAGTCAGTCATTCCCTTTGCGGTGTTGTCCATATCCTCCCTTCTTCATCTCTAGGAACCACTTTAACAAGATTATAATGGACTTCATTTCTAGATCCTTCTCCCCCACCCCTATTGGGCGGGTCTCTGCAACAAACTCCTAATTCCTAAAATTAACATATTTTTCTCATTGTTTATGCAGGGCAAGACCTATACCATCGATAATCTTTGCAGAAGAGGTATTCATCTTTCTAACAGATGTTTTCTTTGTAAAGAGGCGGATGAAAATGCTGGCCATCTTCTGCTGCATTGCACCTATACCGAGGATATCTGGAATCACTTCCTTAACATTTGGAACATTGCCTGGGTCTTCCCTATTTCTACTTACCGAATGTGGTTTGAATGGAAATGCCCTTCTGATAATCAGGCCTTAGGTGTTCTTTGGAATCTATCTCTTCCTCATATTGCCTGGAGCATCTAGAAAGAAAAGAATAATAGAGTTTTCAGGACTTGGAAACTCCTCCTTTTGTTGTGGCTATTAGAATACACAATGCTATCAAAGAGAACTTTCTCCATGCCTGCCCCAATAGAAAGAATGACTCCCCCATTCCTACTCTCTAGGAGGATTGGGATACTATCAATCGGTGGCAACTTGATTGGAACATTGCCAACCTAGTCCACAAAACCAAGCAATGCAGACAAAATGTTGTATGGCATCATCCCCCTTTGGGTTGGATCAAAATCAATGTGGATGGGGAGGCTAAAGGTAATCTTGTGCTGAACGGGTGTGGGGGAGTGGCTAGGAATCACTCTGGTCTACTGGTTTCCGTGGTGGCACTCCCTCTGGGCACCTAGACTAACCACTACGCGGAAGTCAGTGCTTCCCATATTGGCATACACATGGCTAAAAGAGAGGGGTTTACTAAAGTGTGACTAGATTCTGACTCGCTAAACACTATCAACTGCCTGAATGGTCACACAGATCCTAGCTGAACAATTGCCAACCTGATCAAGGACTGTCAAAATATTATTAATGATCTGACAGATTTCAAAATCTCGCACATATACCAGGAAGGTAATAAGGCGGCATATCTACTAGTCAATCTGGCAGTGGGATATGTGGCAACCAACTGGTGGAGTGGTGGGGATGCTTTCCCCAAAAATCTGTGCGATCTGGCACGTAATGATTATTGCTTTAATCAATGATCCCTCATCATAACATGACTGAGTGGATAGGGAAATGGCTCTTTCTAGTTTTCCCTAATAAAAAATCTAGAAACGTCCTCAACAACTGGTTTTCCTATCTCATTGTGTGGCTTTTTTGCTACTATTTTGATATGCTTTCAGTGTGGCCCATTTTCTACGACTATTTGGAGATAGTGATCTCCTATTATCTGGCGAACAGGAGCATAATGGGAGGGGATAAGAATGAACAAGAGCCCTCTACTTGCGAGAAGTGAAAAAAGAATAAAGATGTCTCACAGGAAGTCATCGATGGTGGTCTCGTCCCCTACCTAGACTGGCTTCATGGCCCCTCTCCTCTGATTACGGAGGCCTTTGTTAATGGATGAAAGAAAGGGATTTTTAGGGCTTATAGTGTCAAATATCAAATTGATGAATCTTTGGTGGCAATGGTCACTAGTCTGGCTATGACTGGAAGATGGTTTTACAGGGATAAAAAAATAGGGGAGGAGGACTTGTCGAGTTTCTTCGACAAAGACAAGGAGCATTCCAAAGTCACCAAGATGGCAGATGGGGACTATAATAGAAAAGACCTCATGGCCCAAAGGGCTGACGTGGTTGAGTTTATAATGAGATATATCACCCCTGATGGCAGGTATGTAAGTATCTTCTTCTGCCATTTCACTATTTGAATTCATTGTTTTCATGGTAAAATTATCTTTGTTCTCTACTATCTTGCCTCCTCCCTTGAGAATAGCCTCGAAAAGCACCTGGAAAACCCTAGCAACCCTATTCTACATGAGGGACTTATTGTCCTTATCATGGAACACGCCAAATCCCTTGAAATTGTGTTGTCGCTTACTGAGATTGGTCTGGAGATGGAGGTCCAAGACGTCTCTGATTCAAAGATGGATCTGGATGATATTGGGATTCCTATTGATGACCCTAAATACGAACCTACGAATGAGAAGGAAAAGATGGTCACTCCTAATATGCTTGGCAACAAGAACCCCCTAGATGGGCTGCTAGTAATTACAAAACCAACAGCAAGCTGATCTCCAAGGCCGAACCCCTCACCAAAAATAAAAAGTTGGCGGCGAAGGATCACAACCCGAAAATTATAGACCAAGGGATTAAACTGGGCATCCCTATCAATGTCCAGAAACATAATCAAGGAAAAGATTGTAGTCTGATGAATGTTGTCATAGAAGCCACCAGAAGCAAGGAGCGCTATTGGAAGTGGGTTACACGTGAAATCGAACCCTCAAGATGGGGGTTAAAGAAATAATCAACATTTTCACTACCTCCCTTGAACCCAACAAGCCAGAAAAACTCATGATCATGAATCGAAAAATCTCTCAGAATGTGGAGGTAATGAAACGTAACTATGACTAAAGGATTGATAAGGTAGAACAATCCATGGCTGAGATTAAGAAAAATCTCAAGAATCTAGTCGACATTAGTAAAGGAGCCATGAACAACAGCATTGAGGGGCTTGAAAAGATCAATGAGATGGTTGCTGATTATAGATCCTTCCACAGTGACCCAGTGAAAGATCTTGGAGGTGATGATGTCGCTGCTAGAGACAGCAAAACAACTGGACCCAGTTCTAGAACCAGGAGCAGAAGCAGCAACAAGGGTACCTCCAGATTCATCATGGAGGAGCTTGAGGAAATCAACATTATTTCCATCCAAAAGGAAAAGGATCTGGTGCTCTCACTTAACTGAGAGCTTTTTTTCTTTACCTTGTTTGTCTATGTTTCTTTTTGTTTCTGTTCGGGGTTGTTCCCCTATTATGTTGTGTTTTCTTGCTGGTTTGGCTATTGGTCAGCTGTTGTAAAACTTTAGGTTTCGATTCCTTGTAAAACCCGTTTATCCTTATCAAAATAAGATTATGATGGATTAGATAAAATAAGTTCAAAGCTAAATGGAGTATATTGTAAAGATATCTATACAGTCATGAAATATAAATGATAATATTACCATTAGATGTATAACATTCAAATTGAATTTTATTTTTATTTTTTTAAATGGACCTATTCTTGTAAATAATATAAAAAAAGTAGTCACTATATTCTATAAAAAAAAAAACTAGAAAAGATATTTGACATAGAAACACAATTATGTTTAGCCAATGTAAAAGAATAATATCTAAAAATATTTTAAAATATATATTTGACATCAAAAAATACATGTGGAAATTGTTAAAAGTGACACAATAAATTTTTATTGCTTGTTTTTGGGGAGACATATAGAAAGATCCACTCTACATATGAATAAAGGAAAGATAGTGTGAGAATTTTAGTGGATACATAAAGAACAAAGTGGAAAAGAAAACATAAACTAGAATTTGGAAACACAAATATAGGATTTAGAAATACCTAATAATGGAAACTAGAAATTGGATAAAAGTCATGAAAACAAGGATTGTAAGGTGGCTACTCATGCATAAGGCCAATTTAGTATTCTCTTTTGAAATGTTTATATTTTGAAATATTTGGCTACTCAATCTTTCTTATATTGTCATGCTTTCCCTTCTCTCCTACAGACCTTTGGATTTTTTCTTCTTTGTTCTCCTAGTACCCCCATTCATCATCATTTCTTCATCCACACTTTCCTTTTTAGAATTTTAGGGATTTCAATGACATCCTCTATTTGTAATTTTTCTAGCAAGGCATTTGGACCCCTAAATCTCCAAAACATTTCCATATTTCTCCTATATACATTAGAATCCCTAGACCCCTACCATTTTGTACCTTGACACACCAAAATCCAATTCCACAAATACTTGACAATGGACCTGGGAATAATTCTATGCACATCATTCTATCATTCTATCTACCTATACACCTATGATGCATGTGATCCTGGTTTGTTATACAGTAGAAAGTTTTCATGTCTTATGAGGAAAAGAGCTCAACTACTAGAACATGCTATTGAAGAAGGCATTGCATGGGTGAGAAGCCAATTCTTAAAGGACAATAAATTCTCAATGACTAAGGTGAGATCTATTATTCAAATACATCTCTTAGTATATCTCTAAGTCTTGTTGTTTAATGATTTAGCTGCTCATTATCTTTCCTTTTACAATAATCTTTGTTATAAGTAAACAATGGAAGCAACATATCTTGTTGTAATTGAATGAAGTATTTGAAAGAAGTTCCTTAGATATAGGCTCTTCTTGGTCATTAGTATATGTACCTAAATGAATGCAAGGGTATCACTATCCTCTTCGTCTAATAGGGGTCATTCCCCTGCACAAAAACATCAATAATGACATAGCTTCAATGGTCATAGACATAATAATCAACCACCTTTTCATATAACTTAGGTCATAATGGTCATATTGGTGTCCGCAAATTTTTTGGCCTTCTATCTACCTGTAGAACTATGAAAAGGGTGCTCTTTGTTTGTCATACAGTAGAAAATTTCCTTCTCCTATGAGGAATAGAACTCAACAATCAAAACATGCTATTGAAAAATGCACCATTTAGGTAAGAAGCCAATTTTGTAATGGATAAGACCTCGATGATTGAGGTGAGCTCGTGGATTAATTGATTTTTATTTTGTCTTTTTTGTTGGAGTAAAACTCAAACTTAGACAATGTTTACAACGTGATATCATTCTCCCCAATTTTTGGTTTGTTATAAATATGCTATAATATATTTTTCATACAAAACTGTATCAAACTAAAATTTATTAAAATACACAATCATTCTACTAGTACAATTAAGTTACAAATATTACAACAATATGCTATTGTCCCAATAGTACGATACAAATTACTGTAAAAGAAGAAGCTTGTAGACGATAAATAGTATGGCGCTAGTGAGGGAGTAGGAGGAGGAGGGGGACTAGACTGAATTCTTGATGGCGGAGCTATAACCGTTTTGGAGGTCATAGTATCTAGACCAGAGCATGACTCCACCATAGTTGGAAGAGGTGCAGATTTGAGGGAGCGCATCGGAGATGGGGTGGGTCGAGAAACGTAGCTAGTGTCGGCGGCTGCAAAGGATGCGGGAAGGCCTAGGTATATCTGGGCATTTGAGGGAAGAGAAGAGGTCCATTGTTTCCAAGCATCATGAAATTCCTTACCATACTGGCAAGGAGGATTATTATAGAATGACCCCCTCCACTGTACTTGTGAGTGAAAGCTCCTTGATCCATATCATAAATTCATCATTAGGTGAATCATCCCAATAAAATCTAGCCCCATTGGGAAAATGGCTCTTGCACCATAATTGGCCTTAGAGGTAGTGCTGCATACCTTCCTTTTCTACTGTATAAATAAAATTCTATATATTTTGAACCCACTAGTACTAGTCAAATAATAATTTTGTGAGTAATAATTAACATGGAATATTTTTATACTATTTGAACACATATACATTTACAAAATCATTTCTCCACGACCCTCCCTTGTACTCCCGCCCATACAAATTCAAAATTATTTCCCCCACTCCCTACTAATGGCTCTAAGGTTGTTCTTCCACCTGTTGCCAGCCATTACCCAAGATCTAAATTGGTTACGGACTTGATTCCACCTTGTGGGAGGTATTTATCTACACACTATGTTTCCCCTAGGCATGTGTCTCTAGTGGGTGTTTATATTGATGGCTACAAGGCTTCATCTCCAACCCTAGCTGACTTTGTTAGGGTGGGTGTTCCCAGTCACCATTTCTCATATGTCGAGCCATCCAAGAAAATACTACCAGTTTCCTCTTAGGCTAAGGCCCCTGTTCGTAAGCCTACTCCTTGTGCTTTTGCCAATCCTAAGGTGATTTTGGGCCATTAGGTGTTAGATAATGGAGATATTTCTCTAGAAAGGGCCTAGTTTGGAGGTTTTTCCAACTCTAGCTTTCTTTGCTAGACTTGAATTATTGGATCTCTACTCATTAGCTTTCTCTGGTTGCAGGTAAGATGGAAATTTAACCTTGTACTAGAGGGTTGTTGGTTCCAATTCTTCTAAAAAGAGGAATGCTATTTTTGTTGCTGGTAAGTGGATGTGGGATTCACATCATCTCTTTTTTTCCCTTGGGTGTGGGATTTGCATCCTCTCTTTCTTCTCCAACATAGTGTATTGCCGAATTAACATATTTCTTCATTTTCGTAGAAACAATAACCTTGGTGCCTAAAGCATTAGGTAGGATTTACCTAACCAATTTTGCATTGGAAGCATGCTTACTAGATCTAGAGGACCCAAGGAGATAAATAATAACCAATTTTGTAGGAGAGGCAAAGGGATCTAAAGCTAGAGAATCTGGTTTAGGAGCTCCCACAAATGGAGTCCAAACCACAGCCACTACATGATCATCTTTAGATCGATAGAAAAAACCCACTAGGAGATGAAAGATCTACCACTAAATGAAGTTGAGGTAGATCTAATCTATTTTTCCTCATGTTAACTTCTAAAAAAATTTGGTTTTTATAGAATGTTAGGAATGGTGATTTGTTCAAAAACAATGGGAGAGTACTTTCCAAGCATACTAGAAGACTCATTTTTTGACAACTTCTCTATGCAGGTTATCATAACAATGACGATATCCTTGAGGATAAATTTCTAAAATTTCCAAAATCTAAGATAGTGGACACAAAAAAATTGAAGAAGAAACATGCAAGAAAATAACCATTATACAAGACTAACAATGTGACTTTATGAGAAGCTATCTAGAATCCCACAAATTATACAACAATAAATACTCAATTGATACCTTGTAGAAAAATCTTCAATTTAAAGAATGAAATTTTATTGTAAACCAAGGAGAAGACATTACAATAGAATTTATATGGTTAAATAAGTACATATCCTATATTGATCAACTGATTGGGGGGGATGATCCTAATAAGTGCAATGAAAGTATGAGCTTTTTAAAATGATCTATTATGATTTTTCTACATGTATATGTAATAACTACCTATTTGGTACAAATGTTTCAGTCATATTTAAATCTATATCTAATACACTATATGGTCCTTGCATGGTTAGTGGTGTGCTTCATGTATAAGTATTTTTTCTTTAGTACATTATCATTTGGTGACCCTGCATGGTCTACTAGGCTATGATATCAACTGATTAATTTTGTCGCAACGTTCTTGAGGCATCTTGCATGGTCTTATATTTTTGGTAGGATGAACTTTTTTGCCTATGTGTAAGATACCTTTATTACAAAAAAGGAAATAAAAAACGAGAAAAACTTGGGTTTGTAAGAAAAAGAGGAAAAAGGGGGTGACAAATAGAAAAGGTAACTCAAATATTAAAATAAAATATTCAAAATAATATGGATTTGGATAAAAAGAAAACAAGGGGTGGAAAGTACTAGATTTGAGAAAATTTAATAGAATTCGAAAGGGAATTAGGTGAAAAATAAGAACTAGGGGAAGATATGGGTTTGAAAGAGACGAGATTGTAGGAGATAAAAAAGAGGTGTAAAAAACTATCAAAATTGGGAAAATATATGGGATGCAAAGAGACAAGGTAGAAGAAGGAGAAACTATATATTAGATCAAAATTTAATGAAATCCCTATAGAATTAGAAGATATAACAAGGTCACATAGTAGAAAGCAACGAAAATAGTCATCTAGTAAAAAGGAATTGCTTGCAAAAAACTTAAAGGACCTACAAAAATGATTCTAAATGCCAGAATAATTGCTAAATCCCATATGATATTAGATATAATGTATAATCGTCACTATTTAGAAAAAATAACTATAATGGAACAAACAAATGAGAGAGAGGCCTTATTTATAGATTTTTGGCGATTAACCGGCTATAAAATATAACATATTTGAGGTGCTAGAAATTAGTTTTTCTCCCATTTAATATATATGTTGGGAGGATGAAGTTAAATGTATCTACCAACTTGGGCATATGGAAATGGAAAATGTCCTCTTGGTTGGCTAAAGTACAAAATTTGACAAAATTCCAAGTTCAAAGGGGGCCATTTATGGGTCCTAGTTATTTGATCTTGATAAGTGCGGTGAAAGAATGAACTTTTATAAATGATCTATTATGATTTTTCTACATATATGTAATAACTATCTATTTGGTACAAATGTTGATCATATTTAAATCTATATAATATATACTATGTGGTACTTGCATGGCTAGTGATGTGCTTCATATACAAGTATTTTTTTGTAGTATGTTATCATTTGGCGATCCTGCATGGTCTACTAGGCTATGATGTTGATTACTTTTGTCCTAGCATTCTTGAGGGACCCTGCATGGTCCTATATTTTGGTAGGATGAAATTTTAATTTATACTTTTTCCTATGAGTAAGATACCTTTTATACAAAAAAAGGAAATTAAAAAACTAGAAAAACTTAGGTTTGTAAGAAAAAGAGGCTAAGAAATAGAAAAGGTAAGTCAAATATTAAAATAAAATATTAAAAATAATATGGATTTGGAGAAAAAGAAAAGAGGGGTGGAAAGTATCAAATTTGAAAAAAAATTATAGAATGTGTTGTTAGTCCACCCATTCATTCATTTTTTCTTGTAAATATTGGTCGTACTTTACTTCTTTATGAAAACTTATATATAATTTTTTTTTAAATAATTTAATTGATATTTATTGTCTTTTTTGTTGGAGTAAAGCTCAATCTTACATATTGTTTGGAACATGATACCATTGTCCCAAATTTTTTGTTTCTTATCAATATGATATAATATACTTTTTTATACGAAATAATATTGAAGATGTTATTTCATCAAACTAAACTTTATTAATATGCACTCTTTCTTTAAGTACTATTAACTTAAAATATTTTATTTAAAAATGAATGAATTATTTAAATCCATTTATCAAGTAAAAATGCAACGTTAACATCCCTAATGATTATGATATTTGTATATATAGATATAGCTGTAGATTATTATCTTTTGTAATGCCCCGTTATGTTATTGCTTAGGAATTAAGGGAACAATTGATCTATAAATCTATTGTGCGAAACTTCTTTCCAAAAATCTCTTTAAATGATGATAATCGATAAGAATGATAGATTATATTTCACATTTGTTATATGATGACATAAAAACAAATATCTCTGTAGTCTCTGATTGAGCAATTCGATATATGCAAGATGATCTTGATCCATGTATCTGATACTACATTATGTAATCAATATAGTGTTATCATTGCTATCTCTAAAATGACTGTGTATTTTATGCTGCCCGTTATCTCTCAATCACTGGTAGGTATAGTATGTTGCAAACTCTTTCCTTAATTGTTTATAGCAGTGGTATAGATATGTTGTTCCAATTAGAACCTTGAAGTGTGTCGTGGCCTTCTTAATATCGCATGTTGGGACCGCTATGTCGGACTAGGCTATATCGATATACATCAAAGTGGTATTGGTCGGTTAAGACCTTCAATCTGTGTATGAATGTTTGACGGTTATGTATGATTGTGTGACAGTAGCGATTGCATATTATCTTCTGGAACGGCTGCTTGCCGGAATTATTCTACGTATTATACAAACTCCAAAGGTGTTTCTCCTAATATGTATTGTTGGACAATATACATCCGGAATCACCGACTGTATGCTTCGTGATGAATTACCCCATAAAATCCCCCCGTGCCGGTTGAAGTCCAATGGATTGCCTTCTTGTGCCCTGCTAGACAGAGGAGTTGCATCTCTTCATCTTGATAAGACACATCTTCCGAACATGTCATGCCATAACAATGGGTTTGTTATTCAAAGAGTACCGATTAGTGTTCTTAAGACATAACAACTAATTTCTGCCATTGGGTTTTGGATATAATTGATATTGGTTATTCATAACCACTGTCAACTAATTCTTAATCGTTTTCAATAATAACTATAAGACTTAGTTGATGATAACTATATCGATGCCAGTAGACTTAATGATTTTAATCAATCTAATCATCGTCATCTCTCTGAAATAGATATTGCTTAAGTCGCTGTCTTATCATTAATATTAATTGATTCTTGTCTTAGTTGATCCTCTTGTAAACAAGTTCGATCTGCATATTATATCTTGCTGGATATTTTCTATGACTGATCAATATATTTTGTGACATCAATGTTGATCAACTTCGTAATTGGTTGATCACCATGTTTTTCTTTATTGGATACATATGACACATCTATTTATTCATAATAGTTTATCATCTATTTATTGTGTTATAATCATCTTTGGTCATGCATGTATTTGATATCTTGGATCCTTATACATTAGTCTTCTCTCATGTATGATCTATCTATTAACATATCAATATTTATTTATACCTATGTTTGGTCTTTGCATATAATTGATATGTGTGATGATGCTGGTGGCTTATAAGAATAAGTTTAAATCTTTAATTAAAACTTATTTAATCATATATCGTGTCTTGTTGGCTTCAGGTTTTGAGTGGGGACATTACAGTCTCCCCCTATTGAATTTGCTTGTCCTCAAGCAATTCTTCCTTGTCTTTTTTTCTTGGATGAACCTGCATATAGGATATAGGTTAGTAGTAGGTCAATACATAATCATATAAATCAAGTAATGATAAATGTTAGAAAAATTACTACTTAGTTTCTATTGCATCTATTGCAACTTGGAGGGACTAGCTTCATTGGGCCCTTTACCCAAACTTGAGATGAACTAGCTTCCTTGAGCCATTTCTATCCACTTGAGGGAGACTACCTTCCTTGAGCCAATTTGTATAACTGAAAGGGACTAACTTTCTTTGAGTCTTTCGTCCTGTTGGCTTCCTTGAGCACTTATACTTAGAGAGGATTGACCTTCTTTGTGTCATCCTCCTCATCTAGGTAGGGTGTTGGCTTCCTTAAGCCATGTCACCCCCCATTGGCTTCGTTGAGCCCTTATACTTAGAGAGGATTGACCTTCTTTGTGTCATCCTACTCATCTAGGTTCGGTGCTAGCTTCCTTGAGCCATGTCGCCCCCCCCCCCCCCAATTGGCTTCCTTGAGCCTTTATACTTAGAAAGAATTGACCTTCTTTGTGTCATCCTAATCATCTAGGTAGGGTGTCGATTTCATTGATCCAGTTTACCCAATCTTGAGAGAATTTGCCTTCTCTACCATAATTCCTCTACATTTCTTTATGCTCGAAATGGAGACTTCCCTTGAGTCATTGCTACACAAAGCCTAAGAGACTTACTTGCTCTACTTGGCAGCTCAGGTTACCTTCCACATTCTAACTTTCCTCTTTCTATTCTTTGGGAAGGAGAGGAGTCTTTATTGAGCCATTCCTACACCAAACATCTACTTTGCGGCCCTTAGCTTAACCTCCATTCTCTCTTCCCTCTTTCTTGGTTGTTGTAACCATGTTGCTTTCCTCCTTGGAATGTCCCCTCAAGGATTTTCCTTAACTTAGTACAAAGACAACAATTTTAATTTAAAGTGAGAGTTGCAATTTATTAATATACATAATTTTATCAGAACTAAATACATATCATTATACTATTTAACTTAGAATTTAAAGAATAGTTCAAAGGATAGAACTTATCTTGATAAATTTCTCTAGGTTGTATACTTGAAAATTATAGCTCAATGTCATTAATGTTTGTTGCTCAATTGAGTCTTAAAATAGAGTAAAATAGATTCTCACAAATGAGCTTTCATTTTTTCATTTCTTCTCTTCAATCTTTCTTCCTTTCAGTCTTTCAAAATTATTTCATATGTATCTTTTCTCGAAGAATGCAATACGCTCGATCATTCTATATGACGAGAATTCTCTCCACAAGAATGCTTCTATCCATTCTTGTCATGTCATGAAGATGTTGTTGTTGCCCTGTGTAAAATTACGGAAGAAATGTAGGAATTCTCGATTTGCTAATAATTTCCTACAATTTCTATACAAGTAGATTGTTTTCTTTAGTATAGACTTGAGATTACAATGTCTTTTTCTAGGTTGATGGTAGTTGATCTTTTTCTTTGGATGTTGAAACTTTTGGTAAGGTCTCATGATTTATCTTTAGAGCATTATTTCTTCCACAGGTTGGTAGGATTATGCTCTGATACCACTATAATGTCGCCTTAAGATATTGCTTAAGAATTAAGGGAACAATGGATTTTGTCAAATCTATGCCAAGAAACTTCTTTCCAAAAATCCCTTAAAATGATGATAATTGATAAGAATGATAGATTATATTTCACGTTTGTTATACGATGACATAAAACCAAATATCTCTGTAATCTCTGATTCAGCAATTAGATATATGCAAGATGATCTTGATCCATGTGTCTGATACTACATTATGTAATCAATATAATGTTATCACCGCTCTCTGAGATGACAATGTATTTTGTGCTGCACGCTATCTCTAAATCACTAGTAGGTATAGTATGTTGTAAACCCTTTCCTTAATTGCTTATAGCGATAGTATAGATATGTTGTTCCAATTAGAACCTTGAAGTGTGCCATGGTGGCCTTCTTAATATCGCTTATAGTAATGTCGAGACCGCTATGTCGGACTAGGCTATATCGATACGCATCAAACTGGTATTGGTCGGTTAAGACCTTCAATTTGTATATGAATGCTTGACGGTTATGTATGATTGTGTGACAGTAGCGATTGCATATGATCTTTTGGAATGGCTGCTTGCCGGAATTATTGTGGTTATTATAGAAACTCCAAAGGTGTTTCCCCTGATATGTATTGCCAGACCATATACATTCGAAACCACCACCTGTAAGCTTCAAGATGAATTACCCCATAAAATTTCCCCATACCGGTTGAAGTGCAATGGATTGCCTTCTTATACCTTGCAAGATAGAGGAGTTGCATCTCTTCATGTTGATAAGACACATCTTCCCAACATGTCATGCCATAACAATGGGTTTGTTATTCAAACAGTACTGATTAGTTTTCTTCTCATAATGACTGCATATTATCCATAATTGTTGTTTATCTTAAGACATAACAAATAATCGCTGCCATTGGGTTTTGGATATAATTGATATTGGCTATTCATAACCGCTGTCAACTAATTCTTAATCGTTTTCAACAATAACTATTAGCCTTAGTCGATGATAACTGTATCGCTGCCAGTAGACTTAATGATTTTTATCAATCTAATCATCATCATCTCTCTGAAATAGATATTGCTCAAGTCATTTTATCATTAATATTAATTGATGCTTGCCTTAGTTGATCCTCTTGTAAACAAGTTCGATCTGCATATTATATCTTGCTGGATATTTTCTAAGACTGATCAATATATTTTGTGACATCGATGTTGATCAACTTCGTAATTGGTTGATCACCATGTTCTTCTTTATTGGATACATATAACTGATCTATTTATTCATAATAGTTTATCATCCATCTGTTGTGTTATAATCATCTTTGGTCATGCATGTATTTGATATCTTGGATCGTTATACAATAGTCTTCACCCATGTATGATCTATCTGTTAACATATTGATATTTATTTATATTAATGTTTGGTCTTTGCATATAAGCGAGATGCATGATGATTGCTGGTGGCCTATAAGAATAAGTTTAAATCTTTAATTAAAACTTATTTAATCATATATTGGATCTTGTTAGCTTCAGGTCTTGAGTGGGGACATTACAATCTTGGCGACAAATCTCACAACAGAAGTGATGTTTCATGAATATTAAAATGATGTGTTACTGTCTCAATAGTAACATACAACTTACTGTAAAAGAAGGTTGTTGTAAATGATACTATAGCCAAGAATAGTAGTGAGGAAGTAGGAGGGGGGCTAGGAAAAATTCTTGATGGCGGAGCTATAATCTGAAGTTACTCAATACTGAAGAGTTGAACTTTTGTGTTCACCTATTGGACTCGAGGAAAAAATCCATTAATTTTTAGACATCAATGGATGAAACTCAATTGGTTTCTTGGATTTCCAAGGATAAAATGGCTTTGGATTCATAAGGGAAACTTCGCACAAAGGTTGCATCTGCACTTCAAGCTTTCTAGATTTTAGTATTTGGGAATTTCAAAATTCATAGTACTGTTTTGACTATAATGGTGATCATTATAATCTCTGTTGTAAGTAAACAATGGAAGCAATGTATCTTGTTGTAATTGAATGAACTATTTGAAAGAAGTTGCTTAGCTATAGGCTCTTCTTGGTCACTAGGATATGCACCTAAATGAATGCAAGGTATCCTATCCACTCCGTCTAATAGGAGTCATTCCCCTGCACATAAACATCAATAATGACATAGCTTCAATGAGCATAGACATGATAATCAGCCACCTTTTCATAAGTTATAATGGTCATATTGGTGTCCACAAATTTTTTGGCCTTCTATCTACTTGTAGACCTATGAAAGAGGTGCTCTTGGTTTGTTATAGAGTAGAAAATTTCCTTGTCCTATGAGGAATAGAACTCAACAATCAGAACATGCTATTTAAGAAGGCACCATATAAGTCAGATGCCAATTTGTAATGGACAAGACCTTCTGATATCATTCTCCCCAATTTTTGGTTTGTTATAAATATATTATAATATATTTTTCATACAAAACTCTATCAAACTATAACATATTTTTCATACAAAACTGTATCAAAGTATAATATATTAAAATACGCACTCATTCTACGAGTAAAATTAAGTTACAAATATTACAACAATATGCTATTGTCCCAATAGTAAGATACAAATTACATTATAAGAAGCAGCTTGTAGATGATAAATAGTATGGTACTAGCGAGGGAGTAGGAGGGGGACTAGACAGAATTCTTAATGGCGGAGCTATAACCGTTTTGGAGGTCATAGTATCTAGACCAGAGCATGACTCCACCATAGTTGGAAGAGGTGCGGATTTGAGGGAGCACATCGGAGATAAGGGTGGGTGAAGGAACGTAGCCGGTGCCGGCAGCTGCAGAGGATGCGGGAAGGCCTAAGTATATCTGGGTATTTGAGGGAAGAGAAGAGGTCCACTGCTTCCAGGCATCGAGGAAGTCTCCACCATACTGACAAGGAGGGTTGTTATAGAATTGAATCCACGCATAGTCGAAAAGGCCCGTCATGAGAGCAGTCCCCAAGTATGCGTCAGGGAATGGGCACTGAGGAGCTGCGGTGACATAGACGTTGTTACCTCCTCCGTAACCCTTGATGTACTTGGCCAGACTTCCCCAGTGCTCGGTGGTGCCCCCCTCAATGTCCAGGTCAATCCCGTCCAGAACAGCGTCTCCCAGGGGCCTGGAGTCGGAATGGCCTCCCAGATAGTTGTCCCACAGATAGGATGCCACGTTCTGGGCATCTGCGTCGCTGCTCAAGTAGTAGCTGCCTGCTCCTCCGCCCAGTGACAGAAGCACCTTCACTCCTCTGCTCTGGCATGCCTTTATATCGCTACTCAACCCACTGCAGCTCCCTTTCGTGTATGGATCGCAGTGCCCCGCCAGATTAATCATCGGTGTCTCTCCATTGCCGAAAGTAGCCAGAAATGCCAGGATTACTATCTCGTAGTTGCCTGTCGAGCAAGTGCTACTTAAGCTGCCTTCGTTACCATTCTGTCCCCAGTAAATTACGATGCTTCCTGCTGCAGCTTGCCTCATTGCTAACATTACCATCAACATCACCATCCTCTTCATCTCAGCCATATCGTATGCTCACTCAGACTGCTCACTCTCTTGCTTGCCTTCCTTGCCACCGTTTCTCTGCCTTATATAGATACATCTCCCTTCCTTTCTCTGTCATCTCTTTGATCACTCCACGTTTGGGTCGTAGTAGAGTGGGCTGCCCAGACCCCACACCAAGCCGCATTCATATCTCATAACGTCAAATCATTTGTTCATTGGAACACGCGGAATGCTGTGGTCGCCTGTTATCAACGAGTTATTAACATTTTTTGAATTTATTCTACAAATCCCTTTAAGTGTAAAAACTGTGAATTCATTTAAACTGTTTTCGATTAGTTATTATTATCTTCTTTGTTCTGTCTGTTCGTTGCTAATCAAATAAAAGATAATGGTGGGACGCTGCAATTAAAACCAACCTTAAACATAATTTTCGGCTGACAATTGTAGATTGAACAGGCATAAATACTTACGCAAGTCTAAATTGGACCGATTAGTAGATTTAAAAGCTTTGTTTGTTTTCTTGTGTTTAACTTTTCCGGTCGAACAAATACAAATAGCCAAAGACGTAGATTTAAAATCTTCCAATTTTTTTTTGGTTCCTGTCCATAAATGATGGTGTATTCCCTCTTCGTTTAGCTTCATATAAGCATTTAATAAAAAATGTTTTTGAAAACTGTCTAAAAGATTTTTTTAATAAATGCTTATAGGAAGCTTAAGGAAAAGTGAATACACTATCATTTATTCATTTATGGGAAGGGAAAAAAAAAGGTAGATTTTAAATTTACATCTTTGGTTATTAGTATTTGTTTGACTAGAGAAGTTAGATTTAGAAGTTAGTTTTGTTTTCTTGTGTTTAACTTTTTCAGTTGAACAAATACCAATAGCCAAAAACGTACATTTAAAATTCCTCTTTGTTTTTTTATATTCCTGCCCATAAATGGTAGCTTATTCGTTGTTCGTTTAGCTTCTTATAACCATTTATACAAGATTGCTTTTGGAGAAACTGTGTATGTTTTTTGACACAAAAAACATATATAGCTTTCCAGAAGCATTTTTGTAAATATATCATAGACTATGGAAAACTCATGTCATTTATAATATGTTAATAATACGGCTTTTACAAATTATTTCTATCAATATTTTTAATTAAAAAAATTACATAATAGTATTAACTATTCTAACTCCAAAAATCATCTCTAAGCTAAAAATTATCTTAGAAATGATTTCCCAACATCAATATTGACAAGGAGTCCAAATTTAGATCAACGTGACAGTTAACTCTAGATACTTAACACCATTGGGGGCTCATACTTAATCTACGCTACTTTTCTATAAGGGTGATATTTTTCTTCTATGACCTAATGAGATTTTCAATCAAAATGGAAGAGCAACACATTTGTATCAAAACTATACTAATTGAGAAGGTACAAGGTTGCAAAATCCACATGACAACTTATAAGAACGAGACTTAAAAAATCTAATCAAGAATACACCCACACCTCTATTATGTTCTTTCCATGCCTACTAGTTACGACCAATGCTATCTATACACAACTATCTCAATTAGATGATAATTTCCTTTATCATGGTCAAAGATATCCTTAATAGAAAGTGGCTTCTCTCTCTCAAGTTCTACAAGTTCTCCTTCCTAAACTTGGCTATTACATATGATTTATGTTTATAATTTTATATCATTGATCCTAAGAGAAAATGAATATTAAGAACCATCTCTATAGTCCTTTATGACTTAACCCATTCAATATTTTAGAGATTTTTTAAAAATTTTCTCATATGATCATGCGAGAAAATATAGTAATCTTCATAGAAAGTATTCACTAGCATGATAATAAATCTTAGGTACTAGCCACATTCTTAAATAAAATTAATAACAATATTAAAAGTAATAATAAAGAATCTTCTACATCTAATAATGTATTAACATATTGTCCTAGTCAACTTTAACCCTTTCGATGTAGCTTATTATAGATGCATGTTAAAATAGAAAAAAAGGGATGCAAAATTTTAATACTCATAGGTGAATATTCAAACAACCTAAACACATTGCAAATTAATAATTCATTTTCTTGTTCCCTTCAATGCAACCTAACACCTCATAAATTCTTCATATTTAAAGTGTCAGCTTGCGCTAAATTCATGTGCAAAAAATGACCTGAAACATTCTTCCATATCAATTTGATCCTCGATACTTCATAAAATAAATTTCATAAGCTCCCAAGGTCTTACTCATCCAATTAGTCCCAGTACTCATTTTTTGTGCCAATGTGTTCAGATTTTGTGTCTAATTGAAGTGTAAAGTGAAAAAACCTTAGGCCATTTCATAAAGGTAATCAATCCCCTAATACACCAATCACTAGAATAACCCCAACCAAATCCATCTATCAAAAAGTGTCAATCATCAACCATTAATCATTCTTCCATATTATCTCTTGCTTTGATAGATGACAAATCCTTATTCTTATACATATAATTCTTATTATTTCATTCATAACAGTAGAATATCACTCATCTTGAATGAAATGAAGATACACATTTACTTCTTATTGTTTCAATAATTTATTTATGTGCTTAAACGGGTATAACTTTGAAATAAAATTTATTTATCTAGAGTAAATTATTGAATGGTTTCATGTATTATTACCATATATATATATATAAACCATCATTTTATTTCTATATGTTATATTGAATATATTTTTGGTTGATTATATTTATCATTTGTTATCAGATAAGGTAGGATCCACCCTTATAAATAGGATTCATTAGTTTACCTTAATTGGGGTTTGTTCTACTATATTTTATCATCTCTTTAATCATTCAACTGCATCCATTGTCTTGTACAAGATTGTTTTTTTATTATATTAATAGGGAGAAGACCCTAACCCTTTAGAACAATAAAAAAAATAGAGATCAGCACTAAAGATATGGCATCAAATAGCCAGCCAAGGAACATACCAACTAGTCTCAGAAATAGTAGAAAATTATTAGATCTCTATAACTAAACATGCTATTCTTATCTAACCACCATCTTCCCATGATAAAGTAAATATTTAGACAATGTAAAATACTATCTTAACAGAGTAGCCAACAGTAATAAAAGTATGATTCATTTGGCACGTAGGCCTATTCCTATCCAAATGCTCATAATGACTACTACTAACTATTGCAGTATTAACCAAAAAATGTAAACAAAAACTCAACTTCTTAAACATCTTTCATCATTATCCAATTGACTCCAATCTATTCACTTGATTAGTCAACGTCTCCCCCCAAGGCGATGTCCTTCTCGTCATTGTCATAATCCAATTTTCCTTCCTTCAACAGCTTCCTAGTCTTCTTTTTCATCCAACTTTGCCCTGAAACAAACCCCATTGTTGCCTTCCTCATGATACCATATGTAATGGAACACAACGAGTAGAGGTAATCACCCATTTGTTCAAAACGCTACTTATAGTCACCCAATCTTAGTTCTAGGTTTTGGAACCTCTTATGGAGCTCCATTATATCTCTACATAGGTTCTTATTATCATCCTTCTCAGGTGGCAGATCCTAAGAATAGGGGACCATGTCAATGTCATCTTGGGAATTAAGAGGTGGAGAGATCAGTTCTAAATCTTATAAATCTTCAGAGGAATTACTTCTTGCCTCTATCTCCTCCTTATAATTATCCTCTTGTTCTTCTTCCTTGACTTGAAACTCTTCATCCTATGTGTCATCATTGGAGGAATCTTCCACCTCCTGAGGTTTGCAATCCTCCTCCAGATCAAAGGTAGTCACTTTAGTTTCAATTTTAACCTTCATGTCCTTTGCCAATAGTCGCGCAAATCTTCTTTCTTCATAACTATTCTATTTCTTCTCTTTTCATTTATCCTATGACCTCTTCTTTGCAAAGTCCTGCATTTCTAGGTCAATGGTGATGCTTTTCCTAACAGAGTATTTCTCACCCTTTCTAGCCTTGATAGGACTATTTTGGGGGGTTTCCATTTTCCTTCTGTTCAAGTTAATTTTTAGTAGGGCAACCTCAATAAACTTAATCCCATGTTAGCCCAAGGTTTCTTTCCTTTAGATTTAGCTAGTGGAGTATTATCAATCGAGCACAGCGCTTTTGTTTCAATTAGCTCAAGTTTTACATAGGACCCATGAGTTTCTTCTGTAGGCTCAACATTAGTGAGTAAAGAAAGCAAATGACTATGATTTGGGGAGTGATAAAAAGCATACTTATACATGACAGAGATTAGAGCTTGATGCAGAGGAGGATTTGCTCCATTGGAAATGATGGACTCTAGGGATGTGAAAATAAAATAGGGTGTTTATCCTATCCCCGTGCCTAATATGATTCAAAATAGGGAAATTATAACCATGCACCGATGTATAACGACCCTCAAGCATGAAATATTTCATGAGAAAGTATCTAACTATAGGGTATGGTTTAGGGAGAACGGAGAGGCCATACCCATTTCCAACCAACATTGGGCACTCTCCTTTCTCAAAGAACTTCTTCTTGTAGGTTTCATAGTCTCTTGAGCTTAGTCTTTCCATTTTTTCCCCTTCATTCCACAACCCAGTTACCTTTGCAATAAGCTTTGGTGAGACTAGAAAAGAGATACTACCAATAGAAACTTCTTCATTCTGCCATGATTTGTTGAACCTAGTAGAAAGGGCTCTAGTGTAACTGTTTATAACCAAGAAAAAGTGTGCCATACTAGTGCAACTAAAGATTTCCCACACATATTCATTCTTTTGTAGTTCTTTATAGCTCTTTGGCTCTGTTCTCTTCAGAGGGCCCCCCATATCTATATGATTCTTCATAGAGAAAACCCAAAGAATGTGAAAGTGACTGATAAACATAATGTTACTTTTAGAGTCTACCTTATTCATCAAAAAATATCCTATTGTAAAATGAAAAATTGGGAACTTTAGCTAAATTTACCACTTGGGAGAAAGAGTTAGAACTTAACTAAGGTTTAATTTTCACTTGGGGGACTTTACATGGGATGAATCTACTAGATCCAATCCCAAAGGATGCAAGGATTGAATACTAAGTAGATTTGAATGGAATTAACCCTCTTTGGTAAGTTGATTGATAGAATTAAGACAAAGTGCTGAAAATGAGGACAATGTATGTGAAAATAGTGAGCTACAAATTTGGGATTTAGTCGTGCACCTGGATTTGAGAATTTTGAGATGATACAGAGCTGCTCTAAGAAATCTAGCAAAAGTTGCAGGGACCGTGTGTCCAGACAGGACACCCTCCTATCGGTCCTTCGAACTTTCCATGTGTCGAAAAAGGTTTTTCCGTCTCTGCGAATAAAGCTTAATTCCAGAAGTACAACTTCCCACCTGTTTCCTACACACAGAAAGAAAGGGAAATGTGTTGGGAATAGGGGTTTGTCTTCAGATCAAACACCGATTTTGGAATTAACCAAGTGGTTGAAATAATGTAAATGAATGGACTTAAAGTAGAAATCCTCCTATTTAAGGGGATATTGAATTGAGTGAAATTGAAATTCTTATACCTCCTTGTGAAGTTTTTTCTGCCTCCACATGGAATTAGGGTTTCATGAAATAAAATGTTGATCTCCTCTTCAATGCTTGAAATCTTGTCTCTACTGCTACTCCAAAGCTTGAAGGAAGACTGAAAATGCTCAATTGTTCTTGAATGCCTGAATTCTTTGTAGACACCTAAAATTGTCTTGTCTAAATAAATAAATATTTTGATTTATTTAATTATTTAGCCTAATTCTTCTATTAATTGAATAAATTATTTATTTAATTAATTCATTTATCCTCTTCTAGCCTTTTTTCCTCATTTAAATAAATACATTTATTTATTTAAATTATCCTTTTCCTAAATTAAATAAATATTTTATTTATTTAATTGATCTCACTTCTTTTATTAATTAGATGAATCTTTATTTATTTAATTAATTAATTATCCTTTTCTACCCATGACACATTTCATTTATCTCTTAATTCCTTCACTACCTACCTTCTCATTATTTTCTTTTTTCTTCTACATAACCTCTAATCTTAGCAGTCCATCTATCTTTTACACCTCTTAATCTTATCCCTCCATTTCTTACAGTGTCTTTTATATAAGAAAATAATTCCTTCATTATCTCTCCTCAACTACACATTCTAATCTCCTAAGCATTCTAAATCCTCCCAAGCATTCTAGCATTTGAACTTGCATATGCGATCAAGCTATCAACCACATTTATGTTCTTTGTTGAGCTCTTGTGCACACATAAAATCTGAGAGCAAATATATCAAGCAAGATCAATGGAGATAGGAAGAATGGATATTAAAACCCTATTAGACATGTGATGGTATCATCTTTGTGATTTTGTTGATTTGCATTGTCTTAGAATAACTTTGTGCAGCTAGGGTTTTGGACAAAAGATTAAGATCTTAGAGAGATTTGATCCGATCTCATAAACTGCTTGGACTTGTTTTACTAGATTTTGTTTGTAGGTTTGGGACAATATCAAGAGATTGCAATCCAAAATTCAGAGTTTTTGGAGGATATTTGAATTTTCTATGAATTTTTTATGATTTTTCATAAAAAAATTAATTTTGAGAGCAAATGAGCGAAGTTTTCATATTTTCTTATCTTTTTGGAAATTTCTCAGATTTATACACGAGATCTATTCTTTGTGATTTTAATTTTGATGCAAAATGTTTCCTAAAAAAATGGATCTTTAAAAATTGGGGTTTTTCATTATTTTGATCAGATCTCGTAAAAGACTTGGAATTTTTGCATCCATTTTTGTTTGTAGGTCAAGAATAGTATCGGAAGTGCTTAGTAAATAAATCAGATTTTTTGGAGCATATTTGAATTTTATATGAATTTTTTATGCATTTTCATAAAAAATTAATTTTGAGAGAAAATGAGGGAATTTTTATAATTTTGAAAATCTCTCAGAATCATACAAAGGATGTTTTATTTTTATTTTAATTTTGATGCAAAATATTTCATTAAAAATCGGATCTTTAAAAATTAGGGTTTTGCATTATTTTGATCATATCTCATAAAATGCTTGGAATTTTTGTAGGAATGTTTTTATGCAGGTTTTGAAGGATATCAAGAATTTCCACCAAAAAAATTAGATTTTTTGGATCAAGTTTGCATTTTCTATGAATTTTTTATGATTTTTCATAAAAAAATATTTTTTAGGGCAAATTAGAAACTTTTTTGGATTTTCTTACATTTATAGAAATGTCTTAAAGTTTTACAAGTGCTCTATTTCTATGATGCAAAATAACTTGTGGAAAATCAGATCTTTGAATCTATCAAAAAACGTCTTGTCGAAGGCCCCTATTTCACAAAATCTTTTGGATCTAAAATTTACCTAACTTGTGTGCTTGCAGGAGGGGTATTATTTCAAAACTACTAATAATCTTGGTGTAGGAACTTTGGAAAATATTTAATTTTAAAATTGTTTGCTTTGTTTTCTTAGTCTAGCAAACACTTCAATTGGTGCACTAAAATTAAACTAGTGTCTTTTGTGTCTTGAGTAATAGGCTCTTTTGTGTTTATCTTTAGAGGGCCTACCTCCCCGTGTGGTCACTAGGACTACTAGCGAGGAGGGAACGACCCAAGTGGTAGCAAGGCAATACCCCCCTCTTCCGAACCACTATAAATAATTGTATCCATGGTGAAAGCCATGGGTAATGTGTGTTGATTAGTCCATACCGACACTATGTCGCCCCATAAACCCATTTGATCAAATTTATTTGATCAATAGTAGGGCATAACCCGTACTGGCTGGGAGCCTTCTGTATTTACAGATTTGAAAGTGCCACATGTATGGCCACACGAGTGGATGCCCTTACTAGCACCATTTTGTTTTAGAAAGCCAAAATCCTTCTAGTTGTTGGGGCAGGAGTTCAGACATTTGGAACAGCCCACACACATACGGTTCTTAGTAGAGATACAAAGTTTTCCACAGAGAGTTTTCATGGGGACTAGTGCTTGGTTGCCCCAGAAAAGTGAGTATTGAGGGTGGAGCTAGTGGGGTCAAGCATCTAATTATCTGCTTTAAATAACTATGTAGCCTCGGGGGAAACCCCATGTGGGATCAACAACTATTATCCTGGTCAACCATAAGAATTGTGCTTGTCTTCTTTTAAACATTCAAACATTCAAGACCAAACATTAAAACATCATGTCTTTTGTGTCTTCAAGTGTATGCAAAATATTCTTACATCAAACAACACACTTTTCTTTGAGTCATTTTGAGTCCAAACACCCGCAAACACCGAGTCCTCATCAACATTGTGTCCTCTTGTCACGAAAAAAAGGGTCAAAAATTCAGATTTGGTCACAACAAACAACTTCACAAATTGAAAAAATTGCACTCACGCTTTTCAAATGCATTTGTGTCTGATAGAAACACATCTATGTTGGATAACCGTGTCTGTGAAGGATACAAAAACGTCTGTATTCGGTATTAGAAAAACTTACAATTCAGAAAACAAGAGCAATCAGTTTCAGAATTCTTGAACTTCCTAGGTTATTTCTCTGGGTTTTCATTTAGCATTCATCCTATTTTTGGGTCTCACAAAGTTCATCATTGCTTTACACCTTGCATTACATTCACATTTGTCTAAACCTTAGTTAAAAGGTCACTTGCTTGTCCTCATCTTACTTTGTCAACACAGTACATACAACAACATTTTGCCAAGTGGTCCCTCATCAAGGTCTATCACCTTTGGGTCTCATTTGGCCTTACTTATAGTCAAGGTCAACTTACCTCATCAAGAGATCTATCATCTCTTTCGAAGCCAAACCTACTCTACTATATACATACTTGGTCTTACACTTTGGACATTGCAAGTACACCTCAGATTCATTTACATTCCATCCAACTCTTGTTCTTCCATACTCTTTCTATTTTCATCTAGTCTCACACATCTTGGTCAAGACCTAGTTCATGGTTGAAACCCATTCCTAAAAATCTAGGAGGGAGGCTAAAGATGCTCAAGAGTTCACAAACATGAGTGGCTATGAGTATGACAATGATATCTTTTTCAATTTTGATCACACCACATTAGTTGACATGGACATCTATAGAAACATTCAGAATGTTGAGAACATGGATGATACAAACAACAATGATGCACAAAATGACAATGTTGACAACATTTCAGTACATTTAGTAGAAGTGGAAAAAACTATCATAGATACCCATTTTAATAGACTGGTTGAAGAGATAGACAATATTTCCTACAATTGATGGTACAAAGTGGAGCTAAGATACCTCATGATTTTGGCATGTCTCAAATAGTGGAAAATCGACCTATACAAGAAACTCAACTCAACATGGATCAAAGGAGACCTAATAGTGGAGGTACTAGAGGACCACGTTTTGTGCCTAAGTCACCATCATCCTTGTTTCAAAAACCTAAGGTCCCAAATACACATGTTCAATCTTATGATACTCATGAAAGAACATCTCATGAACAACTTCGTCTATGTAGATAAATACACTCAATCACATACCAATGCTAAGGACCAACCTCAAAAGCAATTGGATATCTAGAGGCATGTTCAAAATTTGGACACAAGAAAACCCCGTGTCAAATTTGGGGGCACTACACAAGAACAAACTCATGACATGCCTATAGAATATGATATGCATGGATAAAGCAGATATTCCATTCCTCATTATGACTCTATACCAAGTGGTTCCTATACGCAGATCATTATAGACCTCCTCCATATGAACATGTTTACGATCAATACTATCCATATATGCAGTATCCTCCTCCTCCACCCAGTGGCACAAGCATGGGATATGGTCCAAGAAGTCGGTCTCCACCCAAAAATAATTTTGAACAACAAATAAAGGACTTACAAAAGAAAATGGAGGACATTAATACACCAAAACCATCTTACACAATGAGAGATATATGTCCCTATCCATTTGATAGAAGCATTCCAATGCCTCCATTTCCTACACACTTTGTAACACAAAAGTTTGATAAATATAGAGGCAAAGGGGACCCTAAGGCACATATAAGATAATTTTTCACAACTTGCATTGAGGTAGCAGCAGAATAAATGTAATTGATGAGATTGTTCCCACAAAGTTTAAGTGAATAAGCTATGGAATGATTCTCCCAACTTCCACCTCGAATTAAGTCATGGGGTGATCTAGTAGAAGCTTTCATACAACATTTCTCATATAACATAGAGACAGATATATCAGTTACCACTTTGTGTAACACCAAGCAAAAGGATGGAGAGTCATTTTCATCATTCTTACAAAGATGAAGGAATTTAGCCAGCAGAAGCTCTTGTGAAATTCCACAAAAATAAATGGTAGAGATGTTTGCACAGAATGTCAACAGAGAAATTCATTATGACTTGAGGAAAGCTTAATTGTCCACTTTCAAGGATGTCATTGAGAAAGGAGTCATTAAGATATTCAAAGAAAACAATGAGAATTCTAAAGGAAAAGACAAGCCATGATTTTGGAACAAGAACAAGAACACAGTAAATGATGGTGTTGTTGATGCTAACACAATGAGACCAAAAATCATTCTTTCGGGGTCAAGTTCCTCTACAAGAAATCAAGTTACTCAAACAACTTCAAAACCATGAAGAAAGTACACCCCATTGGGAGAACCACTTGATTCATCTTTTAGGAAGCTAGTGGTAAACAAGATAATAACAATTCCAGACAATCCTCCATATGAGCCAAAAGTCAAACCAAATTGGTGGAATGATGATGAGTATTGCGAATATCACAAGAGAAAGGGACATAAAATAGGAAATTCCCATCGCTTGAAGAACATTATATAGGATCTTATTGATAGAGGTGACACTAAGATCAAGGGACATACATCCAATCAAGAATGTGAGATGTTTAAGGAACCATTCCCTAAACATGACAAGGGAAAAGACAAAGCCACAGATGAGAAAGCTAACTATACCAAAGTGTCATATGATTATGATTCAACTGTTAACCACATTTCAAAGGACAGCTATGTTTCCACTATTATCATAAAGGACAAAATGCCTGAAAGTTCTACCCAAAGACCCAAAGTTATCCTAAAAGGCATTGGAACTTCTTCTGAATCTACCTCTGAATTTAATGTCACAACTCGTCAAGGTAAGGTCACCTTGCAAGGTGCTCCAGCGAAAACCACCATTTCATCATCGGCCAAACCTGAGTATGACGTAGTAGAATAGTTAGGGAAGACACCTGCGCTTATCTCAATCCTAAAACTATTACGTATCTCTCCTTCGCATAAAGCCATACTCGACAAAGTCCTAAGAGAAACCTCTATACCCACTGATCTGAACGTCCACCAGTTTCAAGCCATGGTGAGATACCTTTCTATTTTACATACCCTCACATTTACCAAAGATGATGATGCCTATGTAAGCCAACCACATAATGCACCTTTACACATTGAAGCCTATCTACACAAACATCGAATAAAACGAGTCTTGATAGATGGAGGAGCTAGTCTCAATATATTTACTTTGAACACAATAATACAATTGGGATACTTGAAAAAAGTTGTGAATGCTACAAACAAAATCACCATTAAGGAATATGATGACAAGGAGAGCTTATCCAAAGGCACAGTCACCTTACCTCTCAGAGTTAAGACGGTTATGAAGGATGTGGTTTTTCAAGTCCTTGATCTAGATCTCACATGCAACATACTCTTGGGATGCCCATGGATTCATGAAATGAGAATTGTTCCCTCAACATATCATCGATGTATCAAGTTCCCATACAATGGAGTTGAAGTGACCATTGAAGTTGATCCAAACCCATTCATATATTGCAACAATCTATGACCTAGATCTGAAATAACAATCCCAGCCAATCGAGAGGTTGTTCCTTCATCAGCATATGTTGATTCAGAATCCTTGAAAGCTTCTACATCAAAACAAGCAAAGATCAAAGAAAAATTCAAGATTAAAGACATGGGATGTAGTGAGTATATTTTTCATGTTGATCAACTCCCACTATATTATAAGGTATTCAGTTGATAGGAACAACCTACAAACAATTTGCAATATCAAGGAATTGGGTGTGAACCACCTAGTGTTGTGGCTACTAAGTCTGAATGCAAATCTCCTCTAGTGGTGCAAACAGCTCTTGATATCAATAGTCCTAAGAGTGGTTCCAACGAAGAATCTATTGAGTGTATCGTCAACCCTCTTGAGAGCTCACATAGCTTTACCATTTTATTTGCTCATTCCATTTCCACTCCTCTCCCAGACTTGGATCAACAAGAATTACAAAAGCCCTTACTAATTGGGGATCAAAAATCAAGCTTTGAAAAGAAAAATCTAAAATTAAAAAATAAAGAAAAGGCCTTTAGTCCATATCAAAATCAAAATCTATTGGACTTTGCAAAAATCAAAGTCAAGGATAAAAATCCTAAGAAGGAAAAAGAACAAGAGTTGGTCTCCCCTAATATCAAAATAACTGGGGACAAAACTTCTACAATTTGAAGTCAAAAAAGTATACTTGTTGATCCTAAGTCTCCATCATGCCATCCTACTTTCACTTCCTTTCATAATCATAAGCCTTCATCACTAATCCACTTGTTTCACACATTCATTCCCTTCTGGCGATACATCATGGACCTTTAATGGAACTTCCTTGAGGGACTTTGTTATCAAGGATGACCAAACTTCTTTAGGTGACATGCATATGGGCCTACATAGTTCACACACTGGTAATCATATCTCTATTCCTTTATCAAGGAAGACAATTACTAGAGCTACACATCATTCGTTCAAGGAACGGTGCAACAACAATCTTAAGATAAAGCCTCACACATTCGAGCTGGGTGACTTAGTTCTCTGAGAAAATCCTAAAAATCAGCAAGACAGAGAGAAGAAGGGCAAGTTTGAACCAAATTGGCTTGGTCCCTACGTCATCACAACAGTCTATGGATCAGGTGCATATCAACTTTCAACACCAAATGGAGAAGCTTTGGAAGATCCTATCAACAACATGCACCTTTACAGGTTTTACACATAGCTCTTTGGAATATCCTAATTCAAAAATACAAAAAATCAAAATATATCAAAAAAAAATAAAAAAATAAAAAAATAAAAATAAAATAAAAAAATACAAAAAAAAAATCATAAAATATCAAAAATATCAAAAAATAAAAAAATATCAAAAATACAAAAAAATCATAAACATAAAAAATTGTTACTTGGTGAAAACCTGGCAAACAGGCACCTTGTGACACAAAAAAAATAAAAATTAAAAAATTAAAAAATTAAAAAAATATAGAGAATAAATTCGTCCAATGGTGAAAACCACTTCGATGGCGCCCTGGGCAAGTACCATGGTGAAAAATGGGTCACTGGCGCTATGCATAGAGACACTGCTCCTCCCTCCTTCAAGATTCAATCTCATCCTTTCACTTTGCATAGACTCATAGCCTATCCATTCCATAATAAACTTACCCATTCCCATCATGGATTGTCATTGATCTACCTAAGATTGGTTAGCCATTCATAATAATCCCTCCTTTTCACCCTTTCCATCCATAATAAATCAGCTCCTATCTCTGGCTAAGGCAAATCCTAAGTCTAGTTATGGGTGTGGAACTAGGAGCATAACACATTCTGAGTACAGTTTCTTCCAGTTTTCTTCAGTCTATCCATGCACAATCCACAATAAAGCAACACTTGCATCATAGATCCGCAATAAAGTTTCATCTTCTCCGCAATAAAGTATCAGTTTCATGGATGCAGTCAATTTCATATGAGATGTGAACAACAACAATAGGCTTCAACAAATCAACTCTTTCAACAGACTCTGACAACATTATGGTTCAGTGCTATCTATCCTTTTTCTGAAGGTAAACATTGGGACCACAATCAACTAGACTTATACTAGTAACAAGAGACACTAAAACTGAGGACTACAGTGGATGTTGGTGTTGTGTATTAGTTTTCTTTTGACTTTATCTTTTTGGTAACATGTCTTTTATCTTTTTTGGGATGTCTTTGACTAGAGATTTTATATCCAGGATGTCTTTGACTAGAAAGGGGAGGATGGGATATGTTCACTTTTTGTTTTGTTGTCTGTGGATTGTCTCTTAGTAATGCTATGACTTGTCCAAGGATATGAGGACATTGTGAGTCTAGTGTGAACTGGGGCATTCTTTGTTTGCGAGTGTCTGATCTCCATGCAAACGGGTACAATGACTTTCTAGGTCAAACCTATATCTAGATTGTCATAACCTATTTGCCATAATAAATCTCAATGATGATAAAGCACAAGAAGCTCTTTCACTTCCATATCTTCTATCTTCCATCCCCCTTTCTTGATTGACCTCCATCATCCTTCTTGAGTCTGTGTAGCCCGCTATCACATGGCTGAGTATAATGACACGTCAAAAATATTTGCATTTCATGTAGTTTGCACCCGCATTACCACATATTAGCATTTCATTTCACACATATAGGTATTTGCATTGTCATATTCATCTGCATTTCATGCATTCACATATGCATAACATATAAAACATAAAAGATCAAAAATATTGAATTTCATCATATATATACATATTTGCATCTATATCATAAGCATCATATAGAAACATGCATCACATAGATGCAACATCATCTAGTACACATGCATATAGCTGCGGAAAGGATGAATCATCTCATATATATATATATATATATATATATCTCAAAAAATCATGTGTCATAATACAATGATGTCAAAATACATATGGCTACAAAATCACCCAAAGGTGTCAACATCATCATACAAAAATGGTACAAAATTGATACATAGGGAGCCCTCTAAGGTTATGATGAACTCCCTCCCTCGGAGCCAGTTGGCCTCGATGAAGTCTGAGCTCTGGAAGTCCCCGCCCTAGGATCATCTCTCTTGCCCCCTCTATCTGGTGGTGGTAGAGGACCCATGACCCCACCACTAGACGTCTGTCTCCTGTCTCTCCCTCCAGTGGTTGTCGCAGTCTGCGATGGTCGTCGGAAGCTCCTAACCCGCTAATCTAGTGGCACCACTCCATAATACAAGTCTCTCCAGTAGGCTATCTCCTCCCCTTCCCATAGAACATAGGCTTATCCAGCCCATGTGTTCTTTGTTGCCTGTCTACCTACCCTTAGTGTTGTCTCAGCCTCCATGTAGCTCTGAATAGCCTAATCTCTCTCCCGCTCAATGTCCCCCAGTTGTCTCCTGAGCCTATCCCCATCTCACTCTAGTACCTAGATCTCATCTGCTTGTTCCTAGCCAATCTCTTGCAAGGATAGTATCTCATCCTCCTCCTCTCCTCCCCTCTCCCCCTGTCCCTGTGGTTGCTCTTGTGGCTATCCCTGTCCCTGTCCCTGTCCCTGTCCCTGTCCTTGTCCTAGAACCTGTGTTGCCGGTACCTATAAAGGCAGTCCACCTCTGCCTCTAACTACATGAGTCGGTCTCTCCTCTCCTCCATCTCTCCTCCAAGCTACCCTCCTCTCTGATACCACATCTCGCCTCTGTCGTCTACCTCTGCCTCCATACTACATTGTCTATCTCAAAATCGCTCATCGCCAATACTCTAGTCTAACAATCTGTGGCTAGGAAGTAATCATATCATACAAATGTACATAATTGCACCCATGTCCCCTACCTCTAAAGTGTATCAGTCGTGTAACCAGAAGATTCTCATATGCCCATACCTACAGTAATGTCACTCCACACCCCAATCCTATTGATCCGTGATATACAAACTGATGTAGCTCATAATACAAGTGTGCCAGTAGACACGGCCCCCATGCAAACCTGGTGTGCTCTGTCAACAATGTCTCCAAAGTCCTCCCCCATCCCACTGCCAACCCTCATGTCACCCTATCTGGATAGAGGAACCCACTGATAACTCCTACCAACACCATCGGTAGTGCTAATCCTGGTGTTGTCATGGTGTCCCAAGCCACATGTCCCACCCTCATCTCTAGTCCTGGATCCTGGAACACTCGTCCCAGTGCATCCCTGTCTCCCTCTAGATCGTAAGGAACCAACTCCCCATCGATCGGTATCCTCAGTATCTTGTATGCATCCTCCATGGTGATTGTCATCTCACCCATTGGCAAATGAAATGTGCATGTCTCTGAGTGCCATCTCTCAGCTAATGCAGTCAGTAACCCCATGTTTGCCCAAAACTCAAGCATATACATAATATATCATAATCCCATGGCCTCCACTGCTTCTCTATCCTCAAATATCAGCTATGCTCATAACCCCTGAGTCGAAGGGTATCTCTCCCATGACTCCAGCATAGGTAGGTCCTCCTGTAGTCCAACAAATCAACTGTGTCAATCCTAGTAGTACTCTATGTTCATCACAAAGTGCTTATTTTATCTTATCTTTTAGGGCACCTACTTGAGTGTATCCTCTTGAGTATCTTATCTAATTGATAACGTATGTTTTATCATAGAATTGTCAATTTCAGCCTAATCCAATTGACAACATATGTTCTATCACATAATTATCAATTTCTATGGTACTCCCTGTTCATCACAAAGTGACTCATTCTATCCTATCCTAGGGCCTATGCTTGAGTGTATCCTCTTGAGTAGTTTCCTAATTGGCAACATATGTTCTATCACAAAATTGTCAATCCTGGCCCTATCTATTATGCTAGTCTTCCCTAGAGGACCTGTTTGAGTGTGTACTCTTAGCAGCTTATCCAATCAATAGTGTATGTTTATCACAAATCTCTCGATTTGACCTTGAACACATAAATGCACATTCATGACACAAATGCGCTTACATACTTCACAGATGTTTCTACATTTCACAGACGCTCCTGAAACACACAGACGTGCCTCTATTCTGCATAGATGCGCTCGCATTTGACATATACACATTTAGACCAAACATAGACGGGCCTAACCTACCTAGACATTCCTAGCACCAACGCAGATGCACCTTTCCATATTTTGCCCCGCTTGACAAGTTTCTTTGACCTACCTAACATGCATTTATGACAATAATTAATGCAAAAAGTCACAAGGAGGTTTTGTGCTACTTGATGACTCTCTTGCATCTGCTAGCCTCTGATATCGACAAACGTGATCGAATCTGTGCACCAATTCCATCATTGTTGACTGCTTTCTTCTCTCTCTGCACTTTTCTCTCTTAGGTGTGTGGATGACAATGAGGATTTTTTCCCTCATAGTCTATCTTATAGACTAACCTAGCCCTAGTCTCCCACGTAAGTCTTCTTTATCATGTGACTTTGTCACTTTCTCCTATCTTGTCAGTCCTTTCTAGCCTTTCTTTCTTATCGAGAGATTGTTTGCAATCTTTTCAACCATTTCATCCAATCTCTCAAGGGGGCATATCATTCCCATCTTGGGGCAACTTTATATCAATTCATCTTATCTTCTTTGAAACAACGCGACAAGTTGCATTGTCTCAAAGTGGGGCAAAATGTAGACACCTAAAATTGTCTTGTCTAATTAAATAAATATTTTTATTTATTTAATTATTTTAGCCTAATTCTTTTATTAATTGAATAAATTTTTATTTATTTATTTAATTCATTTATCCTCTTCTAGCCTTTTTTCCTCATTTAAATAAATACATAAATATTTATTTAAATTATCCTTTTCCTAAATTAAATAAATATTTTATTTATTTAATTGATCTCACTTCTTCTATTAATTAAATGAATCTTTATTTATTTAATTAATTCATTATCCTTTTCTACACATGATACATGTCATTCATCTCTTAATTCCTACACTACCTACCCCCTCATTATTTTCTTATTTCTTCTACCTATCCTCTAATCTTAGCCGACCATCTATCTTTTACACCTCTTAATCTTATCCCTCCATTTCTTATAGGGCCTTCTATATAAGAAGATACTTCCTTCATTATCTCTCCTCAAATACACATTTTAATCTCCTAAGCATTCTAAATTCTCCCAAGCATTCTAGCATTCCAACTTTCATATGCATAAAGCTATCAACCACATTTCCATTCTTTGTTGAGCTCTTGTGCACACATAAAATATGAGAGAAAATATATCAAGCAAGATCAATGGAGATAGGAATAATGGAGATTCAAACCCTAGTGGACATGTGATGGTATAATCTTTGTGATTTTATTGATTTTCATTTATCTTAGGTAATATTCATATGTTATGGTGGATCTTTGTCGTTGTTAGGCTAGGGTTTTTTGGTTGAATTCATTTGGTCTTTAAATATTGTTCCATTATCCACTTTTCACCATAAACATGCTTGATCTCCTGAATTCTCGGATGCTTGATAACGATTGTTGGTGGATTTGATAGGATGTCGAATGAGAGGGGAAATCCCTCTTATATACTTGTTAGTGGGTTTCTTTGACTGATTTTCTGACTTGGGCTGACATGGGGGGATTTCCCCGCTCTAATTTGAGATGAGCACAAGGGAGGGACCCCAAGATATGTCCCAAATAGGGGATCCCAGGGCGCCACACCCTAGTCCTAGTGGATCCTAGGGCACCATGCCCTAGTCCTGAACTATTTTGGGGCAAGATCAAGGTGGCTTTGGGGTGTTCAGCAAAATGTAGGTTTTGATTTGTATGAGAAAATTCAAGTCTCTAATCTAGCCGAGGGGTGCAAAGACTAAGGCAAACACCCAAATGCACTCAAAAATTACAAGGGGTTCAATTTTAGGACATTATATTTATCCCCCACTTTAGCAGGAATATCAACTCATGCAAATACTATCAGTAAAGTACAAGGAATTCAAATTGAAAGACTTTCACCACATCAAGGAGACAATATTCACCAAGCCCCCAATGGACTTTAGGATCTTACGACTTCAATGATAAGTTAAAAGGGAAGATCATGAGATAAATAGAGAACCATGACTACAACTAGTAAGGTTCTCTTACAATGAGTCATGAAAAGAAGCACCAAAAATTGCAAAGCAAAGACAAAGTTTGCTAAGTAACTTTAAGTATCAAAAGAGAGAATCATGAGCGGTGTGTATTCCCCCACGTTAAAGTGATTGTGTATGCCTTATTGTAAGTAATTGCTTTAAGTTATGATACACCCAAAGAAGACAAGCACATTAGCGCAATAATTTAGCCCCCAAGAGAGGATAAATCAAAGGATAATAAACACAAAACACAAAGAACAAGGTGGTTTCACCTAACTTTGGAGTAAATGTTCTTTTTATGATAACTCATGTATATCATGTATGTGTGTGTGTGTGTGTGTGTGTGTGTGTGTGTGTGCATAGAATCATCCTCATCCCCCAAAGAGAGGAAACCACCATGGAAGAAGGGAACATGTGTCTTTTGATTCAACATGGGAGAGACCAAAAGATATCTCAATGCCTTGCATCGTCCTCAAGTAGATAACACTAGGGACAACAAATAGAAGAATAGGGAGAAAAAATAGAATGTCACAAACAAGCATGAGAGGAGAGAGAGAGAGATAGAGAGACAGAGAGAGAGAGAGTCTACAGTGCTAATGAGGCTAATCAAGCACGTCATCCTCCCCCTGATCTTGTTGATCATTATTTCAAGAAGGTGGACAACATGCAAGAGGAGCCACATTGAGCATAGTAGATGGAACTATCACAAGTTCCAAACAAGAACCATGCTTTAATGATAAGTCACTTTGTTTGTTACTAGGAGATAGGATTAATACTTTTGAAAAAAATTTAGATAAGTCATTGTCAACATCAACATATTCATATTCATTATCAAAAATATTAAGATTAACATTTTCATCACTAACCACATTTTCGCCTATCTCTTCATCAAGATTAATAAGAATGGGAGCTCTAATAAGAATAGAACTTGACCCATCATTTGTCTTAATCATTTTGTGTCTTGGAGAATTAGGTTGAAAATCATGTTTAGGAGAAAATGTAATCATGTCAACAGTTGATGTTTTGGGAGAAGAAATAGTTTGGGAAGAAACCTCACAAGCTCTAGCATGACATCTTCATCGACGTTCTCTCGTACAACGGTTTCGTCTAGTCTTAGCTAAAGGTTGAGGATGGTTAGGCTCATTAGGTTGGACAATAGGATAGGCTGATCACTTTTCTCTATAGGATGAAGGAGGAGGAACCACACCATATAAAGGAGGGATAGGAGGTGTAGGAAGGAGACCAGGTCCATTATGAGGAGGAGGGATAGGTCTAGCCTTAGGAGGGATAGTTTTATTTTTAGGAGGAAGATTTTTTCTACCTTTGGGAGGAAGAGTGGACTCATCCATAGGAGAAGGAATGGATTCTTCTTTAGGAAGAGGAATATCTCTTTTCTTGGGTGAAAGGATACTCTTCTCTTTAGGAGAAGGAATAAATGCCTCTTTGGGAAGAAGCTTATTTATTTCCCTGGGAGGAAGAACAATCGTATCCTCAAGAAGGGTTATATGATCATCAAGAGGGATGCTAAGTGTTGGATTTCTAGGTTTACTCAAGGATAAAATCATTTCATTTTTCCAATTTTGATATGATCTAAAAAAGAGCATCACTACTAGGTTCAAGAGGCTTGAATTGTTCGGACCAAAAATAATCAAAACAAACATCTCCACGCCTCAGTGTAGGTTGAAATATGCTATGATTAACAATTATGATTTTACCATTATGAGTAAATTTGAAGAACCTATGAATAGTAGAAGCAATTGCTTTCATGGAAGAGAGCCAAGGATGTCCCAACATCACACAAAATTGATCAGATGTAGGAATGATAGAAAATTTAACATCTAAGCATTTAGTGCTAACATCAATAGGAAGTGTTATAGAACCAATAGCAGGACAAGAGAAGCCATCAAAAACTTTAACTATCACATCAATATCATCATATATCTTTATATATACCTTTAGAAGCATAATGACCAATTCTTCAACAATTAAAGCATTTTAAGAGCAACTTAACTTTGTACTTTTTAGTTCCTCTTTTTAGTCTTCTTACTAAGTTCATCTCAATCTCATCCAAGTTTTCACTTATTTACAGTTCATCTCCTTATATCCTAGACACATTGAATGCAGCATCCTTCCAATAGGATTTTATATCTTCCATCTCTCCAATTTCATATGAAGACAACATTCTGATAAGTTGATCAATCAAATAGTTGTTCAAATCATGACATTCTTCAATAGCACACTTCTTCAGTTTGTAGGGTTTGGTCAATGTAAAGAAGATTTTTTTGATGATGTCACTTTCTTCTAAGATTCTACCAACAGCCCGGATAACTTCTATGGTATCATTCACTCTATCTATGTAGTTCTCAACACTTTCATCGTCAGCCATTCTAAAACCTTCAAATTTATGTTTCAAATTCAAGACCCTAGCTTACTAATTCTTCATATCACCTTCATATGCATAGCATAACTTGATCCAAAATTCTTTAGCTTCTTTCAATCCCTTAACCTTACCAAATACTTCATCACTTAGACATCTGATAAGTATTGTTCTATCCTTTGCATTTGTCTCCTGAACCTCAATTTCATTTGGAGTCAAAGGTCCATTTTGAGATCATTGATAACCAATCTGAATAATATCCCAGATTTCATTATGTAATGTCTCCAAGTAAGATTCAATTCTTTCCTTCCAATATGTTCCGTCAAATATCAGTGCTTTAACATGAAGTTCTTGTGCCATTTTTGTATCTACCTCAAGTGGTTAAGCTTTCCAAGGAGGAACCAACACCAATTTTTGAACACACGGCATGACTGAGAGGGAGAGGTGAATCAATATAAAACTTTAAAACAAATTAATTATAAATAGCATCAACTTACTTAACAACAACACAACAATCATCAAAACATGAACACCATATTTATGTGGAAAACTCAAACAAGGAAAAACTAGGTGAGAATCTAACTCAAAATATATATCAATAGTTTACAATGAATATGGCTTCCTTCCAAAGAGCTCACAGCTCCGAACTTGAAAACTAATGCACACAACCTTAGGCAAGATTAAAAAAATTAGGACTTTCTCTATTGAAGATCATTTCTTCATGGCAAGATACAAAAAACTGTGAAGGGACTCACTCTGAATCAGTAATGAAGAAAATAGTTGAATGTAAATTGAGAAGGATTCTCCTGAACATGAAAGTATCTTTAAACAACTAGATCAAGCGACCAACATCATGGCAAAGGCCTCTAGTAACTTTTATTATCACAACACACTGTCATCACTAAATATATCACCTTCAAATCTCTTCTCAAATTAACTTTCATACATTCACAATCTTAGATCTGCTTGCATATCATTTGCATACACTTCACATATAATTCACTTTTCCATCACACACAACTCATCCATCCGCACACCTTAAATATGAGATATAACATTGAAAACCTAATTGAGGGTTGGCCAAAATAGAATAATCAATATTACACAAAATAAGTCACCCGAACCAAAAACTACTCAAAATGGTCCACTCCAAGAGAAAGAGGGAACCAAAACATATTACAATACATCCTTTCAAGATTAATCCAACAAACCGCACACACTGATACATTCTCCAAATTCATTACCAAATGTAATGTGTAGATATAGCAATCAATCAGCCACAAAATATCTTCCAGTACAAAATACTTCATGTGGATCTCCTCACACCAAGGTGAGACCCATAACTACATCCCAATACAACTTCTAACCCATATCCAGACCAAAAGAATATGATCCAGCTAAGATAACTTAATCGGTCATATCAAGTCACAACATAACTAATCATATATCAACCAAGCTTTATTGTAGAACAAATAAATCATCTAAGAAACATATTGAGAATACTATGCATGCCATGCAACAATCATCCATTTAACCACAATGCAATCTAGAACATATTCGGAGGGAACCAAAAGCTTTCTAGCCCACTCTTACAAACATATTCCCTACTAAAGAACAAAGATAACTATCCAAAACAAAATGCCATAACCAACACCAAAAGTACTCAGCTCAATTTGCAACACAAAGCACAACTACAACAGCCAAAAGCATATCCTGACCAACATCCATCTGGATAACCAGGTTTGACATGAATGAAAGCCATACAAGCTCATGCTTCCAACAAATAGCCCACTTTCAGATGACATCATTCATACCCTTGTCCCACAATACATATAGGTTCCCCATTTGGAGACATACAATAGAAAAGGTGACCCCAAAACTCATGTGAAAACATTTCAAATTTTATTCCTTACCTCCACACTCAATTGATTCTTTTCATAAATTGTCTAATGCATTTGTAAAACATTTTCAAAACAATATTGGTCCTCAATTTAATTTAACTAATTTGATACATTGTAAGCAAGGAGTTAAAGAAAAAGTAGCTAATTTTATTGGTAGATACAAACATTTGCATTCATAAATTTCTCATATTATGTCTGATGGAGATATTTAAAGAATTTTCATAATAGTTTGCAAGAAGGATATTAGAAATAAGCTTTTATTTTATGATTATGCTTCTTTCACACACTTATGCACAATGCTTCATAGTATTTGTTGGCAATATGCTGGATTTGGTTAAGTGTTGTCATTGATGTCAACACTATATCCCAGTTGGAGGCTATCCCTATTGGACCTATCCCGGTTAGTCTTAGTGATCATCTTGGTTTTGGCTATGATTTTGATCCGGTATGATCAGATCTCTGGAATCGGTTTTGGATACTTACTCTGGATGGTTATCTATTTATCATATTTTTTTGGTTCATGTTTTGATGCTCCAGTAAATATCGCTTATGTTCCTAGTTGGTATTTCTCGGTACCAGTTAGATTTACCAGTAAGTGATATTTGGTGTTTTGGTCAGACAATTTACATCTGGCTTATGGAATCAGTTTGTATCATGCTGAAGGTGCTTCTTGATCATATTCTAAGTGTTTTGTGACTTTGCATTGGCTGGCGTGTTGTTATGGTGGTCCTATTTGGATCCGGTTAGACTTTCTGTGTTACTTCATTAAGGATTTCTACCGGTTGGTGAAGTGTGTTGGATTTTGGTCTTAGTGGAATTTCTAGCGGATGAAATTGTTTGGTTACTTGATTTAGGTCCATGCTATGTAACGTAAATCATAATATTGGTCTGGTGATACTGTGTAATTTATTTTTTGTTATTATGGGTTTATGGGTTTAGGGCTTAGCCGACCTTGTCAATAAGATTAATGATCTGTATTTATAGGTGACTTATTCATGTAATTTCGATATCGATATATGGATGGGATTGATGGTTATGTCTGCATTATCAAAGGAAGGTTTATACGCAAACAAGTGATATATTATTCAGGGAAGGTTTTTGTATTGTAGGGAAGACATCTGTGCTTAACTGTAACTATATCAAGCATTAGGAGATGCTACTTTCACAGTTCATTCTTTTTGGATTGTAGTCCGATGTTTTTGTAAGTTAGTGAGACCTCTTTTTGTGATGAGAAGTGAGCTCTAGGCAGTTGGTCTGATTGCAAGTGCAATCCCCATTGTAATTTCACATACTATTGCAGAAGTATTATCTAATTGTAGGTAGGGTTTCCCACCATGGTTTTTCCCTTTACCGGGTTTTCCACGTCAAAATATTAGTGTTGTGTGTACTATGCTTTCATATTCTATCCTTCATTATGTTGGTTTCTGTGTGCTTCGATTTAATAGTTTTGATATGCATAAGTTATTATTTCTAATGGTAAACATATTCACCCCCCCTCTCAGTTTACTCTTCGTATCAGATTTGTCTAACAATTGGTGTTAGAGAAAGGTCTTCTCTGCCAAAGCTTAACCACTTGAGAAGATCCAGTGGCAACTATATCTAGTTCTACATTCAATCCCTATCAGAAGGAGAGTCCCAGATTTGATGGAACAAATTACAAAATATGGAAAGAGCTGAAGATTTATCTCAGATGTCTTGGAGCTGAAGGTTGGGAGATAGTGGAGAAAGGGTATATACCTCATGATCCTAATTCTGGAACACCGGCACCTACTAATGAATAGAAGAAGGCTGAAAATAATATCAGAACAAAAGAAGAATTGTTAAGCACCCTATATGATGAAAAGCTATTAAATTTCATAGAGTTGGAGAATGAAAAGTTGAACTATACAAAGCTTGAAACTCTTTACGAAGGTGACCAGGCTATGAAAATTGCAAAACTTGAAGGGTTTCGGGTAAGCTATGAAAATTTGAAGATGGAAGAAGATGAGGAGACAAGTTATTCATGGATAGAGTAAATGAGATTGTTATGGGAATCAAATGCTATGATAGGTCAATTAGTGAGAATGAGATAGTGTCAAAGGTTCTGAGAGTTCTACCTTCGGCTTATAAGATGAAGGCTACTGCAATCAATGAGCTCCATAAAATGTCAAGTACCCATATTACCAGAGATACACTACTTGGGAAATTCAATGCTTTTGAGCTTGAGGAACTTGGAGATCAGAGTGCTACTAAAACTAAGACTGCATTTAAAGCATCTGCCTTCGATAAGCAAAAGATAGATTGGAAGGATGTGTATGATAAAGATATGGAGGACATTGAAAGAGAAGAAAGATAACTTGAAGAGCTGAAAGCCCTGATTGTTAGAAGAATTCCTAAAAGACCATTTGGAAGTAAGTATGAAGGAAAATTCCCTTTTAAATGTTTTTCATGCAATAAGATTAGTCATTTTGGTTCTAGATGCCCTGAAAGAGCTACTACGAATCATGAAAGATTTGTGAAGAGTTATAAGCCTAATATAGAATATCATAATAGACCTAGATTCAGAAGGAATAAGGATAAATCATGTTATTATGCTGGTGATAATGATTTTGATATTACTGATGATGATGATGATGAGCCTACATTTGGAACCGGTAATGGAGCTTCATCTGGTAAGGACTGGGTTTTTCTTGCTATCAAAGATGATTCTTCGGAACCTATCATTGAAACAACTCATACTGAGGAAAAGGTTTTAGCTGCTAAAATTGAACAAAAGGATGAATGGGTTATAGACAGTGGATGCTCACATCACATGACTGGTGACAAGAGAAAATTTCTATCACTACAAGAATTTGATGGCGGATTAGTCAGATTTGGAGACAACAAGGCATATAGGATCAAAGGCAATGGAACAATATCATTGGATGGTGAGACTAACACTGATAATGTTTATTATGTTGAAGGCTTAAAGCATAATCTTTGAAGTGTAGGTCAGATGGTGGATAGAGGATTGCATTTACAATTCAAGGATGGAAAATGTAAGATCATCAATAGATCTAGATTGGAAATTGCTTATAGAACCCAGACCAATGGAAACATCTTTCATTTGAACTCCGGTGAGAAAGATTACTTGATTGCTCATATTGATGAAAGTTGGTTATGGCATAAGAGGATGTGTCATGTAAATTTTGATTGCATAGTGCAGATCAGTTCAATGCAAGCTGTCAGAGATTTGCCCAAAATTGTCAAAACCTCATAATCCAGTATGTAGAGAATGTCAAATGGGTAAGCAAGTCAAAACTTCTTTTAGAAGCATACATGATAAATCTAATGAAATTCTTGATCTTATTCATATTGATCTGTGTAGACCGGCTAGGACTAAAAGTTTTCAAGGTGATATTTACTTCATGTTACTTATTGATGATTATTCTAGAATGATGTGGGTAGCATTTTTGAAATAAAAAATCTGAAGCTTTTGAGAAATTCAAAATCTTTAAAGCTATGGTTGAGACTAAGACTGGACTGTAGATAAAGTGTTTGAGATCTGATCAAGGCGGTGAGTTTACATCCGGTGAATTCAACAACCTCTGTGAGAAGAATGGAATCAAAAGACAACTTTCTGTACCTAGGACTCCACAACAGAATGGATTGGTGCAAAGGAAGAACAAAACTATACTGGATGTGGCAAGGACTATGATGACAGAAGCTAAATTGTCTGATATTTATTGGAGGGAATTTGTCAATGTGGTTGTATACACTTTCAACAGAGTACACATAAAAGGTGATATTGGTAAGACTCCTTATGAATTATGGTTTGGTCATACTCGTACTGTCAAATATTTTAGAATTTTTGAAAGTAAATGTTACATTAGAAGATATGATGTATTGGGAAAATTTGATCCTAGAAGTGATGAAGGAATATTTTTGGGTTATTCTACCAAGAGAAAAGCATATAGATGTTATAACAAAAGATTGAATAGGATAATGGAGAGCATAAATGTCAAGGTTACTGAACATGGTAGTCATCATATCAAAACATATGACTGTGGACTGGAAGATGAATTTATCAGACCTGAACTAGTAATGCATGAAGCTACTCTGAACAATGAACCTGTAACATCAAAAAACTCAACAATGACAGAGGAACAATAGAAAGAGTCAGTAAATCAAGAAAATTCAAGGACTCCTAGGTTTGTGAAAATAAATCATTCTAAAGATCAGACCATTGTAGATAAAAGCAAAGGTTTGATGACTAGGAGAAGGCTAGCTACTGAAGAGGTATGTTTGATTTCTCAAATTGAACCAGAATCATTTATTGAAGCAAGTAAAGATGAAAATTGGATAAAAGGAATGGAAGAAGAATTAGATCATATTGAATGAGGAAAGGTCAAATTGTGCGGAACAAGGCTAGATTGGTATCCAAATATTATTCAGAGGAAGAAGGAGTTGATAATGGTGAGACTTATGCCTCGGTTTTAGGAATTGAAGTGGTAAGACTTTTTCTTGCTTATGTTGCACACAAGAACTACAAAGTATATCAAATGGATGTAAAATGTGCATTTCTAAATGGAGATCTTAAATAGAAAGTCTACATTGAGCAACCTGATAGATTTTCTTTATCAGAAGACAAGGACATGGTTTGCAGATTGAAGAAAGTTTTATATGGACTAAAACAAGCCCCTAGGGCATGGTATGCTCAATTAGACAAATATATTTCTAAGCTTGGTTTTAGCAAAGGTAATGCTGATAGTAACCTATATTACAAAATTGAGCATGATGGCATAGTGATCATTGAAGTCTTTGTGGATGATATCATTTTTGGAGGAAAAGATAGTCTATCCATGAAATTTGTTGATGATATGAAAAATAAATTTGAAATTTCTATGATTGGTGAAATTAAATTTTTCTTAGGTTTGCAGATTACTCAGAATGGTAAAGGTATTTTCATTTGTCAAACTAATTATGTGAAGGAGTTACTTAAGAAATTTGGACTTAACAATTCCAAACATGTCAGTACTCCTATGATAACCGGTTGCAAATTATCAAAGGATGATGAATTCCCTAAAGTAAATTGAAGTAGATACAAATCAATGATTGGTGGATTGTTCTACTTAACTCAAAATAGACCTGATATTATGAATGTTGTTTGTATTGCCTCTAGATTTCAGTCAAATCCTAGAGAAACTCATGATATTGTTGTTAAGAGAATATTCAAGTATTTGGCCGGTACAACAGACCTTGGGTTATGGTATCCAAAGAATGATGACTTTAGATTATGTGCATATACAGATTCTGATTAGGCAGGAAATGTAGATGACAGGAAGAGCATTGTCGGTGATGCATTCTTTCTTGGGAAGAAGTTGCTTTCATGGCTTAGTAAGAAACAATCATGTACTTCATTATCTACTACTGAAGAGGAATATGTAGTTGTTGCTACCAACTCTACTCAGATTTTATGTATGAAAAAAATGTTAAAAGATATACGGGTAAGTTATGATGAGCCTATTGTTATTCACTGTGATAATATTGTTGCTATTTATATGTCAAAGAATTTGGTGTTTCATTCCAAATCAAAATACATTTCTATAAGGTATAATTTCTTGAAGGAAAAGGTTGAAGAAAAGGAAGTCAGATTGATTTATGTGCCTACTAAGGAGAAAATTGCATATATTCTAACTAAACCATTGCCTAAAGATACTTTTGAATATCTCAAAGATCAGTTTGGGGTTACCAATTCTTCAAAAGAAACTTAGAGATGCAGGAATGCATCAATCCAGTAAGCTTATCAGATATTTTCTTTGATTCGCGTTGATGAGATGATACTACTACTCAAGGGGAGTAGTTAGTTGTTTGGTTCAGTATTTTTGTCTTGGTATCCATCCTTTTTCATTGATGTCAAAGGGGGAGAGGTGGTATTCATGTCAAAATCATTCATATCTTTGAGGGAGATTGTTGGCATTCCTTGGCACTTGGATATTTTTCACATTTAGTGTTGTCATCAATGTCAAGGGGGAGATTCTTAGCAATATGTTGGATTTGGTTAAGTGTTATCATTGATGTCAACACTGTATCCCGGTTGGAGACTATCCCAATTAGTCTTGGTGACCATCTTGGTTTTGGCTATGATTCTGATCCGCTATGATCAGATCTCTGGAATCGGTTTTGGATGCTTACTCTGGATGGTTATCTGTTTGCCATATTCTGTTGGTTCATGTTTTGGTGCTCTGATAACTATCGCTTATGTTCTCAGTTGGTATTTCTCGGTACTAGTTAGATTTACTAGTAAGTGATATTTGGTGTTTTGGTCAGACAATTTTGGTCTGGCTAATGGAATCGGTTTCTATCAAGCTGAAGGTGCTTCTTGATCATATTCTGAGTGTTTGGTGACTTTGCATTGGTTGGCGTGCACTTATGGTGGTCCTATCTGGATCTAGTTAGACTTTCTGTATTGCTTCACTAAGGGTTTCTATTGGTTGGTGAAGCGTGTTGGATTTAGGTCTTAGAGGAATTTCCGACAGATGGAATTGTTTGGTTACTTGATTTAGCTCCATGCTATGTAATGTAAATCATAATATTGGTCTAGTGATACCATGTAATGTAATATTTTTATTATGGGTTTAGGGTTTAGCCGACCTTATCAATAAGGTTGATGATCTATATTTATAAGTGACTTATTCATGTAATTTCTGCATTATCAGAGGAAGGTTTATGTGCGAACAAGTGATATCATTCGATGAAGGTTTTTGTATGGTAGGGAAGACATATGTGCTTAACCGGAACTGTTTCAAGCATTAGGAGATACTACTTTCACAGTTCATTCTTTTTGGATTGTAGTCTGATGTTTTTGTAAGTTAGTGAGACTTCTTTTTGTGATGAGCAGTGAGCTCTAGGCAGTTGGCCTAATTGCAATTTCAATCCCCATTGTAATTTCACATACTTTTGCAAAATTATTATCTGATTGTTCGTAGGGTTTCCCACCGTGGTTTTTTCCTTTATCGAGTATTCCATGTCAAAATATTGGTGTTGTGTGTATTGTGCGTTCATGTTCTATCCTTCATTATGTTGGTTTCTTTGTGCTCCGGTTTAATAGTTTTGATATGCATAAGTTCTTATTTCTAATGGTAAACTGATTCACCCCCCCTCTCAATTTACTCTTGGTATCAGATCTGTCTAACAATTGGTATCATAGCAAGGTCCTCTTTGTAGAAACTTAACCGCTTGAGGAGATCCAATGGCAAATGCATCTAGTTCTACATTCAATCCCTATCGGAAGGAGAGTCCCAAATTTGATGGTACATATTACAAAATATGGAAGGAGCGAATGAAGATTCATCTCAGATGTCTTGGAGTTGAAGTTTAGGAGATAGTAGAGAAAGGGTATATAACTTATGATCCTAATTCTGGAACACTGGCACCTACTGATGAATAGAAGAAGGCTGAAAATAATGTCAGAACAAAAGAAACATTGTTAAGTGCCCTATCTGATGAAAAGCTATTGAATGTCATAGAGTTGGAGAATGCAAATTTGATCTGGACAAAGCTTGAAACTCTTTATGAAGATGACCAAGCTATGAAAATTGTAAAACTTGAAGGTTTCCAAGTAAGGTATGAAACTTTGAAGATAGAAGAAGATGAGAAGACAAGTTTTTTCATGGATAGAGTAAATGAGATTTTTATGGGAATCCAATGTTGTGAATGATTGGTTAATGAGGATGAGATAGTTTCAAAGGTTCTAAGAGTTCTACCTCTGGCTTATAAGATGAACGCTACTGCAATCAATGAACTTCGGACAATGTCAAGTACCCCTATTACCAGAGATACACTACTTGGTAAATTGACTGCTTTTGAGCTTGAGGAACTTGGAGATCAGAGTGCTACTAAAATTGAGATTGCATTTAAAGCATCTTCCTTTGGTAAGAAAAAGATAGATTGGAAAGAGATGTATGCTAAAGATATGGAGATTATTGAAAGAGAAGAAAGATAACTTGAAGAGTCTAAAGCCCCAATTGCTAGAAGAATTCCTAAAAGACCAGCTGGAAGTAAGTATGAAGGAAAAGTCCCTTTTAAATGTTTTTAATGCAATAAGATTGGTCATTTTTCTTCTAGATGACCTGAAAGAGCTGTTAGGAATCATGAAAGATTTGTAAAGAGTTATAAGCCTAATCTGGAATATCAGAACAGACCTAGATTCAAAAGGAATAAGGATAAATCATGCTATTATGTTGGGATGATGATTTTGGTATTACTGATGATGATGATGAACCTATGAGTGGAATCGGTAATGAAGCTTCATCCAGTAAGGATTGGGTTTTTTATTGCTATCAAGGATGATTCTTCGGAACCTATCATTGAAACAACTCATACTGAGGAAAAGGTTTTAGCTGCTAAAATTGAACAAAAGGATGAATGGGTTATAGACAGTGGATGCTTGCATCATATGACTGGTGGCAAGAGAAAATTTCTATCACTACAAGAATTTGATGGTGGATTAGCCAGATTTGGAGACAACAAGACATATAGAATCAAAGGCAATGGAACAATATGATTGGATGGTAAGACTAACACTGATAATGTTTATTATGTTGAAGGCTTAAAGCATAATCTTTTAAGTGTAGGTTAGATGGTGGATAGAGGATTTAATTTACAATTGAAGGATGGAAAATGTAAGATCATCAATAGATCTAGATTGGAAATTGCTTCTGGAACCCAAACCAATGGAAACATCTTTCATTCAAACTCTGATGACAAAGCTTCCTTGATTGCTCAGATTGATGAAAGTTGGTTATGGCATAAGAGGATGTGTCATGTAAATTTTGATTGCATAGTGAAGATCAGTTCACAAGTTATCAAATATTTGCCCAAAATTGTCAAACCTCATAATCTGGTATGTACAGAATGTCAAATGGGTAAGAAAGTCAAAACTTATTTTAGAAACATACATGATTAATCTAATGAAATTCTTTATCTTATTCATACTGATCTGTGTGTGGACTGGCCAGGACTAAAAGTTTTCAAGGTGATAGATACTTTATGTTACTTATTAATGATTATTCTAGAATGATGTGGGTAGCATTTTTGAAAGAAAAATCTAAAGCTTTTGAGAAATTCAAATTCTTTAAAGCTATGGTTGAGACTAAGATAGGACTGTAGATAAAGTGTTTAAGATCATATCAAGGCAGTGAATTTACATCCAGTGAATTTAACAACTTTTGTGAGAAGAATGGAATCGAAATACAACTTTCTGCACCTAGGACTCCATAGTAGAATGGATTGGTGGAAAGGAAGAACATAACCATATTGGATACGACAAGGAATATGATGAAAGAAGCTAAATTGTCTGATATTTATTGGAGGGAAGTTGTCAATACAACTATATACACTTTCAATAGAGTACACATAAAAGGTGATACCGGTAAGAGTCCTTATGAATTATGATTTGGTCAAACTCCTACTGTCAGATATTTCTGAATATTTGGAAGTAAATGTTACATTAGAAGAGATGATGCATTGGGAAAATTTGATCCTAGAAGTAATGAAGGAATATATTTGGGTTATTCTACCAAGAGCAAAGAATATAGATGTTATAACAAAAGATTGAATAGGATAAAGGAGAGCATAAATGTCAAGGTGGATGAACATGGTAGCAATCAGATCAGAGTATATGACTGTGGATTGGAAGATGAATTTATCAGACCTAAACCAATAATGCATGAAGATGCTCTGAACAATGAACCTATCACTCTAGTAACATCAGAAAAATCAACTGTGACAGAAGAAAAGCAGACAGAGTCAGTAAATTAGGAAAATTCAAAGACTCCCAGGTATGTGAAACAAAATCATTCTGAAGATTAGATCATTGGAGATAAAAGAAAAGGTGTGATGACTAGGAGAAGGCTAGCTACTGAAGAGGTATGTTTGATTTCTCAAATTGAACCCGAATCATTTATAGAAGAAACTAAAGATGAAAATTGGATAAAAGTAATGGAAGAAGAACTAGATCAAATTGAAAAGAATAAGACATGGGAGCTAGTTCCTAGGCCTAAAGACAAGAACATTATTGGAACTAAATGGGTTTACAGGAATAAATTGAATGAGGAAGATCAAATTGTGAGGAACAAGGCTAGATTGGTTTGCAAAGGTTATTCAGAGGAAGGAGTTTATTATGGTAAGACTTATGCCACAGTTGCATGAATTTAAGCGGTAAGACTTTTTTCTTGCTTATGTTGCACACAAGAACTACAAAGTATATCAGAATGATGTCAAATCTGTATTTCTAAATGGAGATCTTGAAGAGGAAGTCTACATCGAGAAACCTGATGGATTTTCTTTATCAGAAGACAAGGACATGGTTTGCAGATTGAAGAAAGATTTATATGGACTAAAACAAGCCCTTAGGTCATGGTATGCTAGATTAGACAAATATCTTTATAATCTTGGTTTTATAAAAGGTAATACTGATAGTAACCTATATTACAAAATTGAGCATGATGACATATTGATCATTGAAGTCTTTTTGGATGATATCATTTTTGGAGGAGAAGATAGTCTATGCGTGAAATTTGTTGATGATATGAAGAATAAATTTGAGATGTTTATGATTGGTGAGATGAAATTTTTCTTAAGTTTACAGATTACTCAGACTAATAAAGGTATTTTCATTTGTCAAAATAAGTATGTGAAGGAGTTACTTAAGAAATTTGGACTTGACACTTCCAAACATGTTGGTACTCCTATGATAACCGGTTGCAAATTGTCAAAGGATGATGAATCCCCTAAAGTAAATCAAAGTAGATACAAATCAATGATTGGTGGATTGTTGTACTTAACTTAGACTAGACCTGATATTATGAATGTTGTTTGTGTTGCCTCTAGATTTCAGTTAAATCCTAGAGAAACTCATGATATTGTTGTTAAGAGGATATTCAGGTATTTGGCAGGTATAATAGACCTTGAGTTATGGTATCCAAAGAATGATGACTTTATATTATGTGCATATACAGATTCTGATTAGGTAGGATATGTGGATGACAGGAAGAACACTGTCAGTGGTGCATTCTTTCTTTGGAAGAAGTTGGTTTCATGGCTTAGCAAGAAACAATCATGTACTTCATTATCTACTACTGAAGCAGAATATGTAGCCGTTGCTACCAACTGTACTCATATTTTATGGATGAAAAAAATGTTAAAAGATATAAGGGTAAGTTATAATGAGCCTATTGTTAGTCACTGTGATAATACTATTGCTATTGATATGTCAAAGAATTCGGTGTTTCATTCCAAATAAACACGCATTTCTATAAGGTACAATTTCTTGAAAGAAAAGGTTGAAGTTGTTAGGTCTCGGAGGCAACTGAGAGGGGGGGGTGAATCAGTTGTCTATTAATTTAAAACCAAAACTAACTTAACCAAACTTAATGCTTAATACCGGTAAACCAAAATTTATGACGGTAGTCAGTTTTATCAGTTAATTGCAGTATCGGTAAAGTTTAATACATGAAACAGAAAGACAAATAACATACACAACACATAACACAGTTATTTGTACGTGGAAACCCTGTAAGGGGAAAAACCAAGGTAGGAAACCTTACCCACAATTAGATGATACTACTACAGATAGTATGTGTATACAATATAGAGTCTGCACATTTAAAAAGGCCAACTGCCTAGAGCTCACTGTTCAATCACAAAATGGGAGTCACACTGACTACAATTGGATGGTTAAATCCAATGATAATGTACTACTCAAAATAGCATCTTCATATGTTGGATTCAGTACCGGTTAAGCTCTAATTTGCCTTCTTCAAAACTTCCTTCAATTTTGAATGATGTCTGCATGTATAGCTCTACTTATATTTGTATATGTAGACACCTAAAATTGTCATGTCTAATTAAATAAATATTTTATTTATTTAATTATCTAAGCCTAATTCTTCTATTAATTAAATAAATCTTTATTTATTTAATTAATTCATTTATCCTCTTCTAGCCTTATTTCTCATTTAAATAAATACATTTATTTATTTAAATTATCCTTTTCCTAAATTAAATAAATATTTTATTTATTTAATTGTCCTACTTCTTCTATTAATTAAATAAATCTTTATTTATTTAATTAATTCATTAGCTTTTTCTACACATGACACATGTCATTCATCTCTTAATTCATACACTACCTACCCCTTTCATTATTTTGGTATTTCTTATACCTACCCTCTAATCCTAGCCGACCTCTCTTTTTACACCTCTCAATCTTATCCCTCCATTTCATATTGTGTCTTCTATTTAAGGAGATGCCTTCTTCATTATCAAACCCTAATCAAGCATTCTAATGACACATGCTAACTACTTGATCAATTGACTGCACTATGATCCTACTTGCAACCACATTTCGTTCTTTGTTGAGCTCTTGTGCATATAAAAATCTGAGAGCAAATATATCAAGCAAGATCAATGGAGATAGGAAGAATGGAGATCAAAACCCTATTGGACATGTGATGGTATAATCTTTGTGATTTTGAGTTATTTGCATTGTCTTAGGTAATCTTCATATGTTATGGTGGATCTTTGTTGATTGTTAGGCTAGGGTTTAGTGGTTGAATTCATTTAGCCTTTCAATATTGTTGTTTATTGTTATCCATTTTCACCATATACAGTATATACCTTATTATATTCCTCTTCCACTATTCTTATTACAATCTCACAAATGAGATCTTACATTTATACCAAAACCTAAGACCAAATGTGTAGGTCGGCTCACTAAGATATTACAATAAAATCAATTACAAATGAATCAATATGCGATGCATGATGTCGGCTCAATGCATTTATAATAATAATGAATCATCTTCATGATGTGTCGTGCTGATCTGGAATAGATATGCTTGTCGGTGCATATCCTAGACCTATTTACCGATAACAGCAAATATACAAACCTGATTAGACCAATGAACACATCACCAAAACCAAGTGATCAAACAATGTCTTCAACATAACCAAGTAATCTCCAGATAATAACAGATCATCCTCAATGTCAGTGAACAATATAACCTACCGGTGAACCAAATATCGATGACTGTGCATAAGTCACTGATCATACCAGTGAACATAACCAAAGATCTCCAAGTGTTGACAAGTGTTGACATCAATGACAAAACTAATGCAACACATCCATAATACCAATAGAAGCAAAGGAAGGCAGATTAGTTTATGTGCCTACTAAGGAGAAAATTGCATATATTCTAACTAAACCATTTCCTAAAGAAATTTTTGAATATCTCAAAGATCATTTGGGGGTTACCCAACCTCCGGAAGAAACTGAGAGATGCAGGAATGCATCAATCCGGTAAGCTTATCAGATATTTTCTTTGATCTAGGTTGATGAGATGATGCTACTACTCAGGGGGAGTAGTCAGTTGTTTGGTTCAATATTTTTGTCTTGGTATCCATCCTTTTTCATTGATGTCAAAGGGGGAGAGGTGGTATTCATGTCAAAATCAATCATATCTTTAAGGGACATTGTTGGCATTCATTGGCACTTGGGTGTTTTTCACATTCAGTGTTGTCATCAATGTCAAAAGGGGAGATTGTTCGCAATATGTTGGATTTGGTTAAGTGTTGTCATTGATGTCAACACTATATCTCGGTTGGAGGCTATCCCGGTTGGACCTATCCTGGTTAGTCCTTGTGATCATCTTGGTTTTGGCAATGATTCTGATCTAGTATGATCAGATCTCTTGAATCAGTTTTGGATGCTTACTCTAGATGGTTATTTGTTTTCCATATTGTGTTGGTTCATGTTTTGGTGCCCCGGTAACTATCTTATGTTCCTAGTTGGTATTTCCCAGTACTAGTTAGCTTTACTAGTGTGTCGAATTGAATTCCATCTTCAGAATACTACCTGCAGCATATTAGTTTCACAAAATACAAAGGAAATGATACAGGAAATCCAAACCCAACTAATTAAACTACATGAAATGAATATTAAAATAAAAACCATATTATTGCCTTTATGTTTTAAGTGTCATTGTGTCCTAACTCCATTGTTCCTAGTTGCAGATGATTTTCTCTCAGACAAGCACTGGTAGCTTCCAAGATGACATATGAAGAATGAAATGATAACTGATAGTTAACTAATACTATGATATGCAATGCAAATGATTTAAAGCCAAATGAGAAATGCTAAATTGCTAAATTACTTCAAGATAAAAACTCACAGATGCATAAGTTTACTCAAATTGTTAACTTAAAGACTAACTCTTTCTCAACTCAAACTCCTACTTTTATAGACTTTTGAGAGGATAAGATGATGTGTCTGCGATCAACGGTCATGATTATATCTACAAATTTGGATGCTTGTGAGTAAAGGTGAAGGTTGAGAAAAAGGGGGAAGGAGAAGACAAGTGGCACTCATCTCACCTTGACTAAGTTGCAGACTGAGAGAATCTAGGGATGGTTGGAGAAGATTTAGGCATGAAAGGACAAGTGGACTCAAGTCCTTCCTAAGATATAGGGATGTTGGAGAGAATATAGAGCACGGTTAGTAAATATGTGTTCGTACACAATATTTCATTTATTTTAGAAGTTGGAGATAAGTGGCTAGTAAATGTTCTAATTATTTTAATTTTATTGAATTAATTTAGCCACATGATAGATGAGTTGGCAAAGGAAAGATGAAGTGGAGATGGAAGGTGAGTTGGAAAAGGAAATTAAATAATTTAGAAATTATTTAATATTTGAGTCTATAGGATAGAAGATTAACCGTTAGAAGAATAATTAAATATTAGATATTTAATTAATTGATTAGAGGAATAATTAAATATTAGATATTTAATTAGTTGATTAGAGGAATAATTAAATATTAGATATTTAATTAATTGATTAGAAGAAAAGGATAAATAAATTAATTAATAAAATATTTTAATTAAATTAATTAATAGAAGGACATGAAATGAATTAAATAAATTAATCTTTTCAAATTAACTATTTAATAGAAGAATAATTATTAAACAAATATAAAATAGTTTTTTAATTTCTCATAGCCATTTTTATGTGTATACATTTTGCCCCTCTTTGAAATGATCTTGAGACAACATTGTTTCAAAGATTAAATCAAGTCTTGATTATGCGCCTGTTGGAGATAAAAATCCTGATTGTGTGCCCCCTCGGGAGATTGATCGTGAAATTATTGAAAAATTTGGATAAGTGATTGATCTCACAATAATTGAAAAGGTCCTTCAATTAAATTTATTTGTGAAAAATAAATAAAATTTCCCCACTTAAAAGCATCAATTACCCTTTCAAATGGTAATTATAAAGTTAACCTATCCTCATTTGCATCCTTGCCAGTGTTGGCATTCTACACTCTAGTGAGAAATGATGGTGTTGTCATTGATGGCAACCTACCGGCAACCTTGTGGATACCTTCAGGCACTGACACCAGCAGACACATCACCGACAGCGACAATAGTGTATACCAGCACTCTAGCCGACAGGAACAAACATTTGTTTATTGTATTTAATTATAAATCTTTTGTAAAGTCGACATGGCATATTGTAATAGACTCATATATGTATGAGATATTGTAAATCATTTTGTAATAATGAACATATGATGGATATGGTAGAAGTGATGAGCGAATATTAAGGCAGATTTTGTATAAGGTTTATAGTTATAGTATGAGCTTAAACCAGTATTGAACCTGGCATAGCAGATGTTGAATTGTAGTAGTACATTATATTAGATTCTCATAATCCATTTTGTAAGTCAGTGAGACTTCCATTTTGTAGATTGAGCAGTGAGCTCTAGGCAGTTGGTCTTCCTGCATGTGCAGGCCCCTCATTGTAAGTAATATTCATTCATTAGCCAGTGAGTGAATATTGTGGGCCACAAATCTCACCGAGGTTTTTCCCACACTGGGTTTCCTCATTAAACATCTTGTGTTATGGTGTGTTTTCTATGTTGTCTTTACTGTTCCTATTTAGTGCATTAATTCTTGTTTACCGGTACACTGTTTTGGAATGCAAAATACTTAATAAGGTCAAATATTCCTTAAACCGGTTAGATATTGATTCACCCCCTCCTCCCCACCCTCTCAGTATCTTTGGGACTATCATTAATCCTAACAATTGGTATCAAAGCCTGGTCCTCTATTTTCAAAAGTCTAACAGCTTGAGGAAGATTCTGACACCGGTACAGATGGAGAACTTAAGAAAGCAATTAGAAGGAGCTTGTGTGGACTATGATTCAGAGAAGTTGAAGAATATAAAACTTGAAGATGATCTAAGGACTGCACAGGAATTCATTCAAGGACTTCAAGAGAATATTACTATTGCTAGAAATAAGAGAAAAGAACTTCATGAGAAGATTTGGAGTGATGATGATGAAAAGGAAACTCTTAATGAGCTTGTAAACAAGATAAGGCAAGAGAACAGTACTATGAGGAATGAAATGCAAGACATGACTATGAGATTTTGTAAAGACATTGAAGATAGAAAGAAGAATGAAGATGACTTGACTAGGAGACTCAATGATGCTAGAAATGAAAATCTAAGGCTCAGTCATGAAAATGATATGTTGAAGACAGATTTGATTCACATGCAACATGATAAAACTGAACTTATGAGACAAATGGGAATTCTGGAAAATGAGTTGGCTACTGCAAATCAACATAAAGATAAATTCAAGAAAAGTTCAGAAGAACTTGATGATATGCTAAAAAGTCAAAAACCTAATGGAGATACTAATGGACTTGGATTTGAAGTTGGAGAAATTTTCGGTACTGCAAACAATCATGATCACAGTAAATCGGTAAGACAATCTAATGCTTACAAATTTAATGGGAAATGCTTTAACTATAACAAGTATGGTCATAGAGAAAATCAGTGTACATCTAGAAACAATCAGAACATTAATGCACCCACCAATCAATGTTCCAAATGCAACAAAATTGGTCACAATTCATAAAACTGCAGAATGAATGTAAGATTTATGTTTGTGGAAGATTTGGGCACTTATCTAATCAATGCAGAACACAAACCAGCATAGGATATGGAAAGGCTATTCAGAAGAATAATGTGACTTGTTATGCTTGTAACAAGATTGGACATATTGCAAAATTTTGTAGAAGCAAGACTTCACTGACAAACAATAAAGGACCCAGTTTGAAAGGCAAAGAAAAGGTTGATGAGGTAAAGCAAGAATTTTCAAGACAATGGATTAGAAAGATAGATCAGAATGTTGATGAGACTATTCCTTCACCAGTAGAACAGAGTATTACTCCACCGACAGGAGATTCTTCATCCAACTGAGAAGTAACCCTTTGGGGGTATTGCAGCAAGTTGAACATCATGCAAATTACCCTCGGTAGATGGTGAGAAGATAGATTTCTTCTCTACCGGTAGATGTGTTAAGTTTCACTTAACCGGCAAGCATTTAATGCGGTTGTTGGAAGAAAAGACATTATAAATCATCAATTTTCCCTCTTTTTCAATTCATCAAGCATTCAAACTTTCAAAGAGCGTGAAATCTGAGTGAAGGCATCCAAGGCAAAGAAGCGATTTCTCTCAAGAACTCAACCATTATTAGGCAGCTTAAGGTATTTTTCAATGGCTTCCTCCTCTGCTCTGGAATTTATTGCAAACCCTACTGTTGTGGAAGTTGTAAAATTCCCTCGGCCTGTTTTTAAGATTATCCCTGAAATAGCTAAGCAAGATGATTTAATAGGTGTTTTTTCAAAAATTCCTAAAGGTGTTGCTTATGTTGAAGACCCTAGAATTTATATTCATTGCAATGTTGAGGAAATAGGTTCTGAGGAAGTGTCAAAGATGTTTAAAATGGTTATCTGTGATGAAAATGGAAATATCAAACCCGAACACAAGGTAATTCAAACTTTAGGTTTTGTGGAAATCTTGGACATCCCTGAATTTCCTAAGGAGGTAGTGAGAATTGTCCTTAGCAGAGTTCATGGAGAATTTCTTTGGCTAGATTCAGTTTGCAAAATCACTAAGGAATCAATTAGGGCAGTGATAGATTTACCCTCCACTGATAGCAGGCTAGATAAGACTAAGAAGGTACCTAATAACACAGTCATGACCTTAACAGGAGCAACATATGATAGAAGATCCCTGAGAGTAAATGACATCAAGGATGTAAATGTCATATTCATAAGCATGATCTTAGGCTACAAGAGCATACATGCAAACTGACTCAACTCAGTTTCTAGTCTTTGCATTAAAAGTGCTTATGATATGGTGAATAATGATGCAAAAATAGATGTATGTGAGTGGCTGAAGAATGAATTAGTAGACAACCTGAAAAATATAAAAGGAGATAAAAAAGGAACATTTCATTTTGGCAATCTTTTGGTATGACTTATGTTATATTTCATAAAAGAAGTTCTCAGTATTGGAAAGAAAGATTTTGGATATGATATACCGGTAGGCAAACAATTTCTAGAAATCTTCACTGGCATGGGCACTGACAAAGAAAACAAAATAACTGAATATTTTAAAACCTTCCGAGCAAAAATGAAAACCAGGGTGAGACTACCACAGAGTGTAGTAGACAAGTACAACAAAGAAATATGTTTTGTGATTAAAAAGGATGAAATATGGATGGAAGCAATTCTTCCTAGAACTGTATGGGTAACTGAAATGGGGTATGAGGGAGATGTAAACATTATTGAAACTTATGCTAAAGCCCTATTAGAAGCACCTAGAGAACCCACAGAAAAGGTTTTTGGTAATGCAGAAACAATTGAGAGTGATGTACAAACATTGAAACAAAGGAAGAAAAGATAAAACTACATAAGGAGTGCATCTAAACAAATAAAGGAAATAAAAGAAAATGTCATGAACCTTACTGGAATAAAGGAAAGTGGTCTGGAAGGATTGCTATCAGAGGCACATATCTCACTGGTAGGTACATCATCTGACAATGAGATACCTACAGAGTTTAAGAGAGTTGATAGGAAGAGAAAACCTTCATCGATACCCTCTCCATCATCCAAGAAAACAAGAACACCACGAAAGAATCAACAGGCAGTAAGACCACCGGCAAGGAAGTTGACACCTAAGAAGAAACAACAACAAGTTATACCACCTCTGGATAACATATTGAGTGAAATCACTGATGAAGGCAACTTGGCAAATGTGAGCAAACTGTATAATACATTCATTGATGCAGAAAAGGAAAGTATTGAGAACATCATTATTCTACATCTTGACATTTAGAAGAAAGTGTTAATAGAAGTTGTAGATGATTTGCCTAATGAATTTTACAAAAGGTTAGATGCTAAGAGGATTGTAGTTATAAAGCTAGATAAGAAACTCAAGATTGAAAAAATTATAGTGGTACATTCGGTTAACTCTGTAGAGGATATTGATGAACTTATTAGTGAAGCTAACATATCAATTTTTGCAAGTGGACTCCGACACGTGAGCCTAATGGCTGGTAGAGTCAATGAAATTGTAGAGGAAACAGCAGACAAGTGGGACATCTTTTTTGTAGAGAAGGAAAAACAGGAAGAGTTGAACAGACCTAAGAAAACTTTCAAGGTTTATCAAAAGGACAAAAACAAAGGAAAAGGTAAAGTTGGTGGATTACCAAACATAAAATTAATTGAGAACCTACCACCACCTTTGGTTACTACACCGGCAAATACTGATGACATACTGACTACTGAAAATGTTGACACAACACATGAGGACACTAACCCTGAGTCAGAAATTTTATTCACCATGAACATTGATACTCAGGAAGTGAACATTGTAGTGGACAAGGATAACACTAAGGTGAAAAATAATATTGCTAACACTGAAAACATTGCAGAGCAACCGGCAGAAAATATTGAGGTTGGAATACAAGCAGAGAAAACAGTGCATACAGAGAAACCTTTGGACAGTGGAATAAATACTGGTAGTGTAGATGCTAGCACAGTAAAACTGATAGAGACAGAGATACTAGCAGTGGATAACACAAAGATACCGATAGCTAATAACACTGAAAAACCAACAAAGAAACCGATAGATACATAGGTACACATTGAGATAGTACAAACGATAATCACTAAGAAGCCCAAACCATTGCTAGTTGAAATGCAAACTCAGACTGATCCATCGGAGATTGATTCAAGCAAATTAGTTGGTAGTACTGCAAGCACTGAGATAGTAAAGGTAGTTGGTCAGACATCTGGTACTTCACTGAGCGAATTCAGATGTACAAATGTGATAGAGGTACTTCTGAACTCAATAAAGAAGATAACATATTGTAATGCATTGGCCTATAAGGCAATTGATGACACTATTCCTATTCTTAAGATGATTGCACCAAAATGCAACTTAGATCAAGTAAAGGATTCTTTAAGTCAGTTAGACACATTGTCTAAATTCACTATTGGAAATATTTTAATAGTTGATCAAATAAATGAGGAAACATTCAAAGAGAAAATGGAAAAGGAAAAAGAAAAATTCTTTGAGGAAACAATAAAGAAGTGCACGGAACACATTAACACACTATTACTGGCACTAAATAAAACAACTTTGGAGTACAAGGAACTGTACAGGGACACATGCAAGCCACATCTGTTAACAAGGGATATTGAAAAGAAAATAAGCACAGTACAAAAAGAGATAGATGATATAGCTGATAATATCATTGGTTCATCTGAACCTATATCAATTATTGAGAAAGAGATAGAAGGATTTGAGGAAAAGATGGAGAAATTAGAGAAAGAGAAAGAAAGGATCAAGGCAAATGCCAAAGAGCATAAGCACAAACTCAATCCTAAATTAGACAGTGTTATCTCTCTGAGGAAAGAGATCTCTGAGGCATTAATTCAAGGGCAAAAGTCACCGGAGGAGCATATGCATCATCTCACCGGTACAATCCAAAGAACTGAGGCAACCATGAAGAACAGCAATAGATTCATACAAAGTTTAAACTTGGTTTTGGCCGACATATTTTAGATTGTAACCAACTGGTTACAAGCTTCAAGGTGAAATTTTGCACTCATTTGACAATTTTTGACAACCTTTGTCATTGATGTCAAAGGGGGAGTAGTGGACAGAGAAAAATGGCTAATCAGAGGAGATCATCTACTCGGGGGGAGCACACATTTTTTGGTAACTTTTTGGACTTGTATTTTGGAACAGGTTTTTGGATTTTTCTCGTGAGTGTTGCCATCAATGCTAGAGGGGAAGATTGTTGGCATTCTACACTCTAGTGAGAAATGATGGTGTTGTCATTGATGGAAACCTACCGCCAACCTTGTGGATACCTTCAAGCACCGGCACCGGTAGACACTTCACCGATAGTGAAAATAGTGTATATTGGCACTCCAGCCAACAAGAACAAACTTTTGTTTATTGTATTTAATTATAAATATCTTTTGTAAAGCCGACATGGCATATTGTAATAGACTCATATATGTATGAGATCTTGTAAATCATGTTGTAATAATGAACATATGATGGATATGGTAAAAGTGATGAGTGAATATTAAGGCAGATTTTATATAAGGTTTATGGTTATAGTATGAGCTTAAATCGGTACTGAACCTAGCATAGGAGATGTTGAATTGTAGTAGTACATTATATTGGATTCTCATAATACATTTTGTAAGTCAGTGAGACTTCCATTTTGTAGATTGAGCAGTGAGCTCTAGGCAGTTGGTCTTCCTGCATGTGCAGGCCCCTCATTGTAAGTATTATCCATTCATTGGTCAATGAGTGAAGATTGTGGGTCACAAATCCCACTAAGGTTTTTCCCACACTGGGTTTCCTCATTAAACATCTTGTGTTATAGTGTATTTTGTATGTTGTCTTTACTGTTCCTATTTACTGCATTAATTCTTGTTTATCGGTACACTGTTTTGGAATGCAAAATACTTAATAAGGTCAAATATTCTTTAAAATGGTTATATGTTGATTCACCCCCCCCCCCCCCTCTCAGTATCTTTGGGACAATCATTAATCCTAACAGTCAGTTTGTGGAGTGAAAAGAATTGTCTTGTTGAGCTGGAAAAATGGTGATTCCATTCAAGAACCATCAATTTGAGCATGTACGATGGTATCAGCGACCTCCTGAGTATGGTTATCTAGTATGTACCTTATCCCAAGCTTGTTTGCAACTTTTTGTACCAATTTCCTTGCTTTTCGACATGTTTTATGGTTTGTTTTTAATTTTTCGATTTTGGATTTTGTGTGTTAGCGTTTTTGCTCCGTATGTTTGCGCATTTTCTTTTTAGGTTCTCACTTTTGTTAATTTAGTGCATTTGAATGTTTGGTTACCGCCTTTGTTTTGATTTTTATTGCTTTTATATATTTCTTTCTTTTGATCCATGTGTTTGTGCATATGTTAATCAGAGTAGTGCTTTTCAATGATTTAACGCTTTTGACTTGTCGGTTAGCACATATGTTGAAAAGGTTAGTGCTTTTGTATGATTTAGTGTCTGTGGTTAATAGAATAGCATTTTTGTCTTGAAGAATAGCGCATTTGCTTTAGATGAATTTGTTTGATTTTGTCCATGTTAAAATTCATTGAGATGATTTGGTATAGGCATTTTGATGTGAAAATGTGATTGATAAGATAAACGATTGATTGATTTAATTGGTAGATTGATAGATTAGCTCTAAGAGACCGATTCAGTTTCTGATGAAGAGCAGAATAGAGTTTGATTGATCTCATTGATTGATACAAAACCATGATTGATAGTTTTAGGTTGATTTGATAGCCTAATTTGCTTGGTTGAAAAGATTTATCAATTGTTGATGTGACAGATTAGTGATCCCTTTGATTTGATAGATAATGATTGATAGAGATCAAGTTCTCTTATTAAATAGGAGAAACTTGATGTTCTCCAATGTCGGGAGAAATTTATGTCCATGCGCCATTTAGTGCCACTGTTGCTACTTATCAAATTGCCATTAGTTTTATATTCAAAGTCATACTATATATTCTAGTTGGTTAGTATTACCGAATCATGCAGTCGGTACACACAGAGAAGTCGGTTACAGAAGAAAGCAGTCACAGAATGCAGTATTCACCGAGCTGTTTACCGAGTATTATTTCATGGCTACCGAGCAGTAAAGTTAACTCACCGAGTTGATATTCACTGAGTGAAACGTTTTACCAGATGCATTGAACCTGGACATGCACATGAAAACGTGTTACAAGATCGAGGCACATCTAACCGTTATTACATTGGAAATTGCATTAGAAGATTGTGTATGATTGCAAGGTCAATCTAACCAATGAGATATTTTGTTTAGTTATTTCAGGAATCTTTTTATAAGATCAAAGCAATAAATCAGATCACTAACATAAGAAGTCTATTTATACAGCATGATTTTAGGGTTAGATAGATCTGTGAGTGAGAGAAATGTGTGTGTGTGTGTGTGTATGAAGGAAGACTATTATAGAGACACAGAGAGGTCACCGAGAAGGTTATCAGTGAACAGTCAAAGAACAAAGTAAACAGAAGGGTTTACCGAGTTACTTTATGAGTTACTGAGGTATGTTATAAGCTAGGTAATCTTATTCTGAGCACATAGAATCTACTATAACATTTCAGATGTAAAGTTGTAGATATTTGTAATGATTTTATTGTAAAATTGTGAAGTTAAAAGAGATACCTTTAACAAGGTAAAAGACTCTAACCAAGTTTATAAATTGTAAATCCTCTAACTAGGTGCAACATTTATATAGTGTTGTAAAATCCTTTAGTAAGGTAGATCTAACAGATCTTGTTACTCCTAACAGGGTAAGCTATCAGAAATAGCTAAATGTAGCTCTAACCAAGGCATCTTTATTTTTGTAGTAGTGAAGTTGTGGGTGTCATCCCCACCGCAGTTTTTCTCTCTGACCAAGAGTTTCTGCGTGACCAAAATATATGTGTTATGGAGTGAATCATGTATGATTGTTATCTGTTTGTTTTAGTTTTATTTTATGTTACTGCACTATTCTGTTTATGCATAATAGTAAGGTTATTATTAAAGAAAAGTTTTGGAGTACTGATTCACCCCTCCCCTCTTAGTACATTAGCTTTCCATATAGGGTCTAACAATTGGTATCAAAGCTTGAATCTTGGAAAAGGGTTTAACTACCTAAAGAGAAAGATCTTCTCAATGGAAGGCTACAAACAATCTCGGAGGATTGTGTATCTACAAGAAGAGTTGGATAATGCAAATCAAGTGATTGCAGACATGCAAAGGCAAATGCAAAAATCTCTAAAAGTAAGGAGAAGATTATCTGATGACTTGCAAGATTCTCAAGAGTTAGTGGAACAAATCGAGACATCATCTGAGAATAGTATATCTGAAGAGACTAAAGAAATGATTGGAATGTTGAAAGAAAAGAACAAAGCATTGGTTGATCAACTAAAAGCAATGAAAAGGGAACATGAACATTTCAGTACATAGATGACTGAAAATCTAGATGCATTAAGGATAGCTGAGGATAAAGCAAGAGATCTACAAAGAGAGAAACAACAACTTGAAGCTCTAGAATCTGATAAGAATGATGAAATCATAAGGCTAACTGGTATTCAACAAAATATGACAGATCAACTAGGTTATGCACATCATGAAGCAATTCTAAAGAATGATGAAAATCAATCATTGAAACTTGAAGTATCAAGGTTGACTGGTGAACTTGAAATAGAGAAAAAATCCAAAGAAACATTGGAGAAAAGTTATGAAGCATCAAAGATGTTGGATGAGCAACTAAATACAAGATGACCCTACAAAGAAGGAGGACTCGGTTACAAAGGAAAAGAATCAACCGAGAAAGGAATTCATACTACCAAGAGAGGAGAATCATCAAAACAAGCTGAAAAAAGGAATAACATCAAAAGGAAGAAACCTATTTGCTACTATTGTGGAAATCAAGGTCATACTGCCAACATATGCTAGATCAGAAAAGCTAAGCAACCGAATATCACTAAGTCCAATGGTTATTGTTATAATTCCAATACATATAGTCACACATCTAATCAATGTAGGACAAAGTCTGTTAACAATTATCAGAAGGCAAAATTCAAAGGGTTTTGTAAAAACTGTAATAGATATGGACATAGTACCGAGAAGTGTTGGTTTAAGCAAAAGAACCACATGTGGTCTGCACACCAAGCAAATACTAGAGGTTACCGAACTCACACAAATCCTTACCGACAATATGCAGCAGTACCATGGGATTACAATACAAGGATATGGTGTGAATGTTGTGGAAGATATGGACATATTAGTGCCAACTGTTTTATAAGGTTTGGAATGAACAACCAAAGATCATGGAGAAATCCTGGTATGGCATGTTTTCATTGTCACAAAGTTGGACATTTAGCTGGAGATTGCAGAGATCAACCTAGAAGAGACACTGAAGAGATAAAAGAAAAATTCAAGATGATTTGGAAAAAGAAGGAAATTGTGTCAGATGAAGAAAGCACCTTACCTACCGAGTTAGGTGCACCTATTTCAAATTAGTCAAGAAAAGGTATGAAGGGACTACATTCTCTAAAGGTTAAATCATAACAGTTCCTATTCTATTTTGTACAAAATTCAAAATCTGCATAGTTAAGATGCAATTAGTCAGTTTATAATACTTTATAGGAAACCTGTCAAGCTAGTTAATAAAGGAAATTTGGTTACTCGGTTAAAACAAAAAAAGGGAGTCAATCGGTAAAAGGTGAACCGAGTGCATTTAATGTTTTGACCTAACTTGCACGGAGCCCAATAAGGTATTTTTGAGTACTTAAAAGTATTTTCGCAGTCATTTTCATTCACCAATTTTGCGAGAAGCAGAGCAAAGTGAATCAAGGCGATCAAACTTCATTCAGAGCGAATTTTGAGGTATTTACATCAAATCTATTCACACTATTAAGCTGGTTTCCAGTCTAGTCAAATTGCTATTGTCTACCGAGTGTGAAGCGTCAGTCATTTGTAAACCCTAAGGATAATTTGCTAAATCTTACCTGAATCCTACAATGGCGCCCAAGATCCAAGATCCCGTGGTTGTCAAAAATGTGGAGAAGCCCTCGCTGAAATATTCTTTAACTCCCAAAGTTGCCTCTGAACCGGATGACAAAACTACATTTTCACTCATCACGGATCAAGTTTTGTTAGTAGAAGATGTTAGATTCTTCACCAAATGCCATGTTGAGGAACTTGGTCATGTTGAGATTAGTGACACATATGATGAACTTTGCACTGATGGCAAATTGGATAGCAAATTTGAGCATATCAAAATCAAGGGATTAACTGAAGCCCTAGTCTATCCCCGTGTGTTCAAACCCCAGTGGGTTAAGTTTGTCTTGAGCAGAGTACATGATGATTTCATGTGGCTACAAGAACGATCGTTCAAGATCACTAAGGAAATCATTCATCTGATCATGGGGTATCCTATCTATGATCATGCACGAGCACAGAAAATGATATCACAAAAAGAACTAATCAGTCTAACTGGAGTAGAATTTGATTACCGAGGACTAAAATTGAATAATGTCACTAATGCAGAACTCAAGTTTGCAATTAGAGTAATTGGTTACTATTTCTTCCAATCTGCAAGGGAAAATAGTGTACCATGTGCTGCAGTTGACTTGGCCTACAAAATAGTGAAGAAGGGAATGAAAGTAGATTTATGTGAAGTGCTACTGAAGAACTTGTTTGAGAACCTGAACACAATAATGAAGCCGAAGAAGAACAACTCAGCAAATACACTAAATTTTGGTTCACTGCTTGTATGCATGTTTTTCTACTTTGAGAAGTTCTTTCCCTCAGTCGGTAAAGTAGTATGGGAGCTACACCGACCTATCACCCATCAGATCAATGACTTCATCAAGAAGTTAGGTGATAACTTTAATGATATCATGGATGACTATTTCTACATATTTCAAGAGAAAATGTACAACAGGTACAGAATTCCACCACAGCTGGTAGAAAAATATAAGGATAATATATATTTTGAGGTAGACACTGATTATTGTTATGTGAATGTTGTTGAACCGAGGACTCAATATTTGCCACCAATGGGTTATGAGATTGATTATGATATAACATAGCAGCAAATTGATGCCTATTTATCATTGCCAAGGCATGCAACCAAACTAAGATATGGAACATATGAAGAGGTGAAGGAAAAAGTAAAAATGAGCATTGTAGTACCTAAGGCTACAAGAAAAGCTACAAAAATGATAAAGGTTTTATCTGAGAAATTCGGAGAAGAATCCTCCTCTACACTTGTCAAAGGCAATCTTGCCATTACAAAAGAGGAATTAGAAGCTCAAGAGGCAGCAGTAACATTAAGTACAGAGTTGCCTAAGGGTAAAGTTCTGAAAAGAAAGAAATAGGACATTTCAAAGGCCCTACCGACTCCACCAACAAAGAGACCCAACACTAGAGCATCAGCTGCATCACCGAGTAAGAAACAAAAGAGTGTTACTGCACCCAAGGTAACCAAGACCTATAAGAAATCTAATTGGAGACTCATTTTGGCAAAAGAGTTGAGTGATACAGAATCTGATGATGCGAACAAATTTCAGATTGCAAAAAGTAAAAAGGTAAATATTCATAGTGTTGAAAATTTTTGTGCCAATCTTAAAGAATACGGTGGATTTGCGGGATTTAGATATATTAAGTATGAGACTAGGAATAATGATGAGAAGCAACAAATTGAAGAAGTTGTCATCTGTACACTTCTAAAGTTTCGGCTAGCTCCATTAGAACTAGTAAAGTCACTTCCGAGTGAATTATACTTACATATTGATAACAGATGGAAATATGCAATGGACTCAAAGAGACAAATAAGAGAAAGAAGTCTAGTCCATCTATTCCCTGATATGTCCATAGTAGAAATCAAGGAGCATTTGACGACATACAATTCTAAATTTCTTGTCAAACAGAGAGCCTTAAAATTGATGAATGGGCTATACATAGATGTGGAAAATGAGACAAAAGCCAAGTGGCAGGAGATCTTCAAACAAAAGGATGTCGGTGAACAATCTCAAATTGAAATTGTTGATTTCACCGAGCAAGATCCAGATGTCATTGAGCAAGGTCCAAACCCGGCTGACACTATTCAAATTGATGAAGATGTAATGGATGAAGCAGCACCAAAGCAAGAAATGATTGAAGGCACTGCCTATGCAAAACTTGTATCTAGTGAATCTGTTTTAGAACAAGTTCAGCCTTATCCACTGGTGAAGCCACCTATCTCAACTAAAGCTCCCAAGGACACAGAGCAAGGCACCGAAGGTACCAAATCTGAAGCAGCAAAAGATACAACCAAAGATCAGACGTCTCAAGCACCGTCAAGCACTGCAAATGTTACAGCTGAGACCCCTAGCACCGAGACACCCAAGGACACTACAATGGCTACAGGAACCGACCACAGTGTTGCATCTACCAAGCAACCTATTGAGGGTCAGCAAGCCTCACAAGCACTTTTCTTAGTGAAACTGATCAAAGGAAAAGAAAGGAAGGTGAGAAAGCATAGTTTCAAATTTGACTTGTCTAAACCGATAGTGTTGCCCAATGTAGACATCTCCAAATTGAAAGGGTAAGAACTCACTGAATTCGGTGAACTATGCAAAGCAAAGGCTGAATAGGAGAAGCAACTAGCCATACAAAAGAAGAATAAAGTACTTCAGAAGGTTAAGACACTACTAACAGAAATGCTACCTTCACCAATAGTGTCAACCGATGTAGCCATCCACATTCAACTGGATGAACTCCTTACTCAAATAGAAACATCTGGAGTTGATGCATCTGAGTACTTAAGCAAGCTAAAGGATAAAGAGCTTACAGCAAAAATGATTGAAGAGGTACAAAAAGCTCTTGCTATAGGAAAAGTAAAGCTTGTCAAATTCATTACTGAGTTGTCCCCTCAACTCAAGCATATTCTTTATTTATTCTAGAAACTGTGTACATTTTCCTTATTCATTAAAGATATCAAAAATAAAACTGATGCAATTGAGAATGAGATCACCAATCTCTCAACTAAGTTAACCACCGAGCCTAATTCAGTTCAGAATTTCTATACAAAGCTTCAACAGCTCATGGCTCAACAGTTAGAACTCAGGAATGAAGAGCATAAAATCAGGATGGACATAATGACCCTTCAGACATTATTCCTTCCTCATCTCTCATCAATACAGGAACAGATCAATAGAGCTACACGCCTATCAACTACACAAGAGGGAAGCACTCTTGATGGCTTAATATCACTCTTAGCTGATATTCAAGCACAAAATTCATTAATGGAAAGTGTAAAGGATTCACTCTCAGTCGCCCTCACCGATGCCCGGACCAAGTATAAGTCTATTTTTGATCAGTTACCACCTCCAGATGGCAATTAAGTTTTTTATGTTTGTCAAAAAGGGGGAGTAATATTATAATACTACATAGAGGAAAGTAATACCCGACAAAGGGGGAGTAATACTATATTTGGAAAGTGATACAGTTTTGGTAACACAGTTTTGAGTATTGTATACAAGGGGAGTATACCGAGCAGAATATACATGCAAAATTCAGAGTTATGTACAAAATAATGATAAGGGGAGTATATCTGCATATACTATTTCATTGACTATTGTATATATTGTCAACTGTAATCATTTTGCAAGTATATAGTTTTTGAGTTATGACTTTGAAAGTAGTTTTTGTCAAACATCTCAACTAATGTCAAAAGGGGAGATTGTTGCTACTTATCAAATTGCCATTAGTTTTATATTCAAAGTCATACTATATATTCTAGTTGGTTAGTATTACCGAATCATGCATTCAGTACACACAGAGAAGTCGGTTACAGAAGAAAGCAGTCACACAATGCAGTATTCACCTAGCTGTTTACTGAGTATTGTTTCATGGCTACCGAGCAGTAAAGTTAACTCACCGAGTTGCTATTCACCAAGTGAAACATTTTACCAGATACATTGAACCTGGACATGCACATGAAAATGTGTTACAAGATCGAGGCACATCTAACCGTTATTACATTGGAAATTGTCCTAGAAGATTGTGTATGATTGCAAGGTCAATCTAACCAATGAGATATTTTGTTTAGTTATTTGATAAATCTTTTTTTAAGATCGAAGCAATGAATCAGATCACCGACATAAGAAGTCTATTTATACAGCATGATTTTAGGGTTAGATAGATCTGTGAGTGAGAGAAATGTGTGTGTGTGTATGTATGAAGGAAGACTATTACAGAGACACAAAGAGGTCACCGAGAAGGTTATCAGTGAATAGTTGAAGAATAGAGTAAACAGAAGGGTTTACCGAGTTACTTTATGAGTTACTAAGGTATGCTATAAGCTGGGTAATCTTATTCTGAGCACATAGAATCTGCTATAACATTTCAGATGTAAAGTTGCAGATATTTGTAATGATTTTATTGTAAAATTGTGAAGTTAAAAGAGATACCTTTAACAGGGTAAAAGACTCTAACCAAGTCTATAAATTGTAAATCCTCTAACCAGGTGCAGCATTTATATAGTGTTGTAAAATCCTTTAGTAAGGTAGATCTAACAGATCTTGTTACTCCTAACAGGGTAAGCTATCAGAAATAGCTAAATGTAGCTCTAACCGAGCAATCTTTATTGTTGTAGTAGTGAAGTTGTGCGTCCCATCCCCACCGGAGTTTTTCTCTCTAACCAAGAGTTTCTGCATGACCAAAATATATGTGTTATGGAGTGAATCATGTATGATTGTTATCTATTTGTTTTAGTTTTATTTTATGTTACTGCACTATTCTGTTTATGCATAACAGTAAGGTTATTATTAAAGAAAAATTTTGGAGTACTGATTCACCCCTCCCCTCTCAGTACATTAGCTTTCCATATTGGTCCTAATAGCCACACCTTACACAGGCTGAGATTAGACATATAGAAGCCTACGGATTACGTCATTTGTTGTACATGCATAATATTACCCATAATAGGGGATTGTTGACTGCCTTAATAGAGAGATAGCATAGAGAGCATAACACTTTCCACCTGCCCACTAGTGAGATTAGTGTGACACTCAAGGATGTCTATAGGATTCTTGACATCCCCGTGACTGGTGAGTTAGTCTAGTATGATTTTTAGGATCTTGAAGGGTTAGAGGCTTATAGAGCTATATTTGGTGATGAGAGAATTTCCAGAGGAGAGATTTGATGGGAGGATATGATCATGTACTACGAGACTCTCCTAGTGATTCTTGTAGGATTGATTAGTGGATTCATTTGTCCAGACAGGAGATCTCAAGGTTTCGTTGTTGTTTGGGGTGAGATTCTACAAAGCATGATGTAGCATTGGACTCAATATGTGTGGGGTGTTTGCATGCTTGCTCATGTGTATCATGATCTTCATCAGGTTGTTTTTTTATGACAGTGCTAGTCTGTCTATGGGATGCACATTGCTATTACTCGGCCTATCCATCATAGAGTTCATGGTGAGAGGTAGCCATATGTCTATTTATATGCACGTATCCTTACTCAGCATACACTGGGTAAGATGGAGTATTGGTGTTGGGTTCTGGATTCACTAGATAGCATCATTTGGGGACCTTATATCGATTGTGAGCCATAGATGAATGATGCATGGTCATTAGCATATATTCTGTAGATTAGATATTTCATTGGTCGTACTCCATACATTATTGAGCGACAATTGATGAGTCGCATTTTGAGACATTTTGGTATCATTCAGCACATGCCTACTGGTGTCACTATATATGCATGGTGGTACAAGGATAGGCAAGATTGGGGACCTTATTTGTCTTTTTGAGATAGCACACATAGAGTTTCTGGCTACTCCTAGGGTAGCTTATGATTTGAGATTACACATTCTAGATCTTGGGGTGACTTTGGATTATGCTCAGTACATGCTTGCACACCCTTTTCCTCAGATTAGTGATCTAGCAGACCCTCCTCCCATCTCAAGAGATGAGGAGGATGAGGAGGATAATCCCATCATTAGGAGACAGAGATGGAGACAAGAGCTTAGATCTCCTTGAGAGGCCAGAGGTGAAGGAGAAGAGGGAGGAGATGGAGGTGGAGGCGGTAGGAGACCTGGATGGAGAGGAGGTTGATTGAGAGTCTGTGGAGGACCTTTTGGACCGGTTGGTAGGGTTGGGAGACCACTTCCCATAAGAGGGAGAGATGTGGGACAGATTGGGAGGGATATTGTTAGGGCAGGTATGAGATCAGTGAGAGGATTACCCTCTACAGGAGGAGGCAGGAGCATTGGACTGGATGGGGGTTGTAGGAGAGGCATTGATTTTGGTCAAATTCAGCCAAACTCTAGGGTTATTGCAGCTCATGGTGGAGAGGAGGAGGATTCAGAGGATCATGTTCCTCTCATTAGATGACGGATTCTGAGGGCTACTCGAGTTAAGATTCCAATTGGTGGAGAGGGAGGTGGAGATGAGGGGATTTGGGATCATGTTCCTCAGTAAGATGTGCCAGAGCTAGAGACCTTGGATAGTCTCATAGCACAAATAAATCAGATTAGGGCACATGTGCAGACACTCATGACAGAGAGAAACAGGGTTGTTAGGAGACAACAAGATACTTAGGGTCTTCTTGATCACATTCAGTAGGTTGGATCTGGCACTCTCTCAGCTGATACCATCGGAGCACTATTTCAGGTTGGGAAGGAGGACAGCACACTGGCGACGATTATATGAGGATTTAGTCATAGAGAGCCAGATGGCATGTAGCTATCATACTACTATGAGGATGGATACTAGCGGCGGTGGAGTCATGGGACCTACTCAGAGGAGTGGTGATCGGGGGAACAGCCATCTAGAGGATCTTCTTGCCCACAGCCACAGAGACAGACAGAGTCAGGTGGTAGTGGCATAGGATAGCCTTGACTTGATTTATATTGATGGGGCACTTGTATTATTGATCTGATATCATTGTATACTTGGACTTTTTATTGTTTTATGATGATCTATATGAAGACATAGACTCTATATGATGTTCTTTGGTTTATGCATGTTACTCTATATGAGGATGATCTATATGCATTGATTACATGGATGATGTTATGATGATATTTTCTTTCCTTTATTTTCATGATGACGATGCTCTATATGATGCAATGATGATGAAATGCAAAATGCAATTAATGATTTTTATTTTTTTTTGATGGTCATGGATGCAAATGAAGTTATTCTATAATGCTTTACTTAAATGATGCAAATTAAATAATCTATATGGGAATGCTTTAAATAATTTTTATTTTTTATTTTTAAAGTATATGCATATAGTGATTGGAAATGAAAATGATCTATATGAAATGTTTTTTATTTCTTATATGTAATGCTTTATAATGATTATGATGAATGAATCTAAATGCAAAGATGCAACTAAATGACTTTAATGGAATGCACTTGATGAAATGTAAACTAATGCAATGATTGAAATGCAACTAAATGAAATGAATGATGATAATTTAAATGATTCTAAAGATGAATGAACCTACAATGATCAAATGCAAAAAAAATGTTGTCCAAGTATACTCAATCTTTAATTATGATCGTTGATCTCTGAATGGAATGAAATACTTATAATGCAACTGGCAATGAATGCTTATAATGCAGATGAATTAATGAGCTAATCTAAAATGATCTATCTAAAATGATACCTCTATTCTTCATATCATGTCTTATAACAATGCTTGGTTTCTTCATTGAGCTTTAAAATGTTGTAAGAAAATGCAAGCAACTTGACATAATGATTCAAGTTGACCTGAGTATTTCTTACATGGATTTTGATATAGCAAGTTTATACAAGAAACTTGATATAATGAATCAAGTTGATGTGAGTATTTCTTGTAGAACAGACAAGGATTATCCTCTTTCAAGAATGACTCGGAATGTCCTCCTTGATCTTTTGTCGATCATATCCTTAGACAAGTACATACCTTAATAAGAGATAAACCACAGACAGCAAACAAAGAAAATAATCATGCTCCATCATAGCTTCTCTAGTCATGGACATCCTTGAGTCACATATAGTACACGATTAGCAGTAAAATCAAGATATAAACACTAAATCTTGTATGTCATTCACATGTTCTCATGGTCATTAACTAATATAATCATCCTGATGAATAATCATTGATAATATTTTATTACTTGTTGGTTTATTCTTTGTTTTTTGAGTTTCATGATTCAGTTGTTACAAAAGGCCTTGATCTTTGCTGCTTTGTCGCTTGTTATCTGTTTCAAAACCCTAGGTGTTTTTTTTTCCTAAGTTTTCTAAATGTTTTGGATTTTCAGAAATTTAAAAGATCACCTTAGCAAAAGGATTTAGGATTTTTCCCCCAACGGAAACAAAACTTTATTATGGATGTATGAATTGATCAAAATCCAAACCATGGCAGGATATAATGCAAATATGATTGATTCTGATAAAATCTAAGACAGTGACTACAACAAGTATGTCAAAGATTGATAATTGCTAGTAAGCTACATTTTCCTTCTAGTGGTTCAGAGTAATGAATGTGAAAGATGAAATAGATAGGATAAGATAGATGGAAGTGATAGATGCGATAGGATGGAGTGGATAGGTGCACAAAGAGATCTCATAGATGGAAGAACTCACCTTTTTAGATAGCTCCTGTTTACTAGGTTTTCACTATCTAAATTTATTGCATTTTTTTTCATATTTTGATTTTTTTCTTCTTCTGTTTTCATTGTTTTATGTTTTTTACGGATTTTCAGCTTTTCTGGTTTTTACTGATTTCTTCAGGACTTTATATATTTTTTACTAATTTTTTCAGGACTTTATATCTCAAGCATAGAATTTCTTGAGATGGATGGAATTGATAGGTTCATCAAACCAATCACCTTCAAGGGTAGATAACTTGTTTCCTCTTGAGCCATATGTTGCTACTATGACAAAGGACCTAACCAATTCGGTTCAAATTTACCCTTCTTTTCTCGGTCTTTCTAATTTCTCGAATTCTCCCTTAGAACTATATCTCCAATCTGAAAAATGCGTGGCTTGACTCTATGATTATAACTTCACACCATTCTCTATTGATATGTCTTCAAATGATCTGTTGCATTTTGGTGGCGTTCCTGAATCAGCTCAAGTTCTTGAAGTCTAGAGACTCGTTGTTCTTCTTCTAGTATAAGACCTTTCAAGGAAACTCGTAGAGAAGGTATCTCTACTTCTACTAATAGTATGGCTTCTAATCCATAGACTAAGAAATATGGAGTTGCCCCCGTTGGTGTGTGGATGTTGATTCAGTATGCCCAAAGAGAAGGATTTAACTGAATGTGCCAGTCTTTACCAGCTTCATTGACTGTTTTCTTCAGGATTTTCAAGATAGTCTTGTTTGATGCCTCAACTTGACCATTTCCCTATGGATAATATGGTGTAGAAAACCTATGTTGGATATGGAATCGCTCACATAGTTCCTTCACATCTTGATTCTTAAATGGTCATCCATTGTCAGTGATATTGGTCATAGGGACTCCATAGCGACAGATTATATAATTCAAGATGAATGATGATATTTGTTTTCCTATCACTTTCGTCAAAGGTATTTCTTCAATCCATTTAGTGAAATACTCAGTAGCAGTCAAAATGAACTTATGTCCATTAGAGGATGAAGGATTTATCTTACCTACCAAATCAAGACCCCATTGAGAGAATGGTCATGATCCTGCCATATGATGCAATTCTTATGCTAGTGCGTGCATGATATTCCCATGGATATGGCATTGTTTTCATTTCTTGGCATATGTGAATGAATCTCTCTCCATAGTAGGCCAATAGTAACCCATACGAAGAAGTTTCTTAGCCAGTGTTAATCCACTTGAGTGTGTGCCACAAATACCTACGTGAACTTCGTTAAGAACATTCTCAGATTCTTCTTGTTTGAGACATCTCAATAAAGTGTTATCTAGACCTCACCTATATAAGGTATCAGCAATAATAGTATAGCAGGGTGACTAACGAATAAAATTTCTTCTCTGATTGCGGGATAGGTTAGGAGGAAGGATATTCTCTTTTAAGTATTGATAAGTTTGGTCGTATAAGGATTGATCAGTCTAGATATATGGAAAATCATGTGGGTATGGTGGGATTCAATGGTAGGTTTCAAGATATCTTCCACCAGGAATTCATAACATTGTTGATTCTCTTGATTCTACAAGAGAGATGCTATTGTAGCCATTGCATCTGCTCCTTTATTCTCATTTCTTGGGATCTAACTGAATGATACTTCTTCAAAGTGTTCTTTAAACTCTTCTACCAATTGTTTGTAGGGCATGAGCTTGTCATCCTTATTTTGATAATCATCATTTATTTGGTTGATTATAAGTTGTGAATCACCATAAACATGTAATTCCTTAATGTTCCATTTAATAGCCATTTTGAGCCCAATAGTCAATGCTTCATATTCTGCAGTATTGTATATGCATGGAAACCGCAGTCTATATGATTTTGGAATTGTGTGTCCCTAAGGTGTGATAAACAAAATTCCCGCATCTGATCCATATTGTGTATAGGAACCATCAAAGTACAACTCCCAAAATTTTGTACTTATTGTCAGAATGTCTGCATCAGAAAATTCAATGTGCAATGGTATGCCATCTTGTAAGGGTGCTTCAGCTAATTAATCAACAATGATTTTTCCTTTAATATCTTTTTGATCAACATATTTTATATCAAACTCACTTAGTACCATAACCCATTTTGCCAATCTGCCTGTCAAAGTTGACTTGTTCAGCAAATACTTTAGTGGATCTATTTTTGTTATCAATTTCACATAATGAGTCAGCATATAATGTTGTTGCTTCTGAGTTGCAAATACAACTACTAGGCATATCTTCTCTACTGACGTATAGTTCAATTCATAGCCTACAAGTGTTCTACTGATGTAATAGATTGCTCTTTATTTACCTTCTTCATCATTTTGTGCTAAAAGAGACCCTAATGATACATTTGTCAATGAGATATAAAGCAACAATGGTTTCCCTTTGATTGGTGATACAAGTACTAGAGGATTCATCAGATATTATTTGATTTGCATAAAATTTTCTTTGCACTTATGATCCCATTTGAATGGAACATTCTTATGTAAAAGATGAGTGAATGGATGACATCTATCTGCTAATTGAGAGACAAATATTCTGATTGATTGCAATCTTCCTTGTAAGGAACGCAATTGACTTATGTTTCTAGGAAACTCCATTTCCATGGTAGCTTTGACCTTTTCTAGATCTACTTCAATTCCATGAGTTGATATAATGTACCCAAGAAGTTTTCCAAAGGTTACTCCAAATGCACATTTCTTTGGATTCAATCTTAACTGATATTGTTCGAGCCTATCAAAGATCTTTCCCAAGATGTTCAAATGTTCTTTCCTTGTGTGAGATTTTGCAAGTATATCATTTACATAATCTTCCATAAATGTATGCATCATATCATGGAAAATTGTTATCATGGCTCTTTTATAATTTTCTCTTGCATTCTTAAACCCAAATGGAATAACATTCCAGTAGTAAGTACCCCATGCACAGGTGGATGTTGTCTTTTCTTGATCTTCAAGGGCAATTCTTATTTAATTGTATCTTGATAATCCATCCATTAATGAAAACATCTCATGTCCTGTTGATAAGTCCACAATTATATCAATGTTGGGTAGTGGGAAATCATCTTTAGGACATGCCTTGTTCAAATCTCTTAAATTGGTGCAAAATTTTATGCTCTTATCTGGCTTTGACACTATCACAATGCTTGAAACCCATTTTGGATAGGCAATAGTTCTTATGATACCCACATCCAATAGTTTCTTTAGTTCAACTTTTACAAGGAGAGAGGTGTGTGGATGCATTTTCCTTAGCTTTTGTTTAACTGGTTTTGCTTTTAAATCCACATTGAGATGATGCATGATAAGATCTGAATCAAGTCCTAGAATGTCTGTATAGGACCGAGAAAAATTTAACTATCTTTGTCTGAAGAATTCTATGTATTATTTCCTCTCTTCATCAGATAATGATGCAGCAGGATGAACTATCTTGGGATCCTTTGGTGCACCAATGTTTATTGCTTTTGTTGGCTCTATTAGAATAGCAGATCTCTCCTGAAAATATGCAGGGAGGATGTGAAATTTTCCATCTTCTGGTGTCTCAAAGAATTTTTCACCGTCAGATACGTCCTTTATTTTTCCTCTTGATTGATCTAGTGTTGCCATGAAATGGTTTTCAACACTAGGTCTTTTTCCTTGTTTTATTTCAATTTTGCGACTAGAAAGTTTGGCATTCTCCTTACTGCAAGAAACATTACTTGATTCTATGATGGAAGATATCTTAGGTGTTATAGGTTTGACAGCATTAAGATACACAGCTAAGTCATGGTCATTGGAAAAGACATCCAATTCAGGGTTTTCTAAGTTATACCAATCAATTAGTTCTAGATGAGGAAGGGGTAAGTCATAGTCATCATCATCGTTAGGTGCTTCAAGGTTCATGACATAATAGTCATACTTTGGTGTAGAGTAGGTAAAGTCATAGATAGAATTCTCTTGAGGATAGTCTCTCCCAAGTGTTCTCCAATCGGTTCTAACAAAATCAGTATTGGTATTTTGTGGTTCACAATCAAGTGACTCCATCTAACGTTTGTCCCTCAAACGAATGGATTATATGAGCACATACATCTTTAATACTGCAAGTGCCTTCTTGATTAATTTCTATGGATTCATTTGTATTTTGAAGTTGACATACTTGTGTATATGACATAGAGGATTCGTTTGCTATCTTTTGTTTTCTCTCAAACTCATCTTCTTCTAGACTAATAGTCAATCTTGCTTGACTATCTATTAGTTCTTCCATGGTTCTTCCATGCCTTGGTACATCTTGCTCATCATTTGATAAAAATCTGATATTTCTTAATACTTGATCAATAATTGTTTGTGTTTCTTGTGGTGTTACTTCTTATTCTTTTTCATCCTCTTTCTTTTGTTGTCTTGCATATGCCTCTTTCCTCTGAATTTTGAGTTCTTTTTGTCTTCTTTCTAACTCTATCCTTTGTTTTGTGAAAGACAAGTCTTCATTTGTAATAGCTTCTTGTTCTTTATCCTTTTCTTCACTTGACAGACTAGATGATAAATCTGAACCCCATTCACATTCATTTAAATCTGTCTCTAAACCATTGTCTAATATTACACCACTATACCATACATGAATATTGTATGATGCAAATAGTTCTCTAATTTTGGCCATCTCTTATTTCACTGCTTCTGGAATATCTTGCTCAGATTCAACACTTGTTTGTATTCCTTGAACTTGTTTGCAAGATTCTTCTTCTCTTTTGATTGCAAGTTCTTCCTATTGTTTCTCATATTCTTCTTGTTTATTGGCTACTATTTTTGCTGCTTGGTGTAGCTTTTTTTTCCATGGTTCTTCTTGAGGGACTATTTTCTTTCTCCACTTTGGTTGTTGATAATTATCTTGCTTTTGATTTGATTTTGGATATCCAAGTCCTAATTTATCTTCTTTAGATTGCAAGTGAGGACAAATAGGTTCTGAAATACCTTCTTGTCGCTTACCAATTGGTCATTTTCCTTCATATCCCATTTTTTTACATGATCTTATAACCATTGCCATATTTCTCTATGAGAATATTGACTTCTGCATTTGTTGCTATAGTTTCATTTTCATCTTTGTACAACCAACTAAGAATGTCCTTGTCTTCAGTTTCTTCTACAAGTGTTCTAGCTCTAACAAATGTTCCATCAAACATTTCTATTAATTTTTCTGAGATCTGTGGTTGAACATTTGTAGGCTTTCCATATGATTTAGGTGAAAGTGGCAAGCTATGTAAAGAATATTTTCCCATTTCTTCATCATTTAATTTGAGATTTTTCTCAAAGGTTTCTCATATTTTTTCTTGAATTTCTTTGGTGGGATAGACTGATTCTCTGTTATGTGGAACTCTTGTATCTTGTGTTGGCTTCAGATTATTACAATATTGGCTGGATTCTTCAATTATATTGACTTCTTGTCCCTCATGAGGAAACTTTACACATTGGTGATATGTAAAAGGACCTGTTTGCATGTTGTGAATCCATGGTCTTCCCAGAAGAATGTTATAAGATAGATTCAAATCTAAAACATGGCATAATGTATTCCTTTCCATAGGTCCTATTTTGATTGGTAACACCACAGTTCCTTTAGAAGAACGCTCTTCTTCATCATAAGCCTTAATGGTTATTTTCTTCTTTGGATCTATTGCATTTTCTGAATATCCCAAAGCCTTTATTAAACTTAATGTACAAATGTTTAAGCTAGCTCCACCATCTATGAGTATGTGTTTGACACAAGTTTTGTGAATGGTGACTTCAACATGTAAGGGAGCATTGTGAGGATGTTGCAAGGATGCGTCATCATTTTCAGAAAATGATAAGCAATGAGGGCTATAAGGTGTCCCACCATGTTTTGGAATTGATCTACATCCAGGTCTTTTGAAACTATTGTTTTCGTTAGAGATTTTTTCAAAATTTCCTTGTGCATAGGTGAAACTTTGAGGAGCTCTAAAATTGATATTTGAGTAGGTATTCTTTGCAATTATTCCACTAAGTTATATTGTTCGTGAACTGGATGTTGATTCATTTGTTATACCCGGAAATATAACCTTCACTTTGCTTCTCGTGATGGCGTTGATTGGTTCTGAAGGTGTGTTATCTTTAACGATGATGGCATTTACCTTATCATCATACGTATAAGTATAGTTCACTTTGGCTTTGCGTTTGTCATCTTTTGATTTAGATTGTTCACCTTTTTCATAATTTGGAAGCGGAGTTTTGAAGGCTAGATGTGATTCGTTCATCTTATGACTATCCACTGTGATAGTTCCATTATCAATTAAAGTTTGGATAAGGTGCTTCAATCTTTGACAATCCTTAGTTTGGTGTCCTTTGTTTTTGTTAGGATTAATGATAGTCCCAAAGATACTGAGAGGGGGGATTGAATCAGTATCTAACAGGTTAACAGAATATTTAACCTTATTAAGTATTTTGCATTCCAAAATAGTGTACCAGTAAACAAGAATTAATGTAGTAAATATGAATAGTAAAGACAACATAGAAAGTAAACCATAACACAAGATGTTTAATGAGGAAACTTGGTGTGGCAAAAATCTCAGTGGGATTTGTGACCCACAATATTCACTCACTGGCCAATGAATGGATATTACTTACAAGAGGGGTCTGCACATACAGGAAGGCCAACTGCCTAGAGCTCACTACTTAATTACAAAAGGAAGTCTCACTGACTTACAAAATGGATTATGAGAATCCAATATAATGTACTAATATAATTCAACATCTGCTATGCCAGGTTCAATACCGGTTTAAGCTCATACTATAACCATAAACCCTCATACAAAATCTGCTTTAATATTTGCTCATCACTTTTACCATCATATGTCCATCTATCTATCTATCTCAAAATGATTTACAAGATCTCATACATATATGAGTCTTATTACAATATGTCTTGTCGGCTTTACAAAAAGATATTTATAATACAATAAACAAAAATCATGTCGGCTGGGGTGTCGGTATACATTCTTGTTGTTGTCGGTGAAGTGTCTGCCTATGTCAGTATCTGCCGGTGATTTACCAGATGAATATCAGGTGGCTACCTGTAGGTTGTCGGTAGGTTGTCATCAATGACAACACCATCATTTCTCACTAGAGTGTAGAATGCCAACAATCTCCCAATTTGGCATTGATGGAAACACTCATGAGAAAAATCCAAAAATATGTCCCAAAAAGTGAAGTCCAAAATTTTACCAAAAATGTGTGCTTCCCCTAAGCAGATGATCTCCTCTGATGACCATTTTTCTCTGTCCACTACTCCCCCTTTGACATCAATGACAAAGGTTCTCAAAAAATTGTCAAATGAGTGCAGATTTCAGCTTGAACTTTGTAGCCAGTTGGTTACAATCTAGAATACACTTGCCAATACCAAGTTTAGGCTCTGTAAAAACCTGTTACTGTCCTTCATAGCTGCCTCAATTCTCTGAATTGTACCAATGAGATGATGCATATGCTCCTCCGATGTCTTTTGTCCTTGACTTAATGCCTTAGAGATTTCTTTCCTTAGAGAGATAAGATTATCTAACTTAGGACTAAGTTTGCACTTAAGCTCTCTGGCTTTTCCCTTTATCCTTTCTTTCACTTTCTCTAAATTCTCCAGTTTTTCCTCAAATCCAGCAATTTCTTGTTCAATAACTAATATAGGTTCAGATGAACCGATGATATTATCAGCTATATTATTTATCTCCTTTTGAACTTTGCTAATTTTCTTATCAATGTCAATTGTCAACATATTTGTCTTGCAAATATCTCTATATAGTTCTTTATGCTCCAAAATTGTTTTATTTAGTGTCGATAAAAGTGTATTGATGTGTTCCGTGCACTTGCTTATTGTTTCCTCAAAGAATTTCCTGTTTTCCTTTTCCATTTTCTCCTTGAATGTTTCCTCATTTATTTGATCAACTATCAGTATATTACCAGTAATATATTTAGACAATGTGTCTAACTGACCTAAAGAATCCTTTACATTCTCTAAATTGCATTTGGGTGCAATCAAATTAAGAATAGGAATTGTGTCATCAATTGCCTTATAGGCCAAAGCATTACAATATGTTATTTTCTTTATTAAATCCAAAAGTACTTCAGTCACATTAGTAGGTCTAAATTTTGTTAGTGAAGTACCAGATGTCTGGCCAACTACCTTTACAATTTATGTGCTTCTAGTGGGAGTAACCAATTTTCCCGAATCAACCTCTGGTGGGTCAGTCTATGTCTACATTTCCACTAGCAATGGTTTTGGTTTCTCTGTGATTGTCGGTTTCACTACCTCAATGTGTACCTGTGACTCAGTTGGTTTCTCTATGTTATCCATTGTCGGTGTCTCAGTTACTGTTGTTTATGGTGAAAGTGGAAACAACAATATTGAAAGACTAAATAGAGTCAACCACAAAACCCTAGCCTAACAACAACAAAGATCCACCATAACATATGAAGATTACCTAAGACAATGCAAATCAAATGAAATCACAAATATTATACCATCATATGTCCAATAGGCTTTGAATCTTCATTCTTCCTATCTCCATTGATCTTGTTGTATATATTTGCTCTCAGATTTTATGTGTGCACAAAAGCTCAACAAAGAACAGAAATGTGGTTGCAAGTAGGCTTGATCGCATGTGAAAGTTTAAAAGCATAGAGTAGTCGAGGGTTGATAATGGAGGAAGCATCTCCTTATATAGAAGACACTATAAGAAATGGAAGGATAAGATTGAAAGGTGTAAAAGAAAAATGGTCGGTCATGATTAGAGGGTAGGTAGAAGAAATGAGAAAATAATAAGAGGGTAGATAGTGTAGGAATTAAAAGATGAATGATATGTGTCATAGGTAGAAAAGGATAATGAATTGATTAAATAAATAAAGATTTATTTAATTAATAGAGGAAGTGGGATCAATTAAATAAATAAGATATTTATTTAATTTAGGGAAATAATAATTTAAATAAATAAATGCATTTATTTAAATGAGAAATAAGGCTAGAAGAGGATAAATGAATTAATTAAATAAATAAAGATTTATTCAACTAATAGAAGAATTAGGCTCAAATAATTAAATAAATAGAGATATTTAATTAGACAGGAAAATTTTAGGTGTCTACATTTTGCCCCTCTTTGAGATAATGCAGCTTGTCGCGTTGTTTCAAAGAAGATAATATGAACTGATACAAAGTTGCCCCAAGATGGGAATGATATGCCCCCTTGAGAGATTGGATGAAAATGTCTGAAAAGATTGCAGATAATCTCTCGATAAGAAAGGAAGGTTAGAAAGGACTAACCGGATAGGATAGAGTGACAAAGTCACGGGATAACGAAGATTGATATGGGAGACTAGGGTTAGGGTAGTCTATAAGATAGACCACGAGGGGAAAACATCTTCATTGTCATCCACACATCTAAGAGATCAGAGTGCAGAGAGAGCATAGAGCAGCAGCAGTCAGCAGCGATGGCATTGGTTCATAGATTCGATCACGTTCACCGATTTCAGAGGCCAACAAATGCAGGAGAGCCAGTAAGTACCACATAACCTCATTGTACTTTTTTGCATTAAATGTTGTCATAAATGCATGTTAGGTAGCACAATAAATGCATTTTAGGTATGTCTAGAAAAAGTGTCAAGCGAAGTAAAAACGCTAAGGCGTGTCTGCGTTGGTGTCAGGCGCGTCTAGATTGGCTAGGCACATCTGTGTTTGTGTTAGGTGCGTCTATGAATGTAGCAGCATCTTTGTCAGATGTGAGTGCGTCTGTGTTGTACAGGTGTGTCTGTGTTGTATGAGTACATTTATGTAGTCTACAAACGGGTTTATGTCATAAATGTGTGTTTGTGTCTTCTAGGCCAAATCGGCAGTTTTGTGATGAACATACACTATCAATTGGACAAGCTGCTAAGAGGATACACTCAAGCAGGTCCTCTAGGGAAGACTAGGATAGAAAATAGGGCTAGGATTGACAATTATGTGATAGAACATATATTGCCAATCAAGAAACTACTCAAGAGGATACACTCAAGTAGAGGCCCTAGGATAGGATAGATCGAGGCACTTTGTGATGAACAGAGAATGCCAAAACATAGTACTTTGTGATGAGTAGGGAGTACTAAAAAGAGCAACACTTTGTGATGAATAGGGAGTGCAAAAATGTAGTACTTTATGATGAACAGGGAGTACCACTTGGATAAAAAGCAACACTTTGTGATGAACAGGGAGTGTCACTAGGATAGAGTGCCATAAGCACTAGGATAGAGTGCCATAAGCACTAGGATAAAAAGCAGCATTTTGTGATGAACATGGAATGCCACTATGATTGATACAGTTGATTTGCTTGACTGCAGGAGGACCTACCTATGCTGGAGTCACGAGAGAGATTCCCATTGACTCAGAGTTTGCGAGCAGAGCTAACACTCAAGGAGAGAGCCGCAATTCAGTCTATGGGCTTGTGACATATTTTGTATGTGCCTGAGTTTTAGGCGAACATGGGATTGTTTACTGCGCTAGCTGAGAGATGGCACTCAGAGACTTGTACTTTTCATTTGGCTATGGGTGAGATGACAATCACCTTGGAGGATGTATAATGGATACTGTGGATACCAATCGATGGGGAGTTAGTTCCATACAATTGAGATGGAGACATAGGATGCACTGAGACGAGTGTTCCAGGATCCGAGATTGAAGATGATGGTTGGACACGTGGCTTGGGATACCATGAAACGGATAGTATTAGCACTACCAGCAGTGTTGGCAGGAGTGATCAGTGGGTTCCTCTGTCTGGATAGGGCAACATGAGGATTGGCTGTGGGATGGGGGAGTACACTAGAGACATTGGTGACAGAGCACACCAGGTTTGCATGGGGACCATGTCTGTTGGCACATTTTTACTATGAGTTACATCAGTTTGTATACCATGGATCAGCAGGATTGGGCAACGGAGCTACATTGTTGCAGGTGTGGGCATATGAGCATCTACCAGTGACACAACCGATTCATTTCAGAGGTAGGGGCCATGGGCGCAGTTTTGTGCATTTGTATGATATGATTACATCTCAGTCGTGGATTGGGAGATTAGAGTGTTGGCGCAGAGCCATTGATGAGCTCAACAGGGAAGTATGGAGGTCATACCGAAAGTGTAAGGAGTGGGAGGATGACACAGTAGAGCTGCCATATGTGTTTAGGAGCAGATATCTGATTGGGCGGATGCCATATGTTATTGAGAGGTAGTTAGTGGATAGGGTGGGCAGACAGTTTGGCAAGATATAGCAGATGCCACGAGGTTCCGAGATGTATGTGCAGAGAGTGAGAGATCAGGCGCACTTCGGGCCATTATTGTCTTATGATTAGGCAGTGACACAGCTGGTAGAGATGATTCCCTTGCCTTAGGATATGTGGCCTGACATAGAGGATCAGGGATGGATGCAGAGTATACTGCATATTGGGCAGAGCATCCATTTTCATGGCTGATGGATTCAAGGGAGTCGATAGATGGAGATGGTGGGGGTGATGGAGATGATGATGGAGATGGCAGAGGTAGAGACCGACAGAGGAGGTGGGGTGCAGTAGGAGAGAGGAGAGTGGCTCCGAGGAGAGAAGGTGGAGAGGAGAGGCAGGCTTGGCAGGCTCACATAGTAAGGGATAGAGGTGGATTGTCTTTATAGGTGCCAGCATCATAGGTTCTCAGACAAGGACAGGGGTAGCCACAGGAGAAGCCACAGGTATAGGGACAGGGTGAGGGGGAGAGGAGGAGGATGAGTTACTAATTTTGAGGGAGATCTACCAGGGACAGGCAGATGAGATCCAGGATCTAGAGCGGGGGACGGCGAGGCTCAGGAGACAGCTAAGCGATACTGAGCAGGAGAGGGATCAAGCTATCCAACGCTATACAAAGGATGAGATGGCACTGAGGGTAGGGAGGCAAACAGTAGAGGACATAGGAGCTGGATATGCCTATGTTCTACGGGCCAGAGAGGAGATAGGCTACTGGAGAGACCTATACTATAGAGCGGTGCCACCAGAGCAGCAGGCTAGGAGCTTTCGTAGACCATCGCGGACTGCGACAACCACTGGAGGGAGAGATAGGAGACAGGCATCTAGCGGTGGGATCATGGGTCCTCCACCACCACAAGATAGAGGGGATAGGAGAGATGATCCCGAGGCAGGTCCTTCCTGGGCTCAGACTCCATCGAGGCTAGCCGGCTCCAAGGGAGGGAGTTCATCATAGCCTAGAGGGCTCCCTATGTATCAGTTTTGTACCATTTTGTATGATGACACCTTCGGGTGATTGTAGCCATATGATTTTTGACATCATTGTATCATGACACTTATGATTATATATATATATATGAGATTCATCCTTGCGGCAGCTATATGCATGTGTACCTATGTGATGCTTATGTTTCTATGTGATGTTTATGATATGGATGCAAATATGTACATGATGAAATGTCATATTTTTAGTCTTTTATGTTTTATATGTTATGCAAATGCAAATGTGAATGTATGAAATGCAAATGAATATGATAAGGATGTAAATGATTATTTACATGATGAGAATGTAAAATGTGCTAACATGTATTGTGTGTAGGATGTGGTGCAATTGTGATATCTATATGTATGTATGAAATGCTAATGAGTGGTAATGCAGGTGCAAACTACACGAAATGCAAATTTTTTTGGTGTCATTATACTCAGTCATGTGATAGCGGGCTACATGGACTCAAGAAGGACGATGGAGGTCAATCAAGAAAGGGGGATGAAAGATAAAAGATATGAAAGTGAAAGAGTTTTTTATGTGTTCTCATCATTGAGATTTATTATGGCAAAATAGGTTATGAAAATCGAGGCATATGTTTGACCTAGAAAGTCATTGTATCTATTTGCATGGAGATAAGATAGTTGCAAACAAGGAATAACCCAGTTCATACTAGACCCACAGTGTCCTCATATCCTTGGACAAGTCATAGCATTACTAAGAGACAATCCACAAACAGCAAAAGAAAAATAGGTGACAATACCCCATCCTCGCCTTTCTAGTCAAAGACATCCTGGAGATAGAATCTCTAGTCAAAGACATCCGGAAAAGCTAAAAGACATGTCACCAGAAGATAAAATCAAAAGAAAACCAAGACTCAACACCAACATCCACTGTAGTCCTCAAGTTTAGTGTCTCTTGTCACTTCTATAAGTCTTATTTGATTGTGGCCACAATATTTACTTTCACAAAAGAATAGATAGCACTGAACCATAAAGTTGGTTGAGTTTGTTGATAGATTTGATTTGTTGAAGTTCATTGTTGTTGTTGTGTCTCATCTGAAACTGACCTAATCCATGAAGCTGATACTTTATTGTGGATTGGCAATGCAAGTGTTGCTTTATTGTAGATTGTGCACGGATAGACTGAAGAAAATTGGAAGAAATTGTACTCCTTGGAATGTGTGATGCTCTTAGTTCCACACCCATCACTAGACGTATGATTTGTCTTAGCCACAGATAGGAGTTGATTTATTATGGATGGAAAGGAGTGAAAAGGGAGGTTTTATTATTAATGGCTAACCAATCTTAGGTAGATCAATAACAAGCCATGATGGGGATGGGTAAGTTTATTATGGATGAATAGGCTGTGAGTGTGTGCAAAGTGAAAGGATGAAACTGAATCCTGAAGGAGAGAGGAGCAATATCTCTACACTTAACGTTGGTGACTTGATTTTCACCATGGTGCTTGCCCAGGGCACCACCGAAGTGGTTTTCACCATTGGACGAAATATTTTTCTATTTCCAATTTTTTTGTGTCACAAGGCGCCTGTTTGCTAGGTTTTCACCAAGTAACGATTTTTTATGTTTATGATTTTTTTGTATTTTTGAATTTTTTTACTTTTTTGTATTTTTGATATTTTTTTTGTATTTTGACTTAGGATACTCTGAAGAGCTATGTGTAAAACTTGCAAAGGTGCATGCAATTGATGGGATCCTCCAAAGGTTCGCCCTCTATGGTTGAGAGCTGATATGCACAAGATTTATAGGTTGTTGTAATGATGTAAGGACCAAGTCAATTTGGTTCGAACTTGCCCTTCTTCTCTCTGTCTTGCTGGTTTTTAGGATTTTCTCTGAGAAGTAAGTCACCTACCTCAAATGTGCAAGGCTTGACTTTATGATTGTAACTGTGACTCATTCATTTTTTATAAGCCTTGAGATGATTAAAAGCAGTTTGTCTTCATTCATCCAATAGTTCAAGTTCCCTTAAGCGAGAGACCTTGTAGTCTTCATCACTGATAATGTTTTGCAAAGAGACTCGTAAAGAAGGTAACTCGACCTCAATAGGAAAGATAGCTTCAGCACCATAGACAAGTGAATAAGATGTGGCTCTTGTAGGTGTGTGGATGCTTGTGCGGTAAGCCCAAAGTGCAGGATTAAGTTGGATATGACAATTGCGGCCAGCATCATTGACTGTCTTTTTTAGGATTTTAAGAATGGTTTTATTAGACGCCTCAGCTTGGCCGTTACCTTGGGGGTAATAGGGTGTGGAGAAACAATGGGTAATATGGAAGTGATCACAAAGTTCACAAGCATCTTGATTTTTAAAGGGACGCCCGTTATCAGTGATGATGGAAATAGGAATACCATATCGACAAATGATGTAGTTGAGAATGAATGTGGCAATCTGTTTTCCAGTGACTTGTGTAAGAGGCACGACTTCAATCCATTTTATGAAATACTTTGTGGCGGTGATGATGAATTTATGGCCATTGGAGGAAGGAGGGTGAATCTTGCCTATGAGATAGAGTCCCCATTGGCAAAAGGGCCAAGGAGTCGCAATTGGTTGAAGTTCTTGTGTTGGCGCATGAATGAGGTCTCCATGAAGTTGACATTGCTTACATTTCTTGACAAACTGATATGAGTCTTTTTCCATATTGGGCCAGTAATATCCAGTCCTGATGAGTTTCTTGGCTAAGGTAGGACCACTAGAATGTGGAACACATATCCCTTCATGAACTTCATGTAATGCAATCTGAGCTTCGTCCCTTTCTAAACATCTAAGAAGAGTGCCATCTAGACCTTGACGGTATAGGATATCGGCTAAAATGACGTATCGAGAAGATTGGTGAATGAAAGTGCGATGTTGATTGTTGGATAAGTTAGGAGGAAGGGTATTATTATGAAGGTATGTGAAAATGGAACCATATAAATGGGAATCAGGACCAACGACACATATCATCTCAATAGGAGTGATCTCATATGAGGGAACCAAAAGGTTATCCACCAAGAACTTATAGCGGGTTTCATTTTGTGGTCCATGGCATCTACGGCTCGATTATGCTTTCTTGGTATATGCTCAAAGTTTAACTTCATGAAATGTTGCTTCAAGTCATCCACCATTCTTTTGTAAGGCATTAATTTTTCATCTTTTGTTTGGTAGTCATTAGTTGCTTGACGAATTACAAGTTGAGAGTCCCCAAAAACATGAAGTTCCTGGATCTTCCACTGAACTGCAATTCGTAATCCAATTGTTAATGCCTCGTATTTTGTTATGTTATTAGTGCAAGGAAATGATAATCGATATGCTTTTGGTATAGAATCCCCCTAAGGTGTAATGAAGAGGATGCCAGCTCCTGCACCATGTTGTGTGTATGAGCTGTCAAAGTATAGTTGTCAAGGCTTTGTGTGTGATACTGTCAAGATGGATTCATCTAGAAATTCTGAAGTTAGAGGAGCATCATCTATCATGGGAGCATCTACTAATTGATCTGCGATAGCTTGTCCTTTTATTGCTTTTCTATCTACATATTCAATATCGAATTCACTCAGGGGCATCACCCATTTGGCTAGTCGACCAGTAAGCGTTGCTTTATTGAGAAGGTATTTCAATGGATCGATCCTTGCGACCAACTTAGCTTTATGATTTAGCATGTAATGTTGTAATTTCTGCGAAGCAAAGACCACAGCGAGACATGCACGCTCAATTGGTGTGTAGTTTAGCTCAAATCCCACCAAAGTACGACAGATGTAGTAGACTGCCTTTTCTTTGCCCTCAGCATCTTGTTGTGCTAAGAGTGCCCCCAGTGCTGTTGAAGTAGCAGATGTGTATAGTAATAGGGGTTGTTCTGGAACTGGTGGAATCAAGACTGGTGGATTCAGAATATAATCTTTGAGTATCTGGAAAGCTTGGTGGCAGTTATCATACCATTTGAATTTGATGTTTTTGTGTAGCAAGTGCTGAAAAGGATGACATTTGTCTGCAAGTTGTGCTATGAATCTTCATATGGATTGGAGTCTCCCTTGCAAAGATCAAAGTTGACTGATATTTCTTGGTGGTTGCATCTCTAGGATGGCCTTGACTTTTGCTGGATCGACTTCAATTCCTCTTTTTGAGACAATGAATCCCAGGAGCTTCCCAGAGGTTACTCCAAAGACACGTTTCTTGGGGTTTAATCTTACTTTGTATTTTTCCAACCGATCAAAAATGACTGAAAGTATGTCTAAATGTGTATCTCTGTCTATTGATTTGTCTAAGAGGTCATCAACATAATCTTCCATAGTAACGTGCATGAGATCATGAAAGATGGTAGTCATGGCTCTTTGATATGTAGCGTCTATATTCTTTAGCCCAAAGGGCATGACATTCCAACAGAAAGTTCTCTAAGGACAAATAAATGTTGTTTTGTGTTGATCCACGCATGCGATTTTTATTTAATTATAGCCAAAGAATCCATCCATCAAAGATAACATCGTATGACCTGATGTGAGATCTATGATCAGGTCGATATTTGGCAATGGAAAATCATCCTTAGGACAAGCTTTATTGATGTCTCTAAAATCTGTGCATATTCTGATGCTACGATCTAGTTTACTGATAGGTACTAAGTTGGAGATCCATTCAGGATAATCAATTGGGCATATGAATCCGACATCCAATAATTTTTCAAGCTCCGCTTTGACTAATAATGCCACTTGTGGATGCATCTTTCTTCATTTCTGTTTTATTGGTTTTGCCCCCGGTTTGACTGTCAAATGATGCATTACTAAATCCGGATCTAGTCCAAGCATATCAGCATATGACCATGCAAAATTGATTTGTCAATCTGTGAAGAAACTTATGAACTTTGGTCTTTCTGCCTCTATTAGAGACTATGCTAGGAATATGTTATGTGGAATTTTTTTTGTACCAATGTTTGTTTTGATGGTCTCCTCTACTAACATAGATGATTTTTCTTCATATGATGCCGGGAGAATGTCGAGCCTTCCATCTTCAGGTGCCTCAGAGAGGTTTTTGCCCTCAGATACATCCTTTCTTTTTACTTTTTTGGGGTCAAACAGTGCCACAACATGGTTTTCACCATAAGACCCATGATTTATTTTTCTTTTTATATTTTTGCGACTAGAAGGCCCAACAACCTCACCAAAATATGCCACGTTGTTGAGTTCTATAGTGTATCCTACCTTATGGTCCCCAGGGGGAAGATCATCTTGTATAGTCAATAAAGGCTTCATCGTTTTGCAATGTGTCGAACTATATAGGTCCTTCATGGTCCCAGTCAATAAGTTGGTGGTGAACAAGGGGAAGGCCTTCAATGTTTTCAAAGTCAGCGGGACTAAGGGTGAAGATGCAGTTATATTCAGGTATGTCAAGGTAATTATCGAGGTCATCATTAGCAGTCTCCTCATCTATCTTGATTGTGAACGAATCCAAATTGTCATCACTAGTAGCACATTCTGGGACGGGTGTCCTCATTCTTTGTGGTTTCGACCTAGAACCTAGAGGCAAAGATTGTGTGGGATCCTCAGGGGTTGTTTCCTAACCAACTTTAAATTTTCTATAAAATTCCTCCTCTTCTGTGGGTTCACCTGGTTCTCTGAATGTCTCGGTGAGTTCATAGTCATTGGAGGATTTGTCTGAACCCCATTCCCATTCATTGGAGTCTTTGGAATAGCAGTTCTCTTGTTGATTTTTGGCAGCTTTGATTTGTAATGTTTTTTCTGTCTTTTGAGTATTTACCCTAGAAGACATGAAACCAAGTCCTTTCGAGTGCTCCTTTTTAAATTTCAATTCTGGTTGCAAAGGTTGAATGATACCTTCCTTTCTTAAGCCAAGAGGACTTTTACCATCATACCCAAACTTTTGTAGGATCTTGAATCCTTTGCCATATTTTTCACATGGTATGCTGATGTGATCTTGTGTACCATTTTCAGGGTCTTTGTAAATCATTTTGTATAAATCTTCTTCTTCCATTTCACCCCACTTTTGGAAGATAGTAGGATCCCACCTGAGTGTAATGATAGATACCCATTTAGTAGGATGTGGTCATCCATATTCTTTTGGTGAACTCATAACTTGTTGTAAGCACATGGTTTGATTCAAAGTGTATTCACCCATGCCTTTGTCCTAATATTTCCCTTTAAGCTCACCTTGTTTTGATGTTGAAGGTTTTAATGATTCAGGATCAATGTATGTAGAAGAAGAGACAGCTTCCCTATTACTTGGAATGATCGTCTCAATTTTTGGTCTCAAGTTATTACAGTATATAAATGGATTAGGATCAACATTAACTTTTATTTCAACTCCATTGTGAGGAAACTTAATGCATTGGTGGTATGAAGATGGGATTGCCCTCATTTCATGAATCCAAGGACATCCTAGCAATATATTGTATGTGAGATCCAGGTCAAGAACTTGACAAAGCACATCCTTTGTAACATGTCCAACTCTGAGAGGTAAGGTGATTGTGCCTTTGGATGAACGCTCTTCATCATCATATGCTTTGATGGTAATTTTGTTTGTAGCATTCACAGCTTTGTCTGAATATCCCAATTGTTTAATAGTGCTCAATCTACAAATGTTTAGACCTGCTCCTCCATCTATCAGGACTCATTTTATTCGATGTTTGTGTAGGAAGGCTTCAATGTGTAAAGGTGCATTATGTGGTTGACTCACGGAGGCATCGTCAACTTCTGTGAATGTAAGGGAGTGTGGAATGGAAAGGTATCCCACCATGGCTTGAAATTGGTCCACGTTCAAATCAATAGGGACAGAAGTGTCTCTCAAAATTTTGTCAAGAATAGCTTTATGTGTGGGGGATATACTTAAAATTTCAAGGATGGAGATAAGTGCAGGTGTCTTCCCTAACTGTTCTACAAGGTTATATTCAGGTTTGGTTGATGAGGAAGCGGTGTTTTTAGCTGGAGCACCTTGTAAGGTGAATTTACCTCGACGAGTTGTAACATTGCATTCAGAGGTAGGTTCGAAAGAAGATCCAATGCATTTTAGGACAATCTTGGGTCTTTGGGCAGAATTCTTAGGTGTTTTGTTCTGATGATAATGGTAGAGACGTAAGTATCCATCAAAATGTGATTGACAGTTGAATCATAGTTATAAGATGCTCTGGTATAGTTGGTTTGGTCCTCTGTGGCTTTAGCTTTTTCCTTATCATGTTTTGGGAATGGTTCTTTAAACATTTCATGTTCTTGATTGGATGAGTGTCCCTCGATCTCAATGTCACCTCTATCAATGAGATCTTGTATGATGTTCTTCAGTCGATGATAATTTCCTATTTTATGGCCCTTGTTTTTGTGATATTCACAATATTCATCGTCATTCCACTAATTTGGTTTGACCTTTGGCTCATATGGAGGCATATCTGGAATTGTTATTATCTTGTTTGCTACTAGCTTCTTGAATGCTAACTCAAGTGGTTCTCCCAATGGGGTGTACTTCCTTCGTGATTTGGAAGTTATTTGAGTATTCACTTGATTGTTTGTAGAGCTTGATCCAAAAAAAACAATTTTGGGTCGTACTGTATTGGCATCAACCACACCATCATTGATTGTGTCCTTATTTTTATTCCAAAATCTTGTCTTTTTCTTTAAAGTCTTCTTTGTTTTCTTTGAATATCTTAATTACTCCTTGCTCAATTAGGACCTTCTTTGTTGCTAAGCCTTTCTCAATGGCGTCCTTGAAGGCGGACAAACAAGCTTTTCTCAAGTCATAACCAATGTCTTTGTTAACATTCTGGGTGAACATCTATACCATTTGTTTCTGTGGAATTTCACAACAACATCTGCTAGCTAGATTCCTCCATCTTTGTAAAAATGATGAAAAAGACTCTCCATCCCTTTGTTTGGTGTTGCACAAGGTAGCGACTGATATGTCTGTCTCTATGTTGTATGAGAAATGTTGGATAAATGCCTCTGCTAAGTCACCCCATGACTTAATTCCAGGTGGGAGTTGGGAAAACCATTCCATAGCTTGATCAGCTAAGCTTTGTGGGAATAATCTCACCAAATATGTCTCTTATGTTGCTACCTCAATGCAAGCTGTAAAAAACTGTCTTATATGTGCCTTAGGGTCTCATTTTCCTCTGTACTTATCGAACTTAGGTGTCACAAAGTGTGTAGGAAATGGAGGCATTGGAATGCTTTTGTCAAATGGATAGGGACATATGTCTCTCATTGTGTAAGTTGGCTTTGGTGTATTTATGTCCTCCATTTTCTTTTGTAAGTCCTTGATTTGTTGTTCCAAATTGTTCTTAGGTGGAGACCGATTTCTTGGACCATATCCCATGTCTGAACCACTGGATGGAGGAGGAGAATGTTGCATATATGGATGGTATTTATCATACACATGTTCATATGGAGGAGGTCTATAGTGATGTTGTGTATATGGACCCCTTCGGATAGAGTCATGATGAGGAGCGGAATATCTACTTTGTCCATGTATACCATACTCTACAGGCATGCCATGAGTTTGTTATAGTGTGTTGCCCCCAAATTTGATGTGGGGTTTCCTTATGTCCAAATTTTGATCATGCCTTTGGATATCCAATTGCTTTGGTGGTTGGTCCTTAGCATTGGCATGTGATTGAGTATATTTTTTTGTATAAGACTTCCATAATGGTTTGTGAAAGTGAGTATCATATGCTTGATCATGTGTGTATGGGACCTTAGGTATTTGAAACAAAGATGATGGTGATTTAGGTACCATATGTGGGCCTCTATTGCCTCCACTATTAGGCCTCCTTTGATCCATGTTGAGGTGAGGTTGTTGCAAAGGTCGATTTTCCATTATTTGAGACATGTCAAAATCATGAGGAATCTTGGCTCCACTTTGTGTCATCACTTGTAAGAAGTATTGTCTATCTCTCCTCATTATTTCCTCAACTAATCGATCAAAACATGGATCCATAATGGAGTCTTCCACTTCTGCTGAATGTACGAAAAATTTATCCATATTGTCATTGTGTGTATCATTGTTGTTTGTAGTGTCCATGTTCTCAACATTTGGAATGTTTCTATAGGCATCCATGTTAGGTAATGTGGTATGATCAGAATTGAAAAAGACATTGTTGTCATACTCATAGGAACTCATGTTTGCGAACTCTTGAGCCTCTTTAGCTTCTCTCCTAGATTTGTGGGAATGGGTTTCAACCATGAACTAGGTCTTGACCAAGATGTGTGAGACTAGATGAAAATGGAAAAGAGTATGAAAGACCACGAGTTGGATGGAATGTAAATGAATATGAAGTGTACTTGCAATGTCCAAAGTGTAAAACCAAGTATATATGTAGTAGAGTAGGTGTGGCTTCCAAAGAGATGATAGTTTCTCTTCATGAGGTAAGTTGATCTTGACTCTAAGTAAGACCAAATGAGACCCAAAGGTGATAGACCTTGATGAGGGACCACTTAGAGAAATGTTGTTGTATGTAGTGTGTTGACAAAGCAAGATGAGGACAAGCAAAGTGACATTTTGACTCAAGTTTAGACAAATGTGAATGTAATGTAAGGTGTAAAGCAATGATGAACTTTGTGAGACCCAAAGATAGGTTGAATGCTAGATGAAAACCCGAAGAGATAACCTAGGAAGCTCAATAAGTCTGAAACTGACTGTTCTTGTTGGCTGGGCTATAAAGTTTTCTCATTTTGAACACAGACGTGCCTGTATACTTCATAGACGTGATTAAATGACGCAGACGTGGTTTTGTCAGACACAGACGTGTTTCTAATATTTTGTAAATGTAATGTTGCTTAAGAAAACACAGACGCGTTTCTGCCCTTCACGGACGCGGCTAGATGACACAGATGTGATTCTATCAAACACAGACGTGTTTCCAAAAATTAAGTGCAATTTTTCCAATGAGTGAAGTTACTTGTTGTGACCAAGTCTGGATTTTTGACTATTTTTTCATGACAAGAGGACACAATGTTGATGAAGACTCAATGTTTGCAAGTGTTTACACTAAAAAATGACTCCAAAGAAAGTGTGTTGTTTAATGTAAAAATGTTTTGCATACACTTGAAGACACCAAAGACACAATGTTTTGATATTTGGTCTTGAATGTTTGATTGTTCAAAATAAGACAAGCACAATTCTTATGGTTGGCCAAGACAATAGTTGTTGATCCCACATGGGGTTTCCCTTGAGGCTACACTATTCAGAACGGATACTTAGATGCTTGACCCCACTGGCTCCACCCTCGACACTCACTTCTCCGGGGCAACCAAGCATCAGTCCCCATGAAAACTCCCCGTGGCGAACTTTATATCTCTACTAAGAACCGTATGTGTGTGGGTCATTCTAGAGGTCCGACCTCCTGACCCAACAACTAAAAGGATTTTGGCTTTCTAAAACAAAAAGGTGCTAGTAAGGGCATCTGCTCGTGTGGCCATACATGCGGCACTTTCATCTCTGTAAATACAGAAGGCTCTCAACCGGTAGAGGTTACGCCCTGCAACTGATCAAATAAATTTGATCAAACGGGTTTATGGGGAGACATAGTGTCGGTATAAACTAATCAGCACACGTTACCCATGGCTTTCACCATGGATACAGTTATTTATAGTGGTTCGGAAGAGAATGGATTTTCCTTGCTACCACTTGGGTCGTTCTCTTGTCACTAGTAGTCCTAATGACCACACAGGGAGATAGACCCTCTAGAGATTAAACAAAAAGAGCCTATTGCTCAAGACACAAAAGACACTGGTTCAATTTTAGTGCACCAATTGAAGTGTTTGGTAATCTATGAAAACAAGGCACACAATAAAGATCAAAAACCCTTACAAAATTCTGCAACAAAGATTTGTTAGTAGTTTTGCAATAATACCCCTCCTACAAGCACACAAGTTAGGTAAATTTTAGATCCAAAAAACTTTGTGAAATAGGGACCTTCAACAATGCGCTTTTTTGACCAATTCAAAGATCTGATTAATCATAAAAAAAGAACACCTGTAAAATTTCAAGAAATTTTCAAAAATGTAAGAAAATCCAAAACATTTGCTAATTTGCTCAAAAAAAAAAAAAATTATATAAAATGCAAAATTAATCCAAAAAATCGGAAATTTATACTGGACACTCTTGATAGTCTTTCAAGCCTACATAAAAAAATTCCTGCAAAAATTACAAGCAGATTGTGAGATATGAGCATAATAATGCAAAACCCTAATGTTTAAAGATCCAATTTTTGAGGAAATATTTTGCATCAAACTTAAACTTACAAAGAACAGAGCCTATGTATAAATCAGAGAGCTTTCAAAAAATATAAGAAAATCTAAAAAATTCGCTAATTTGCTCTCAAAACTATTTTTTTATGAAAATACATAAAACAATTCATAGAAATTTCAAATATGCTCCAAAAAATATAATTTTTTTATTGAGCACCTCGGATAATGTTCTTGACCTGCAAACAAAATTTGATGCCAAAATTGAAAGCCATTTGTGAGATCTGATCAAAATAATGAAAAACCCTAATTTTTAAAGATCTGGTTTTTAAGGAAATATTTTGCATCAAAATTAAAATCACAAAGAACAGATATCTAACAAAAATTCATGTCCCACGGGGCGTGCCAAAATGTTTATGGTGAAAATGGAAATAACAATATTGAAAGACTAAATGAACTCAACCACAAAACCCTAGCCTAACAACAACAAAGATCCACCATAACATATGAAGATTAACTAAAACAATGCAAATCAAATGAAATCACAAAGATTATACCATCACATGTCCAATAGGCTTTGAATCTTCATTCTTCTTATCTCCATTGATCTTGTTGGATATATTTGCTCTCAGATTTTATATGTGCATGAGAGCTCAACAAAGAACGGAAATGTGGTTGCAAGTAGGCTTGATCGCATGTGAAAGTTTGAAAGCGTAGAGTAGTCAGGGGTTGATAATGGAGGAAGCATCTCCTTATATAAAAGACACTATAAGAAATGGAAGGATAAGATTGAGAGGTGTAAAAGATAAATGGTCGGCCATGATTAGAGGGTAAGTAGAAGAAATAAGAAAATAATAAGAGGGTAGGTAGTGTAGGAATTAAGAGATGAATGATATGTGTCATAGGTAGAAAAGGCTAATGAATTAATTAAATAAATAAAGATTTATTTAATTAATAGAGGAAGTGGGATCAATTAAATAAATAAGATATTTATTTAATTTAAGAAAATGATAATTTAAATAAATAAATGTATTTATTTAAACGAGAAATAAGGCTAGAAGAGGATAAATGAATTAATTAAATAAATAAAAATTTATTCAATTAATAGAAGAATTAGGCTCAAATAATTAAATAAATAGAGATATTTATTTAATTAGGCTCAAATAATTAAATAAATAAAGATATTTATTTAATTAGACAGGACAGGACAACTTTAGGTGTCTACAACTGTCTCTGCAGGTTTCTCAGTGCTTGCATCAATATTATCAGTAACCATTCCATTGTCCAATGTTTCCACTGAATGCTCAGCTTGCTCTGCTTGTGTCTCAATCCCAATATTATTTGTTGGTGTTCCAACCTCAATATTATCTGTCGGTTGCTCAGTAGCAACATCATTTTTCTTTTCCTCTGTTTTCTCCTTATCAACTACAATGTTTACTTCCTGAGTGTCAATATTCATAGTGTACAAAATTTCTGACTCGGGGTTGATATCCTCATGTGGTGTATCCACATTCTCAGTAGTCGGTGTGCTATCAGTCTATACCGATGGAGTAACCAAAGGTGGTGGTAGGTTGTCAGTTACTTTAATGTTGGGTAATCCACCTACTTTACCTTTCCCTTTATCTCTGTCCTTTTGATAAACTTTGAAAGTTTTCTTTGGTCTGTTCAGCTCTTCCTTTTTTTCCTTCTCAACAAAGAAAATATCTCATTTGTCTATTGTTTCTTCTGCAATTTCATTTACCCTACCAGCCATTAGGCTCACATGTCGGTGTCCACTTGCAAAAACTAATCTATTAGCTTCACTAATTAATTCATCAATTTATTCTACAGAGTTGACTGGATGTACAGCTAGTAGTTTTTCAATTTTTAGTTTCTTGTCAAGTTCCATGACTGCAATTCTTTTTGCATCTAACCTCATGTACAATTCACTAGGCAAATCATCTACAACTTCAATTAATACTTTCTCGTATATATCAAGATGTAAAATAATGTTGTTCTCAATACTTTATTTCTCTTCACTAGTGAATGTATTGTACATTTTGCTAACATTAGCTAAGTTTCCTTCATCAGTTATTTCACTCAATAAGTTATCCAATGGTGGTATAACTTCTTGTTGCTTTTTCTTCTTTGGTGTCAACTTCTTTGTCGGTGGTCTCACTGCCTGTTTCTTTTGCCTTGGTGTTCTTGTTTTCTTGGGAGGAGGAGAGGGTACCGGTGAGGGTTTTCTCTTCCTATCAACTCATTTAAATTCAGCAGGAATTTCACTGTCAGAGGATGTACCAACCGATGAGAGATGTGCCTCTAGTTGTAATCCTTCTAAGTCACTTTCCTTTATTCCAGTTATGCTCATGACTTTTTCTTTTATTTCCTTAACTTTTTTAGATGCAATCCTTATGTATTTTTCTCTTCTCTTTCTTTGTTTCAATGTTTGTACATCACTTTCTATTGTTTGTGCATTTCCAAAAACTCTTTCTTCTGGTTCTCTAGGGGCTTCTAATAAAGATTTGGCATAAGTTTCAATGATGTTTACATCTGCCTCATATTCCATTTATGTTACCCATACAGTTCTAGGAAGAACTGCCTCCATCCAGATCTCATCCTTTTTAATTACAAAACATATTTCTTTTTCATACTTGTCTACAATACTTTGTGGTAATCTCTCTCTTGTTTTCATTTTTGCTTTGAATGTTTTGAAGTACTCTGTTATATTGTTATCCTTATCAGTGCCCATACCGGTAAAGATTTCTAACAGTTGTTTGCCTACCGATATATCATAACCAAAGTCTTTCTTACCAATACCGGGAACCTCTTTTGTGAGATACAACATCAGACATACCAGAAGATTGCCAAAACGAAAAGTACATTTCTTATCACCTTTGATCTTTTTCAGATTATCTATCAACTCATCTTTTAACCACTCACATACATCTATTGTTGCATCATTGTTGACCATGTCATGTGCACTTTTAATACAAAGACTGGAAATAGAGTTGAGTTGGTTTGCATGTGTGTTTTTGTAACCTAGGATCATGCTTATGAACCTGACATTCTCATCCTTAACATCATTCACTCTCAGGGATCTACTATCATCGGTTTCTCCTATTAATGTCATCACTATGTTATTAGAAACCTTCTTAGTCTTATCTGACCTGCTACCAGTGGAGGGTAAACCAGTCACTGCCCTAACTGCTTCTCTGGTGATTTTACAAACAGAATCTAGCCAAAAGAATTCTCCATGAACTCTGCTAAGGACAATCCTTACTACCTCCTTAGGAAAATCATGGATGTCCAAGATTTACAAAAAACCTAAAGTTTCAATTACCTTGTGTTCGGGTTTCACATTTCCACTTTCATCACAGATAACAGTTTTAAACATTTTCAATATTTCCTCCAAACCTAATTCCTCAATATTTCAATGAATATAGATTCTAGGGTCTTCAGCATATGCAACACCTTTTGAAATTTTTGAAAAAGCACCTAAGGAATCATCTTGTTTCGCTATCTCGGGAATGATCTTAAAAACGGGTCTAGGGTGTTTCACAACTTCTACAACAGTAAGGTTTGCAATAAATTCCAGAGCAGAGGAGGAAGCCATTGATAAATACCTTAATCTGCCTAATAATGGTTTGAGTGCTTGAAAGAACTTGCTTCGCTTCTTCACTTTGGATGCCTTCGCTCGGATTTCGCACTCTCTGAAAGTTTGAATGCTCGGAGAATTGAAAAAGAAGGAAAATTACTGATTTATAATGTCTTTTCCTCCAACGACCACAATAAATGCTCGTCGGTTAAGTGAAACTTAACACGTCTGCCGGTAGAGAAGAAGTCCATCTTCTCACCATCAACCGAGGGTAAACTTGCATGATTTTCAACTTGTTACAATACCCCCAAGGGTTACTTTTTTAGTTGGATGAAGAGTCTCCTGTCGGTGGGGTAATACTATGTTCTACCGGTGAAGGAATAGTCTCATCAACATTCAGATCTGTCTTTCTAATCCATTGTCTTGAAAATTCTTGCTTTACCTCATCAACCTTCTCTTTGTCTTTCAAACTGGGTCCTTTATTGTTTGTCGATGAAGTCTTGCTTCTACAAAATTTTGCAATATGTCCAATCTTGTTACAAGCATAACAAGTCACATTGTTTTTCTGAATAGCCTTTCCATAGCCTATGTCGGTTTGTGTTCTGCATTGATTAGATAAGTGTCAAAATCTTCCACAAACATAATATCTTACATTCATTCAGCAGTTTTCTAAATTGTGACCAATTTTGTTACATTTGGAACATTGACCGATGGGTGCATTAATGTTCTGATTGTTTCTAGATCTACACTGATTTTCTCTATGACCATACTTGTTACAGTTAAAGCATTTCCCATTAAATTTGTAGGCATTAGGTTTTCTTACCGGTTTACTGTGATCATGATTGTTTGCAGTATCGGAACTTTCTCCAACTTCAAATCCAAGTCCATTAGTATCTCCATTAGGTTTCTGACTTTTCAGCATACCATCAAGTTCTTCTGAACTTTTCTTGAATTTCTTTTTATGTTGATTTGCAGTAGCCAACTCATTTTCTAGAATTGCCTTTTGTCTCATAAGTTCAGTTTTGTCATGTTCCATGTGAATCAAATATGTCTTCAACATATCATTTTCATGATTGAGTCTTAGATTTTCATTTCCAGCATCATTGAGTCTCCTACTCAAGTCATCTTCATTCTTCTTTCTGTCTTCAATGTCTTTACAAAATCTCATAGTCATGTCTTGCATTTCATTCCTCAAAGTCATGTTTTCTTATCTCATTTTGCTTACAAGCTCATTAAGAGTTTCCTTTTCATCATCATTACTCTGCATCTTCTCATGAAGTTTTTTTCTCATATTTCTAGCAATAGTGAGATTCTCCTGAAGTCCTTGAATGAATTTCTTTGCAGTCCTTAGATCATCTTCAAGTTTGATATTCTTCAATTTCTCTACATCATAGTCCACAAGAGCTCCTTCTAATTGCTTTCTTAAGTTCTCCATCTGTACCGGTGTCAAAATCTTCCTCAAGCTATTAGACTTTTGAAAATAGAGGACCAGGCTCTGATACCAATTGTAAGGATTAATGATAGTCTCAAAGATACTGAGAGGGGGGGGTGAATCAGTATCTAACCGGTTAACAGAATATTTAACCTTATTAAGTATTTTGCATTCCAAAACAGTGTACCGGTAAACAAGAATTAATGTATAAATATGAACAGTAAAGACAACATAGAAAGCACACCATAACACAAGATGTTTAACGAGGAAACCCGGTGTGGGAAAAACCTCGGTGGGATTTGTGACCCACAATATTGACTCACTGGCCAATGAATGGATATTACTTACAAGAGGGGCCTGCAAATGCAAGAAGGCCAACTGCCTAGAACTCACTTCTCAATTACAAAAGGAAGTCTCACCTACTTACAAAATGGATTATGAGAATCCAATGAATGTACTGCTATAATTCAGCATCTGTTATGCAAGGTTCAGTACCGGTTTAAGCTCATACTATAACCATAAACCCTTATACAAAATTTGCCTTAATATTCACTCATCACTTTTACCATCATATGTCCATCTATCTATCTATCTCAAAATGATTTACAAGATCTCATACATATATGAGTCTTATTACAATATGCCTTGTTGGCTTTACAAAAAGATATTTATAATACAATAAACAAAATCCTGTCGGTTGGGGTGTCGGTATACATTCTTGTCATTGTTGGTTAAGTGTCTGTCGATGTTGGTGCCTGCCGGTGATTTACAAGATGAATTTTGGGTGGCTGCCTGTAGGTTGCCATCAATGACAACACCATCATTTCTCACTAGAGTGTAGAATGCCAACAGTTTCGATGGTAACTGCAAAAATGTTGTCATTCCACCAATTAGGTTTGACTTGTGGTTCATAATTTCTTGCTTCAGGTAAAGTAATTAGTTTATTCGCATGAAAAGTTTTCAAAGCTAATTCCAAGGGTTCTCCAATGTTTGTGAATTTCCTACGAGGATTGGAGAAGAAAGACTTGGATTTAATGTTCTCTTGATTGTTATTGTTTGGGATTTGACTTGATAGATTAAAGATTGGTTGTTTTTTTGTAGCATTATTGTCATCATTTCCTCCATTGGTAACATTCCTATTCTTTGACCAGAATTTAGGTTTTTCATTATTATTGTTGTTGTTGTTGTTGTGATTGTTATTGTAGGAATTATCGTAAAGCTTTAGCTCTCCTTTCTTTACCATTGTGTCTTCTATTTTTAGACCATTTTCAATCATCTTGGAAAAAGGAGGACATTGCATTTTTAGACGGTAACTCATTTCACTGATAAGGTTGTCAATGAATGTCCATTTTCTCTTGATCAGATACATCTCTTGGATACCTATTAAACATTCATTTCCATCGCTGTAAGAAGATCATGAAAGATTCACCATTTTTTTGTTTAATATTGCATAAATCTAGCATTGTTATCTCATTTCTTACATTGTAGGAGTATTGTGAAATAAATATATTCTCAAGTTCTTCAAAAGATTTGATTCCAGATGGTAGTCTTGAGAACAATTCCATCGATTGTCCATTTAAACTCCTAGGGAATAGACGCATCAGGTAAGTTTCATCGTTTGCAAATTTCATACTCATGGTACAAAATTCCCTAATGTGATCTTGAGGATCAGATCTCCCATCGTATTTATCATATTCAGCGATTTTGCAATGTTGTGAAAATTGTATCATATTTAAACTTTTGTTAAAAGGATATGGGCAGATATCTTCCAACGAATACTTCTTGGAACTCGTTTCATTCTGCATATCTTGTATTTGTTGTTGTAAGGTTTGCATTTGTTGAGCGAGAGTTAACAAAGGATTATCCACATGGATTTTCCTTGTATCTTCATAAGTTCTTCTATCACTACGCTCTCTTCTTGTATCATCATGATCTTTTCTTGTTTTATCTCCCCTTGTTTCCTCATGGATTTCTTTATTTATATCCTCATTATTTGGATCATCTGTGTTTTGAGTATTACTCGTCTCTGCATCTTGTTTCAAGCCTTCTACGTTAAAGTCTTGTGACAATTTAGCTCCTGATTTTGCCAACATTAAAAGATGTTTTTCTTTTTGCTTTGCTAATAACTTTTCCATTAGTCTGTCAAATTTGAAATCTTTCTCAAGGTCTCTATTGGTGTTATTGATCGCTTTTTCATCAACAGTCGTATACTCAAAAGATTGGAACATTGAATTATCTTCTTCCATTTGTTTTTGTTATTTTCTAAATTGCTCATATTGAGCTCTAGTCCAAAGTGGCATGTGATTGCTTCGAAAAATTTCTCAAGTTTTGACCTTCTAAAAATAACTCAATAGGTGATTATTGGTTTAGGAAGGTAGGCTTTGTTGATTTTACCACTGTTGTTGGTTCGTTGTGATAAAGCGTCTCTTTGTTGAACAATACGTCCTTGCAAAATTTCTTCATCAAATTTTGTCCCACGACCATGTAAATAGTGATGAAAACGGTGTAGGAATGCCCTATGTTTTAACAAGATCTTGCGATTGATATACAAGAATCTTATCCTCTTCTGAGTAGCTTTATAACTGGGTTTTCTTTTCTTAAGGCGATATTTAAAAGACATATAAGCATATGATAGTTTACAAGTTTGCTTGATTCCAATGTGAGTGCAATTCTGATTTTGATAAAATCTAGGTTCAAAATAAGAACGATATATCCAAGATAATGAACAAAGGGTGGATTGATCAAGTTTCATGATAGAGCATTTGATATATCCTGATGAGAAATTGATAATGATGTTGATTTTTGCACTTAAGATGGTTGAATCACTAGCTTGTTGAATATTTTATGCTTATGGAAACTTTTTTAGAAATAGCCTGTTGAATTGGTAACCCAATTATCGAGCTAGTTTGAAGATCTGCGATAGTTTTAAAGACAACTCTACTCAAAAAGTGTTTTTGATACTGACTTTGAAATTTTGGTCTGATATGCTCTGTCTCGGATGCGAGAAAGCATTTGCGCTAACTTTTTGGTCAAAAGTGCTAACTTATGGGACAAATGCGCTACTTTGTTGCTTGAAAGCATTGCTCTGTGACACTAAAAACGGAAAACTATGTTATAGAAGCGCGGTTTCATGTTTAAAAGCGCTAATCCACTTATCAAATGTGTGAACATATGACACAAAAGCATTGTACTATTGTTCAAATGCATTGTTTTGAATAATAGATGTGCGGTTATGTGCCTCAAAAGCGTTGTTCTGACTGTGTAACAAGGATTTTTCAATTTTTCCAGCAAGTTTTTATATTTTTTCTCATTTTTAGATGATTTTCTTCATTGTTTTACCTTTCTAAGCACGTTATAGACATAGAAGAGACAATGCTTGAAAAACAAAATGCACAAACAAGCACGAATCCTATGGCAGGCTAAGACAATAGTTGTTGAATCTCACATGGGGTTTCCCCCAAGGCTACGTTATTCAGAGTGGATATTTAGATGCTTGACCCCATTGGCTCCACCCTCGGCACTCACTTCTTCGGGGCAGCCAAGCACCAGTTTTCATGAAAACTCCCCATGGCAAATTTTTTATCTCTACTAAGAATTGTATGTGTGCGAGTCACTTCAGAGGTTCAACCTCCTACGACAACAATTAAAAAGATTTTGGCAAATAGTACAAGTGATTTTTAGTAAAGGCTTTTGATCATGTGGCCATACATGCGGCACTTTCAGCTCTGTAAATACAGAAGGTTTGCAACCTATAGAGGTTACGCTCCATAGGGTTTATGGGGAAACATAGTGTCAGTATGAACTTATCAACACATGTTTATGAATTTCATCACAAACAGGATTTATTTAGAGTAGATCAGAAAGACTCGGTATTAATCTGTTTCCACTTGGGTCGTTCTCCTCTCACTGACCCCCTCAAGGCAGCTTGGGAAGGCAAACCCTCTAAAGGTTACACATAAAAAAAAAGAGTAAGTCTGGTTTTTTGATCACCGTATGAGGGTGAGAGCATACTTACCTACTACTTCATCAAGCACGGAAAACACAAGTTTATTTTAGCCTTCTACAACCTATGTGCAACTACTTTAAAGAAGTCACTCAAAATGCAAGTTGTGTGCTATCAATTTGTCCCCTTAGTTAAGTTAAATGAGCAAGATATGATGTGTTACTCTCCAAAATAAAACTCCTAATTAACTATGTGAGGCAATGCATGAAATTTGCTTTAAAATAATCCTACACACAGATATATTAGTAGTTTGAAATTTTCAGTTCTTGGACATTTGGACCTGCAGAAAAAGTTTGTTAGCTGAGAATAAAAATGTTATCCTAGCAAATGCGTTGTCTTCCACCTCAAAAGCATTGACCTAGGTGACAAAAGTGTGAACCTGCAATACGAAAGCGTTGCTCTGCTGACTAAATGAGTGAATTCACAGACAACCCCGCTAACCTAAATGACACATGCATTAACCTGTCAGACAAAAGCACTAATCTGAGGATTAAATGCGTTGATTTGCAAACAAAAACGCTAACCTAAATATTAAATGTGCTAACCTGAAAGACAAAAGCGTTAATATATTAAATGAATGTGTTGTCAAAATTCACATAGGCGTGAATCTGGATTACAAATACATTAAACTTATGTTTACGAGAACTAGACAGGATATTAGAAAAATATATGCGAGGCTCGGGCCCCATGGTGGGCGCCAAAAATGTGCCAACTTGAATTTCATCTTCAGAATACTGCTTGCAGCATATTAGTTTCACAAAATACAAAAGAAATGCTACAGGAAATCCAAACTCAACCAATGAAACTACATGAAATGAATATTAAAATAAAAACCATATTATTACCTTCATGATTTAAGTCTCATTGTGTCCTAACTCCATTGTTCCTGGTTGCAAATGATTTGCTCTCAGACAAGCACCGGTAGCTTCCAAGATGGCATGTGAAGAATGGACTGATAACTGATAGCTAACTGATACTATGATATGCAATGTAAATGATTTAAAGCTAAATGAGAAATGCTAAATTGCTTCTAGATAAAAACTCACGGATGCGTAAGTTTACTCAAATTGTTAACTTGAAGACTAACTTTCTCAACTCAAACTCCTACTTTTGTAGATTTTTTAGAGTATAAGATGATGTGTCTGAGATCAACGATCATGATTAGATCTGCAAATTTGGATGGTTGTGAGCAAAGGTGAAGGTTGAGAGAAAGGGGGAAGGAGAAGACAAATATCACTCATCTCACCTTGACTGAGTTGCAGACTGAGGGAATCTAGGGATGGTTGGAGAATATTTAAGCATGAGATGGCAAGTGGACTCAAGTCCTTCCTAGGATATAAGGATGTTGGAGAAAATATAGAAGAAGGTTAGGAAATATGTGTACGTACACAATATTTCATTTATTTTGGAAGTTGGAGATAAGTGGCTAATAAATGTTTTATTTATTTTAATTTTGTTGAATTAATTTAGCCACATGATGGATGAGTTAGCAAAGGAAAGATAAAGTGGAGATGGAAGGTGAGTTGGAAAAGGAAATTAAATAATTTAGAAATTATTAATATTTGACACTATAGGATAAAAGAATAACCATTAAATATTATATATTTAATTGATTGATTAGAAGAATAATTAAATATTAAATATTTAATTAATTGATTAGAAGAAAAGGATAAATGAATTAATTAATAAAATATTTCAATTAAATTAATTAAAAAGACATGAAATGAATTAAATAAATTAATCTTTTCAAATTAACTATTTAATAGAAGAATAATTATTAAATAAATATAAAATATTTATTTAATTTCTCATAGCCATTTTTATGTGTATACAACCGATAAGTGATATTTGGTGTTTTGATTAGACAATTTTGCTCTGGCTTATAGAATCGGTTTCTATCATGTTGAACGTGCTTCTTGATCATATTCTCAGTGTTTGGTGACTTTGCATTGGCTGGCGTGTTGTTATGGTGGTCCTATTTCGATCTGGTTAGACTTTATGTGTTACTTCACTAAGGGTTTCTACCAGTTGGTGAAGCATGTTAGATTTTGGTCTTAGCAAAATTTCTAGCATATGAAATTGTTTGGTTTACATCATTTAGGTCTATGCTATGTAATGTAAATCATAATATTGGTTCGGTGATAACGTGTAATGTAATTTTTGTTATTATGGGTTTATGGGTTTAGGGTTTAACCGACCTTGTCAATAAGGTTGATAATTTGTATTTATAGGTGACTTATTCATGTAATTTAGATATCGATATATGGATGGGATTGATGGTTATGTCTACATTATCAGAGGAAGGTTTATATGCGAACAAGTGATATATCATTCGGTGAAGGTTTTTTTATTGTAGGGCAATCATCTGTGCTTAACCGGAACTGTATCAAGCATTAATAGATGCTACTTTCACAGTTCATTCTTTCTGGATTGTAATCCGATGTTTTTGTAAGTCAGTGAGACTTCTTTTTGTGATGAGCAGTGAGCTCTAGGTGGTTGGCCTGATTGCAAGTGCAATCCCCATTGTAATTTCACATACAGCTACAAAAGTATTATCTGATTGTGGGTAGGGTTTCTCACCGTGGTTTTTCCCTTTACCGGGTTTTCCACATCAAAATATTGGTGTTGTGTGTACTGTACTTTCATGTTCTATCATTCATTATGTTGGTTTCTTGGTACTTCGGTTTAATGGTTTTGATATGCATAAATTATGATTTCTGGTGGTAAACTGATTCACCCCCCGCCCCCACCCCCCCCTTTTCAATTTACTCTCGGTATCAGATCTGTCTAATTGTATCAACTCCAAGTGAGTCAATTTGAATCATCTTCATCAATGGCTCCAGTTGATAAGAACGAAGAAGCTCATCACTTCTTTCAAAAATTTCAAAAACATAACAAGAATGTCATCAAGATTAATAATAATTCTTCCAATCATACCAATACACAAACTGTAGTAGCTACAACATCAGGTGTTGCCACTTTATCATCAATCTTTACACATCATAATTTTAATCCTCTATTTGAATCATTGCATAACATCATGCTTAGATTGATTAATGATAATGTGATGAAGCTTCCTACCATCAAACCCATAGATACCTCTAAGTTGTTGCCGGCTTCCTTTGATCCTAAAGTTTTTTTCCAATAACATCATAATCCAACATGATACTAAGAAGTGCTATAAATTGAAACATGTGATCCAAAATCTCATTGATTTAAACACTATTACTATGGAGGGTGTGAATGATAAAGCAAATAAATTTGTGGCATCTCCTAATCCAAACTTGCAAATCTTTACCAATCATTTGCCTTCCCATTCTACCAATGTTGTTGAACCTAAGGACCCAACCTATATGACTCTTGATGATATGTGTATAGAAACCAACAACCATGTTGTGAGCCTCATTGAGAAACCTAAGCCTAAAGCTAACCTTCGCATCACCTTTGACTCAATAGATATTATTGATGCACCTAATGGGCCATTATACATCACGACAAAAATTAAAGGAAAGCTCTCACAAGTTCTTATTGATCCAGTATGTATGGTGAATGTTATTACTAAAACACATCTTTATACAAAACTATTATGTCAAGGCACATGATAAATTTGATGTTATGATTAAGGTGAATGATGGTTTCACTTGTTCCACTATAGGTTCCATCACCTTTTCCCATAGAGGTTGGTACTAAGTGCTTAGATGTTACCTTTGTCATTATCCCCACCTTCAACCAATTTTGTGTGAAGTTGGGACTGTTGGCCATTTGGTGGAATTGATTATGTGTTGCATTGATGTTTTGTCATTAATGTCAACACTACCTATTTGGATGCCTTACCGACACCCTTCTGGTCCCGGTAAGTTGAGTGGTTTCTGGTTAACTTAGATCTGGCATGATCCGGTAGACTCTGGTATAGTTTGGTGATGGAGTTTGTTTGTTCGTGATACTCTTACTCATATTTGGTCAGTTGGTTTTGGTCTGGTGATCGGATGTTATCTTGCTTGCTTAAAAACTCAGTTCCTGGTTCTAGCGAGGGTTTCACCGGTAGAGCATTTGGTGGAGATCTTTGATGAATTGCATAAGTGGTGTTGGTGCAGCTTCTAGTGGAGTTTCAGGATGTTATTGGTGATCATGTTTGAGACTTGGTGGATGGAGATCATTGTTGTAGCATGTGGACCTATACTGGGTCCCGGTTGATCTAGGTTATGGACCAGCTTTAATGTAACTTATGGATAGGACCTATTGATGTTTTTCTGGGATGTCTTATGTATTGATATTATTTGTTTGGTCTTAGGCCGACATGGTTTGTAATTATGTAATTGGTTTATTATGTGGCAATCGACCTGATTGTTTATGGTCGAGGGTTTGTATATATAGATGTAAGATCTCATTGTAGATTATCATGGTTATTATTAGAGGTCATGATCAAGGAATGTAATGTGCGAATAATGTAATATCATTCAGGTATAGGAGTTGGTCGATCATTGGAGATTGAATTGGGTTTATGTAAGAGGATTTAGTCCTTCGGTATTGAGCTTAATCGGAACTGTACTCAGGCATAGGAGATGCTATCTTTTGTAGTTTAACACTTCTCCGGATTGTAATCTGGATTTCTATGTAGTCAGTGAGGCTCCTTTTGTGATGAGCAGCGCACTCTAGGCTATTGGCATTCTTGCAAGTGCAGGACCCTCAATTGTAATTCACATACTTACTACAGAAGTATTATCTGACTGTGGTTAAGCTTCCCACCGTGGTTTTTCCCTTTACCGGGTTTTCCACGTACAAATCTTGGTGTTATGTGGATGGCTTTTATTCTATGATTACTATTTATGCTTAATTGGTTTAACTGCTATTACGGTATTAATATTTTGGGTTCCGATATTAAAGTTTAAATTGCTAATGGTTCTGGTAATCTGTGACAACTGATTCACCCCCACCTCCCCCCCGCCACCCCCCACTTAGTTGTCTTCTTTGAGTTGTCTAACAGGGACACCCTTGGCTCAATTCCATAAAAGCTATACCTTCTACCATCCATAAATGTTTGAAGCATGGGCATAATATCACGATCAATCATAGTCTTTATTAACCCTTAGCAAAACGTGGAAACTTCACCCTTGATTGCTTTTGGCCTCAAAAACTTGAACCTTTGCAACTGTAAATGTATTGTAATTTCCAATTTAATGGACAGGTTATATGCAAGATGGTGTATTTGAATTCTATATTATGTCAATGATACTAATATTGTAATCTTTCACTTTTACTGCAGGTAAGGAGAATGAAAATTTATCGATTTCAATGACATCTCCTTTGATTGGAATGTTGTATAAGTAGTAGGGTAGCCACGATCAAGTGGCACCTTGATCGGACATGTCTTTTAGACATGTCCGACAAAGATGTCACTTGGTCGTGACCCCTGCTAACCAATTCATAATTAATCGGTGCTTTAGACATTCCCGATAATGAATCGGTATCTTAACAGCATTTATATCATGCCCGCTAATGAATTGGTGTCATTAATGATAACAACGTTTATACTATGCCCGATAATGAATCGGTGTCATTAATGATAATAGCATTTATACTATACATGATAATGAATTGGTGTAATTGCTGATGATAATAGTGCTTAATGACAATAGTGTTTTAATCATATCTGATCGATATCATATGTTAATTGTTACAGATAAAACATACCTGATTATGAATCGATATCAAAGCATATGGATTAATAACATAAACAATAACAAAAGTTGTTAGTATTGTATGCTATCGGGTTAATAACCCGATAGCATATTAATGCCGATTCATATCGGCATTAATATGCTATCGAGTTAATACCCCGATAGCATATTAATGCCGATTCATATCGGCATTAATATGCTATCGGGTTAATAGCTCGATAGCATTTTAGATTGACGCTTAACATAGTTAAGCAGGTCGTCAATCTAATCCAATATTAATATCATGATTGTGATCAAAACATAAAGCATGAAATGAGTAAACAGAACATAGGAGATTACTGAGTTAAAAGGGTCTTATCTTGTAGAGGCTACTAATGCTTTAACAGCAACCTCGTCGAGATGTCCTTGTCTTATCTTACCAAAATATCAAACATGGAAGAATATTGGCCTTAAGTAAGCCTAAGGATTCTTCGCCTATGTATATGGATATTCCTCCTCTGCATCCCAGACCTAGACTTCTTCCTACCCCTCTTATTCCCCCTATATATGTTGTGGTCCCACCTCCTACATCTTATAAAGGTCAAAGAGAAACGTGCCCAACATCTTGTATCTCTCAACCTAGTGAGGTTGCTTTCGTTCCTCCTTCTGCAAACGAAGAAAAGAAGACTATTTTAATTGATCCCCAACCTTTGCAAATTTTGAGTCATACCAAGAGAAATTGTAGTGCAAGAGACTACTGACAAAGACATTGTGCCAAGGCTTACGAGCTTTCTTCCCAAACTTTTTCCTCCACTAAGTAATCGAATGTTGACTTGGTCCCATTTTCCCAACATTCACCTCACCCTAGGGAGGAGGTTTATCTTAATCACCCACGTCAAAAAATTAAAATTGTCTATGCAAAATGATTGTTCTTTTTCATCCCCTTTGCGCATTAAAGATCTTATTGTGATTAATTTAATGGTGATGTTGATACTAATAATGTGGATACTAACATTTCTGATTATATGTATGAGATTATTGAGATTAATCATGAGTTATCTTCAAGATTTTCAAAACCACTAATCCTAGCTCCTAGTGACAAACAAAGTGATTCATCCTTAGAGCATGGTCCTTGTTTGGATCTTGTAGTAGCTCCAATTATTATGATTGTTGTGGCTCCTCTTGCATCTTGTCCACGATCCCTAAAATGTTAAGCAAGATTGGGAGGAGGATGATTTGGAAGATTAGTTTCACTTGTACATTGGACTCTTTTATGTGTTTGCTTGCATGTTTCACCATAATGTGATGTTTGATGTGTCTTTGCGTTGTGTTAAGCTCTTTGGATGACCCTTGTTGCTCCATTGGCACAAGATAACAAAGGGACCGAACCTGTTGTGGCATTCTTCTATTTATATCTCAATTCCTTTACATGTCGTATCCATGTTATGTCTTAAATGTGTTGTTGTTGAAAATGTGCTATTGTTGTAAATGTACTTTTGTGGTGGCTACTTGGGGATGATGCAAAGCATTGAGATCTCTCTTTTTGGTATCTTCCATGTTGGCCCAAAAAAGTGTTTTTTTGTTTATTTTATTTGATTTCGTTCTAGTATGCTTGTAGTTCCACTACCTTTGGAGGATGAAGTCAATTCATTAAAATCAAACTTGATATACATGATTTATTTGACATGCATATTAAATCCCAATTAGTGAATCCCTTATGTGCTCTCTTTGTGTCTTGTATCTATCACCTTTGATTTGCCTATGCTTCAGTGCATTTCACTATTGCGATGTGCTTGTTTTTTGGTTGCACATATGCTACCTCAAAACAATTGCTCTCGATAAGGCATACACAATCACTTTAACATGGCGGCATATACCCCACTCTTTGTTACACTATGTACACACCACAAGGTTTGGTTTCTACACTTCGATCACACCATGACATGTTTGGTGCATGCTACAACATCCATTTTACAATCAATTTTTTTTCTTTGTACCAACATGACTCATAGTAAGCATGGCCTAAATAGGCCAAGAAGTCATATCCTTTCTTCTCTCTTCTCTTCATGTGTTGCTCCTTTTATCTTGGTATTAGACTAATAAGATCCTAAGTCCCTAGAGGCTTCGTGTTTCTTGCCTCTTTAATATCTTGATGAAAGTCTTTCAATGTTATTTTGTACTTTACCGAGAGTATGAGCGTGGATATATACTTCCGCTAAAGTGGGGACTAAATGTAGCATCATAAATTATATCCATATACAATTTCATACTCACTTGAGCCTCACTTTGACATTTATGTCTTCTATGCCCTAATTATGTTTGCTTTTGCTCACACTGGTTCCAAATCTGCAAACTTCATCTTCTGCTCTTATTTTTTACCTTCGTTTTATAGCCCAAATGGACAAGACAAGGGTGCTAGGTGCCCTTGTTCTCCTGGACAAGGATGCCCAGTGCCCTTGTCTAGACCAAAAGGGCCCATTTTTTAACTCTCTAACGGTCAAGAAAATTTGAGTGAGAACCTAATTCCAATATCAACCTTCTTCGTTATTTTCAATACGTTTCACGAGGATAGGTATAAAAGCAAAGTTTTATCCCTTCATTTGAAATATCTCTCAATTATCTCTCCACAAGTTTCCAATTGCAATTTTTCAAATTCAAGTGGGCAATTAATCAAGCATCATTAGAGCAATGAAGGAGAGGTCAAATATTCATATTTCAAGCATTCAAGATGGCATCCATGATCAAGATCTTATGAAGACGTCCATGAATTCCTACATGACAACATCAACCTTTCCATGAAGACTTCAAGACAAAGAAGATTCAAAAAGGTATATCATTTCAACTAGGCATTTTAACCTTAGATTTAACCTCTACCCTATTGAGGCACACTTTCATTTTCATTTCAATTCACCAGAGGGTTAATTCCAAATCCGAAGTTTGACCTAAACAAATCCCTATCAACCCATTCCAACATTTCTTCTTCTTTTTTCATTTCAATTCATCATAGGGTTGATTCCAATCCCAAAGTTTGACCTAGGCAAACCCCTATCAACCTAATCCAAAAACGTTTCGTGTTTGCAAGTGATGAGATCTAAAAACAACAATTATAGATCTAAAAAGAGTAGACTGAGATGCATAGAACCAAATTTTGAAGAGGTGAGAAGATTGGGGTAAGGCTACCTAGCATCATTGTCTAACACTTTTCTAATGAAATTTTAGGGATATACTCAAAGTGACATCTTGATTATGAGACTGTTTTTGTTGTCTACATCCGACAATTTTGGGACAGAGACACCTAGCATCTTTGTTCCAAATTTTCGAGCCTAGATTTCAACCACAAGTTCCTCTCTAGTTCTCATTTCCAGATCTATACTTTATGTCTACATATCTATTTTGAAATTGTTCGTCCATGCTAAACATTGTCAGTTTTCCATCATCATTCCTAGTTCTTGCATTCAATTCATATAATTTCAATAATCACTTTCAACTCAATCAAGGAGTATTGAATTCGCCATGTGCTCAACCCTTTCCTAATAAGTTTTAAGAATGAACCTATTGAGTTCATTCTCATTTTAAGTATGGTGTTCTGGTAAATAGGTTTGATTCATAATTTGCATGCATAAACTAGTGAACCCTATTTCCCAACATTACAATAAGCTTGTGGTGTTGACTTGCAAGACCTCGTGTCACAACTTGAAGGTTTCTCACTCCAACAAGGCTGTCCTAATAGAGCTCCAAATCCCAAATAGAGATCCCTCATCATTCTCTATATAGATCCATTTAAACAAAAGAAAAAGATCGTATCATCAAGATAAACAAGGACCCACGTGCCACAATTACAAAGGTCCTCTATGCATGGAAAATCAAATACATAGCTTCTTGTGGTTAATTTGAAGTAAACCAAAAAGAAATGGTCTAATGCAAGCCATAACCTCTATAGTTTGGAAACTCAATCTATTTTGTAAGGAAAATAATATATGTAAACTTTTAAAAAGCTAACTAGTTAACTTGCAATGAAAACACTAGTTTGCACAAGCAACAAGCAAGTGATTACAAGTTACCTACATAGTTTGCAAACTATCTTTTAACCATTCAATTGACTGAAATATGCTATATGGCAGCAAAAATCATGCATGAACAACAACCAAGTGCATGTTTATTAATGCTAATTGAGCATGTTTTTGGTGCCTTACAAAGAGCATAAGTAAGAGGTCATATGTCATCCTTTCTCGAAACTTCAATTGGCATTTTTGAGATGTTTAAACAAGCTAATTAGTCCATGAAGAGCAAGGAATAGGTTAATTTCAGCCTTAAGAAACGATTTCATACAATGATACTTGAATGCATGCATTTGACACTTGGAAAGGAATATGATGTATGCGCTATCAAGATAGTTCAACCTAAAACCTTTGAAAAGCAATTTTAGGACTATAAACAACAATGAGATGTTTAGATTAAAAGGAGTATGAATTATGAACTATCAAGGTAGCTCAACCCAAACCTCCAATACCCAAACTTACCAAGAAAATAAGAAATGTGAGAAAACTAGTTTGTTGTAATTTTGAAAAAACAAGAAACCCACTTTAATATGGCAAGAGAGGTTATACAATTTAACATATTTGTCAACTTCGTTGTACAAAGTAACAATGACATTACTCTGTTATTGTACTATGGCTAGATTACTTAACATGTCTTTTGGATTCATTGTACAATGTACCATTGCTATTACTTGGGTTGTTCTTACCATCCCACCACGCATCCATTTCCCACAATTCCTCATGGGTAAAAGTAACCTACTTGTGATCAATCTTGAAATTGCAGTCTTCTTCACATTTCCCTGTCCCATCACCTATATACAAAGCCCCTTCAATGAAGCATTTGAAATGATAAGAAATAAATCTTATGGCCTATGTTCTGACTGTTAGAAACACAGTTGTCATTGCACCAAAAGATCGACCTATTAATGGCCGATACAACCACGAGATTTAAGTAATCCATGGGAGGCGGTTAAGCCATGTCACAAACCCGAGCACCGTGCTCCACAGCACAAGGAGACCTTGCAACATAACCTTCAAAACTTCAGATTGGGACCCCGAAATCTCTCTTCATCTTAAAACAAGGTTTTAACTGTATTCCAAAATAGTAACTTGTTCTTTAAAGGTGCTTAACTATGCACTATCACCACATGACTCATTAGATATTGCTGGTAACTAAATTTGTATCCATGCCACGGACATATTTGTGCTAATGATAATTTCAGGTAAAAAACCAATTCGAACATAGAAGAAAATATATCATGGGGAAAAGAATAACAGTTTCATCAATTGTTTATCTGCTTACATTAAGTCATGTATCTTGTGTAGACAATCCTGCATGTTTTTAATGGTTGTTTTCTATTTTTTCTCCTTCATTGGGCAACAAGTAAACAATAACCCCTCCATTAATTCTAGATTTATATCCTCCATCATGACTTTGTGTTTCATTGACGATATTAGCAAAATAATTAACAGATGTGCAGGAGAAATAACACATTTGATTTTAAGTAATTTCAAATTTTACAGATCTAACCACCAAAACAAGCGCAACTCATAAATAGCTGAATCCATATAAATGGATGTAACAAGTAAAGAAATAGAACAATTATATGACAACTGTTTGCTATTATCCATGTAAAATTGCATTCCTCAGCTATTTTTACATTTAAGGGAGATTATATGCACTGAACATGTGGACCATGAACAGAAAATATTTTAGTTCTTAATTCCACATCAAGTCATACAACTTGCTATCCCAGAAAGATATTACTTTATGACAGCCATGATAATGAGCATAAACGCACCTGGCAATATTCACTTGTTGGAGAGAGTCTCGCAAATTGCATTTAATTAAAATGGTGACCTACAGTACTTTCGCATTACAGACTTATCACACAAAGTTACAAAGAACTTGCATAAATGATTTTCAAATGGAATCATAGCATTTTCTTTGTTAAAGCCCAACTCCACCCATGCTATCATACCTTTAACAGCATTGTGAAGCAACTATCGTCATCCAGAACATCATTTTGAGTTCACTGAAGTAGAATCGACTTGGGAAGTATTTAATATTTGATACAATAATTGTCAGGAAACAAGATAGATACACTATTTTCTACTGTTAAAGCCCTGACTATAAACAAACTCAAGAAACCCTAAGGAAAAAATGTAATCAAAATAGTTGAACTTGACCTTTGTTGGATCCTATAAATGGACTGCATATGGAAAGGATGCCATCCATACAACTGTTGTACAACAGCATTTTTAATTAAAAAACGAGGTATACTACAAACAACGTGTATCATTAAATTCCCTTATATCTTAACTCATGAAAACAACCAAAATCATAGAAACTCTTAATTTTTATGAAAATAGAATGAACAGATTACAGCCAATCATAAATGGAACTCAAAGGATCCATCCAAACTGCATGTAGTAATTAGGAAAAAGTAAAACATACAATATACTAGTTAAAACATCAGGGTAGCTACAACGAGACTGTAAAGCATGACAAAGCTGTTAAGTGAAGCAAGAACACAACTGCAAAGTGAAAGCAAGTTACAAATAAGGGACACTAAACAGTATAATAACTAAGTAGAAGCACGCAATCACACAGGCACCAAAAACAATTACAATAAAAGTAAACCCAGTAGATCCAGTAGCAATGAGATGGAAAGAACACTTGCACACTATTTAGCTATAATTTATTAGAGAAAGGAACCTAGCATGCCCTGTTATATATTTCCCTTAACACTGCACTCAGCACCGGAGATTGGACACTACTGGAGCACAACCTTTAATCTCACCACCAAGACTATTATTTCATTTTTCATTCCTCCTTAACCTCAAAGGCTAAAATTCCTCATAGCCAACCACTAACCCAGGCAAATGTATGCAATAAAAGTTATGTTTTTATGTCACTGCCAAGCACACCACAAATTTGGTATCCGAGAACACCCTTGGTAAATCCCACAAGCATTGTCTTTTCATTCAATTTTATCTTATATATTATCCAGTGAAGTATACAACCCTATCCCCTCCAGTTTCAAACCTGTGATATACTCAGTGAATGAACTTGTATATTTGCTCACCTTGTGGGAGCAGACACTCACTCTAAAGAATTAGGAACTTTAGGGATCTCTTCTACAACAGAACAGGTAGATGGAACCTGATCTGGAAAAAAAGAATGACGCTGCTTGCTAACTAATTTGATAGGACCTGAAATTATCTTCATGTAAAATCTTCAAATCATAAATAAGAGTTTGGATTACGTACATATTAGCTTGGTAGTAGCACAAAGTGGACACATATTGAAGATAACCATAGGGAGGAATGTGATATAACTATAAAGAATACGAGGATCTTAAAATAATAAAAAAAAGCTATAAAGCATCTGGAAATACCAGCTTCTTTCAAAGAAAAATTAATTTTCAACAAGCTATGGGTTAATAAGTATATGCCCTGTGGTGGAATGATAAGAGAAACAATTCCAAAACAAGGGGAAATGTTATAGGCTAGTTATCATTAACTAGCTAATTTCTTGTCACACTTTTAAAAATAGATTCATCTATTGGTAAAATTCTGAAAAACGTTAACCTAACATTGATATAAAACATAACTCAATAAATTACATTTGCCAAAACTTGCAAGCCTTAATTTTATATTTTTTCTCAAATATCAGCATATAAGAATGAAAGTATTAAGCGACAACAGAATTCGAGTCTCAACGTTTCTTTGGTTCAAAAACCAGGTTTGCTGCTTTTGATGTCCAGATAGATTGGCAATATAGTGAACGGATGAGGCAGGTTAACAACACTTAGTGATTTGAATTGATTTCATTCAGACCCACATAGAAAAAGGAAAATGCATGTATGGTGGTGAGCACCTCAAATGTCTGTCAAGGATATCACCTACAGACGAAGAAAAAGAAAACTAAACAGGCAAATAAGAAAACCTCATTCATATATATACATACAGGTGCTTCATTTACAGAAAAACACTACTTTCAGGCATTTGTTAGCTTCCTATCATTGATAGCAGAAGCTTTATTGTCTTGTCTGCCTCATACAGTCAGATTCCATGCTCTCTGAAGTGTGAACAGTGAATTCACACAGGAAAGCGCTTACCAATTTTCTGAATTGCAGAATAAATCTTACGCCTAGCCCCAACAGCATTGATCCCCATCTCTCTCAGATCATCCAAAGTTAGCAATGGCAATACATCCTTGTCAACTTCATGCATCTCGAAGAGTTCTGCATATCTACCCAATCCAAGCCCACCCAGCCATGACCTAACATCCCTTGCAAGCGCAAAATACCTTTTGGCACTCATCAACTTCTCATCCACATCCCCAACCCCCACTCCACCATTCAGACCTCCCCTCATCAAAACGCCTCCATTGGCACCGCCCTCCTGCTTATTAGACCTAATATCTACATCAGATGGTAAATCCATCCCTTCATTTACAATATCATTCCCATATTCTGCGGATCCCCCACCCTTCTTGTTTAGACCTCCCCATGTTCCCCCTTCGGATACTTCCTGGCACTCAGATGAGCCACCCAAATTGGCAGGCCTGGTGGAATCAGGGGAATCAAGATGAATAGTACAAGTTTCTTTCATGGTGGGACTTCCAGAGGTATCCAGATCAGAGTCCTTGAACCCATCTGGGGTATCAATATCATAAGATGCGCCAAACCCATTTTCATCTCCCGAACCCTTGTCGTGCCCATTTTGATTATTACCCTCATTATTATTATTACTATCAGGACTAACCCTCATAGCCCTTGTGGCAGATTGTACTTGTTTACCAACTAGCCCTACACCCTTCCTGCGAGTCCTACCATGCCTGATCTTTTTACTAACACACATGGGATTCAACTGCATTTTACTATATCCAAATTGGGCAATGGATTCATCCAAAACCACCTGCCCATCACTACCAATGTTCACAAGAGGTCTAGTTTTAGATAACTTACCAGGTGGGTAATCTGGAGCATATCTGGGAAAAAAGGTCTGATTCCACTGCAGCTGCTGTTTCTTTCTCTTAGTGGTGTCATATGCATATGCAGCAGATTGATCTCCTATTTCACCCAATCTGACACTAGGTCTCCTCTGTCTCTTGCTGTTCACCACCACATCCGCATCTCCTGCACCCCCACTGCCAAGGGTTCCTCCTCCTACAACTCCCCCCCCGGTTAATTGCCAATCCGCCATTACACTTGCAGAATTTTCCACGCCTTTCACTGCACTTTTATCTCTCCTCACCGCCAATATACATAATCTTTTGTTCTGCCAATAAGCATTCTCGTTGCCCCTCTACACCACAATCGCTAATCCATTTGGGTCATTTTGCCTTTTGCCTCTTTCCACACGGCTTCCATTTCTGAGTATTTTATATAGAATCTTTTGGTATTTATCTCGTTTTAGGAATTCAAAAGTAGATTGTCATTTTAAGCCACCTAATCGTTACGTGGACTAGATTTACTGTATTAACCTTCGTTTTGATTTGTTGAGATTATCGGGGGAGTGATAGATCTGTTGTCTGGTCATATTTTTTCTTTATTCGATTAAAATATAAATGCAAAATGTTTTATGATTCTTTGTAAAATTTAGTCACGTTCTTAAAAAAAAAGAATAGAGTTCTCGCATAAGTGGGTCATTCGGAAGATATTTTTTAATATTATTCGCATTCGAATGCAAGGAAATTTCTGCTCCAATTCTACTGTGACAGATGACGTACCGAGAACTTTACATGAGTGGTTATGAGCTTTCTTGTATGAGCCTCCTTGTAGTCCCGATAACAATTTTACTCTTCTTATTATATATAGCCCATTGTAATGAGAATTTCCGTATAGATTTGCTTTTAGTTATTTAGTTTTTCATATCAATTGTGTAAGTTTAGTTTTTTCGACGATATGGATCAAATTCTATGATCCATTATCAGACGAAGAAAGCAAGACAAAAAAAATAAAATTTGAGAGGTATTCATTCCGTCAAATTCATTTAGGGCATAATTTTGATCTCATTCCTTATGATGTCAAAACCTTGATCCATGATGGGCTCATTAAGAATCACTCAACTTCACTAGCAAACCAAGGGCCCATTCACTTTGTGTTTATTTTGATTGTTCAATATATTTTTTTACAAATCAATTTGTTGGTTGTTTATGTGGGAGTCTATTTCTAATATAAAAGAGTGAATATGTTGATTACAACATGTGAATAATTTAAGGCCTTTTGAGTTTGATTAGGTTAAGTATCTTGATGTAATGATTTGTATAGTTAACTTCAACTCATAAGTAATTTATGATATTTATTGTCTATTTCACATTATTTTTTTATCATACTAGATTTAGTAAGCATTGGTTTTCCATAATCCATGAAGTCGGTGTAAGCATGCTTTTGGATTCAACCCTATTGATAGTTGCATCTTATTATACACATGGTTGAGTCCAAAAGCACTCTTACATTGTCTTATATTTTATTTGAAAAGCTTATAAGGTTATATATTTTCTTTTCTTTTTTTTAATTTGGTGAACTCATTCAATCCTAGACCCCCTTAGGTCTTGGCCTTAGGGTTTTATTTAAGATCTTGAATGTATTTTCAAATTTGATATTTTTTTATTTTCAAGATTGGTATCAATAACTTCCCTTATTATATCATCTCCCATTCTTTTAGGGTTTGTATATTGAGTTGTGTCAAGGTCTCATTGTCATCCTTTAAGAAAAAGTCATTGTCTTAATCCTTCAATTGCTCAAAAGTTAGGTGATCATAAGATATTTGTTTGTATGATGGATAATAATCACAATGAGAAGACTAAATTTGATCATGACACATACTTGGAACATCAATAAAAAAAATTATGTATTCATTGCATAATTACTTTGTCAAGAGATTGTCAATTCACCTAGTATCGCTTCTCCTACATAGTTGATATTTTTCACAACTTACTAATTGATAGAACTTCTAGTGTGGATGCTATTCAAGACATATTAATGTGAAGGTTATTTATTTAGGTCCTTTGTATGGTGCATCTTACTCTCTCCCACCCATCATGTTTCCTTGGATGTCACCCTTCTTGTTTTTTATTATCTCTTGTTATCCCTGCTAGTGTGGTGCATTCTCCTCATCTTCCTTTCTTTTCTAGCGGCATGGCTAGTTCTCACCCTAATTTAGTGTAATTCATTTAGTCCATGCTACTAGTGTCACACCTGCTTCCCACATTCACCCTTCTAGTGGCATCCCTTCATCGCATCCTTATAGTGTCATCCTTTCCACTTATCCTATTCAAATCACTCTTTCCTCTCATCTCTAATTGTTCTCTTACACTCTCTAACATTTTGGTGCTCAATCTCTCTTGCTTTCTAAGTAATTTTCTCACAATCTCCAACATTATAGGCACTCTCTCAAGCATATTTTGCTCTCTCACAGAAGCTCAAATTGTGCTTGAGACTCCATTGTTATTTCTTCATGTTCGAGAAGACTTTGTGCTTCTTCTCCTATTTGACAAGCTCTTTGCTTTCAGGTGTGGAAGGGGAGTCACTTTCCTTGTGTTCAACATTTGACATTTTATTCATCTTCGTAGTATATCAATCGTCTGGCATATTTCATATCTTGCTTTACCATTTTATCTACAATCTATCTACCTAGTTTTACATGGAGGTGGAAACACCAAAATGGGGGTTTGATTGTGGCAAACCTTAAAAACACAGCCCCAACATTTTTCTTTTTTGTTTTGTGTGCAATTTGTTGAGAAGACCGATCATTTTTTGAGGCTTCATTCATCGACCAATTGTGAGACTATTTCTTTCCTTTATTTTATCTTTCTATTTAATATTTATAGTTATTTTACTTGTTTTCATACATTCGTCTCATTTAAATATATTAAAAATGTATAAATTGTCACTCTGCATTTTCTATTATGAAACTTTGTACTATGTCTATATGGGATGCCAATGCGTCACATTGTCATCCATGCATCATTGGATATAGAGCATTGGCAAAGGTCACTAGAAAATCTCTATAACACCCTCTTTCACATTCTATAATCAAACTATGAAATCTACTAGCACTTGGCAGCTCCTGCGCTTTGTGCTTATTCTAAGTGGAGAGATTGATTGACTGAGTCTCGAAGAGGTTATCTAGCACCTTTCAAAGTGATTTAATTTTTCCCTCTCTACAATTATGTCAATGTATGACACACACCGTTTGCTTTTTAGATTATTATACATATCATTTATCAATGGTTTTTATGACATCATGTTGTTATGAAATTGATCCCTATCATAGATGCCCAATCATTTTGGATATTATGACACTTTCATGATTATTTGACCATATATAGTGTATTGGTGAGAAATTAGGGTTAGGGTTAAATTAAGATAATAAAACCACTTAAAAACCTAATTTAAAGGAAGACCTATTTGCCTCATCCATGTAGGAAGGAAGGGCCCTAACTGGGATCGACTATCATTGGTGAGCCAACCTCCCCTCGAGTGGTGTTGGCAGGTGGACGAATCCATGATAAATCATCGATCGGGAAGCGAGGTTGTTATATTGCCCTACTATTTTAAAGGTGATCCATCAGTGGTTGGGAGATCATCTTGCCTTTCATGAAGAAAGGAATAAAGCTTGGTATCACCTTCTCTTGGGGGTCTCTGATTTCATACCAGCATCACGACAAGAGTGGTTGAATGAACTGGAGGATTGAGTTGGTAAGAAGGATTAATGAGAGAAGTGCTGGATTAATGAGATGGCTAGAGACCTTTTCCTCCTCCCTTGCCTCATGACCCACTCATCTTTGTATACATTAAGGAGAAGGGGAATATAATAGATCTAACCTTGATAGATCTAGATTCTGATTAGACTCCAGGCCTCCTAGATGGGGCTCTATCCTCATTTGATTGAATTGAATTGAATTATTGAAAATTAGGGAAAGATAGTGAATTATTGAAGCAAGTTGAGAGAAATATTGAGCTACATGTACTGAGCCACCAACCTAGATCTAAGCGGAAGAAGATGATTTGGATTTGTTCCCAGAAGATCAGCCTGATTTTTTGGGACCAGGTAGTATCAATTAACCATGGTCCTCTGAATTTCTCATGGTCGAAAGCTGAACGTGTTCATCTCTGCGAATCCTGATGATTCTCCTGAATGCAACTCTATACATGTTCTTGCACACAATGAAAATGGGTAAATTGTTGTGCATAAGGGTTTGCCTTAGGTCAAGCCCCGGTTTTGGAATTAACCATGAAATTGAATTGAAAATGTAAATAAATTACTGCAGTAAAATACTTTCCTTTTGAGAGAAAGGCTAAAAATGAATGAAAACCTAATGATATACCTTTAATGAAATTTTGTTTGTCTTCACAAGGAATTAGGGTTTCATGTAGATATTTTTCATAAAACATAGAACATGAATGTTATTGGATATTACTGAGAAGTTTGTTGGAATGATGTGTTGTCATTGATGTCAACATATTCTTCTTTGCATTCCAGTGTTGCAGTTAGATTGAATAAGTTGGTTTGGCCAGTTCGTTTAAGCTGGGTTGTTGTGGTTTAATGGGTTTAAAAATACTTATCTAGTTAATTCAACAGAAGTTTCAGTGGTTTGCATGATGATTTGATCATGTTGTGAGATCCAGTATTATGGTTGGTTATTCAGTTGTTCGTGTTATTCGGTATTCTGGTTTCTACTCCACATTGCTATGGAATTGCAATATCTTGATTCACGGATTCGGCAGAGTGTTTGGGATGTTCATATGTGTCCTAAATTCAGATGGTTCATGATTTGGAAGTCCATGAGTGAATCTTTCAGTTTGACAGTCAATTCAACATGTGTTTTTGAGGTTCGATATATCGATGATGGAGATTATAGTAAGTGGTGATGTTGCAATTGTTGTTGTGGTGATTCACGTTGCTTATGGATGTTTCTAGATCATGTCCTATCTACGTTTATGGTCTACATTGATCATTGTGTTCATTATTGATCATTTTATTGATCCAATGGTGTTCTTCATGTTATGCAACATTCTTGGTGATTGTAGCATGTTGTGGATGTTCAAGGTGTGATTCTTGGCAATTTTTATTGGTTGCGGTATTGATTTAGGTCCAGACTATGCCTTAAGTGACATTGCTTTGGTCTGCATGTATTGTTGTAGCATGTGAGGTTATTGTTTTGCAATTTGTGTTGAGGGTTTGGCCAACCTTAAAATATACATTGATGATTTATATAAATATATGTAATATTCATTTGTGAGATGTATCTACAAGTGTGTGATTGAGTAAGTGTGTGAACAAGTGTTATGATCATTCGGCAGTGTGAAGAGAAGTGTGTGGCAGAGCATATCAGATTGTGCTTAACCGGAACTATAACCAAGCATGAGAAGATGTTATTTCATCAGTTTATGATCCTCTGGATGTAATCCAAATGTTTTTGTAAGGCAGTGAGTCTTCCCAAGGGTTGTAGCCCTTCTTGTTTTGTGATTTGAGCAATGAGCTCTAGGCAGTGTGCCTGAATGCATGTGCATTCCCCATTATGATATTTCACTTACTTCTAACAGGGTATTATTTCATTGTGGATAGGTTCCAACTTTAACCAAGTTTTCCATGTCAAAAATCTTGGTGTTATGTGGATTTATGCTTTTACTGTTTATTATCAGTTTTGAATTTAAGTTTGAGTTGTGTAGAATTTGAGGGCAAACTGATTCAGCACCCCCCCCCTCTCATTTTGTTGCATTGTTGCCAACAAATGTCATCTCCAATGCTTGAATCTTGACTTCACTTCTACTCCAATGCTTGATAGAAGATTGATTGCTTGCTCACTTGAATGTAGGATCTTAATTTTTCTCTCTTGAGTTGATTATGAATTCAAATTAGGATTGAAATGAGAGGGGTAGACCTCCTTTTACACTTGCTTGTCGAAAATATAATTAAATTTATGACCTAATCCGACCAGAGATCTAATTTCTTGGTCTCAAAATGTGACTATTAAGAGGGGCCAATTTGAGGCCCTATTGAGCATCCCAAAGTGTGGATGCCCTAGTCCTGCAAGTTAGGATCCCAGACAAAAGGGTCAAACTAGTGAAAATATGAAAAGGTGACATGAATGAAGATGTGAGCATAATTTGTGCTTTAGTTAGGCCTTAGAGGATGAAACGCCAAAGTGAGGCCTAAGTGAGGAAAAAAATGTAGGTGAGTACAATTTAGGACGCTACATTTAGCCCCCACTTTAGTGGGAGTGTGAGACTAAGCATACTCGGGGTAAAGTACAAAGATCAAGGCATCGAAAACTTTCATCCAGACATCAAAGAGACAAGACGCACTAAGCCCCCAAGGACTTTAGGATCTTACCACTACAATATCAAGATAAACAAGACGTCATAAGAAAGAGGAGAGAGAGAGAGAATCATGACTACCAACCTGTAAGGTTTTCTTATTATTAGTCATGAAAAATAAATATACTAAATTACAAAGTAAAAGGCTCAGTTTGCACAACAACTTGAGTATCAAAACATGTCATAGTGTGAGCATAAAGTGTAACATTGAGTGGAATGTATGCCCCCATGTTAAAGCGATTGCATATGCCTTATTGGGAACATCTGCATGCATCCAAAAGACAAGCACAATACCACAATGATATGCCCCCAAGAAAGGAAAAATCAAAAGATAATGATCACAAAACATAGAAACATATAAGGGGTCCACTAACTCTAGGGCATGGGGGCTTCACTTAGTGAACCTGGTGTTTATCAGTAAAATTCATCATAGCTAACTAGAATAAAGGAAATCACAAATCCTATCTTGTTAACAAATTTTAATAAATATCACTGAAAATAAACATTCAAAACAACAAGGTTATAAAATAAATCAATCAAAACCCCCTGTTGCACAGATGCAAATCACTTCCATTGTTCTTCTCTTCCTTGAGTAATGTTGGCTCTCAGATATTACACTACTAACCTACAAAATGACACAAAGATTCGAAGTTCGTGATTGTTGAAAATGGAGATTTGATGTTGAATTTATAGATTTTTGGAGGAGATTGATTGAGAGGTGGAATTCAAGTGATCTCACATGCTGATTGATAGTTGAACTGATTTGATTGGGAGGTGGAACTCAATAGATTGAATTGTTAAGTGAATAGATTGGATAAATGACTAGATAGATTGATTAGTTAACACAGTTAACTAAGGAGATGATTGATCTGATTGCATGTTAGAAAAAAGCTGATTTGAAAGTTGAAAAAGATGATTGAGGAGTTAACTGAGTTAATTGATGAGATAATTGATTTGATTGATCAGTCAAGAATTTAGCATGTGTTGTAGGATTTTTATTTGAAATTCAATTCCATTTGCATGTAAGTTGAATTTGATTTAGAAATTCAATTTGATTTTTGCATGTATTTGAATTTTGATTTTATAAAAGTGAAATTGAAATGCACATGTACTTCAAATTAACTGAAATTAGAATTTGGAGAAATTCAAATTTGAATTAGAAGAATATTGATATTAAATGAAATTAGAATTTGGGGAATTGGATTAGAATTAGAATTAGAATTAGAATTAGAGGAATAAATTAGATAATTAAATAATTTAAACAAATTGTTTAATTATTAGAAATTGAATTTAATTAAGTAACAAAGATCATTTAATTAAAGGTATTAAATTGAAATTAATTAAAAAATAAATATTTAATTAATATAAAGAGGAGGTTAAATGATTAAATGATGAAGATAGATTTGGAAATTGAATAATTAGTAATATGATGAAGAGCGATGAATAAATTAATTGAGAAGAATAAATAATTAGCTTGATTAAATAATTAAAGAATTATTTAATTAATAAGACAAATAAATAGTGTGTGATCAATGAGACATTTTTAGGTGGGTTACATCACGTGCGTTCGTGGCATACTAAAGAATCCCCCTATTTTCAAAAAATATTGCCCTAAACTCCTTTCTTGTCAACCCCTCCCAATACATAGCCCGAATTAAAAACCCCCCTATTTTCACTAGATATTGTACGTATCAATTTTTTCTTTTAACATTTTCCATACCCCTTTATATTTCTATCTTATGTTATGATAAAGATTTGTCTGGGTTTTAAGAAAAAATTTAGATCTGGTAGAATGTACTAATATTAATCGATGGGTTACATAGGATGTTTTGAGTTAAAATTTTCAAATAACCTTAGGCGAGCTTTTGTTTTAATTTTGAATTGACTAGCTCGACCAGTAAGATCTCCTCTTCATGTCTCTAAGGGTTTTATCCCATTACGTTAACCGGCCTCGTTCTTAGGCTTTTGTTATTTTACCAGTTGGTATATGTTTTACTTAGTCTTCACATGCATGTTTTCATTTGCCTATGTCATGTGTTAGTGCTTGTAAGTCTCATAAGTCCCCTCTTATGTCCTAGTAACTTCGTATTTAAAGCACATGCTTTAAGTTACTCTTAAGTCATGGTCCCACCTAGGAGTCATTGGGTTGTCATTGAAGTATATATCGCATTCCACCAATCCACTGAGCTGATGTGGAAGTCCGCGATATATAACAAAAGCAACTTTTTAGTGATAGCCTTCTTGAAGCTTCTACGACCTAACGGTGTCCACATGTCAACAAGGAGTCAGCGAAGGAATGATGATGAAGGTTCACTAGGAAATTTCTTAGACACTTATTAGATCCCAACAACTTGATGATGCCAACATGACCAACATTCAAAGAAGGAGAAGGCTTATTGGTGAAATTATGTCATGGAGACGTTAAAAATTCATCTTGCCTACTCACCGATGCATATGTGGATGGACACATCAGAATGAATGGCTATCGACAGAATATTTTTTTCAATCAACTAATCATTGTAGACAATTTTTCCATTACTTTAGCATTCCTATAGTTTCAATTTTTTAAACATCTAAATAATTTTAATAAAATTATTCTTTCATCTTATTTTTTAATACAATTATTCCATTACTTGACAATGCCAGTGTGGCCAAGATTCAAAGGAGGAGAAGGCTTATTGGTGAAATTTTGACTTGGAGATGTTAAAAATTCATCTTGCCTACTCACTGATGCACATATGGATGAACACATCAGAATGATTGGCCATCGATATAATCTTTTTTTCAATCAACCAATCATTGTAGACAATTTTTCCATTACTTTAGCATTCCTATAGTTTCCAGTTTTTAAACATTTAAATCATCTTATTTTTTAATAAAAATATTTCATTACTTGACGATGCCAATGTGACCAACATTCAAGGAAGGAGAAGCCTTGTCGATGAAATTATGTGTCCCGAAGACATTAAAAATTCATCTTGCCTACTCACCAATGCACATGCGGATGGACACATCAAAATGAATGGCCATCAATAGAATCTTTTTTTCAATCAACCAATCATTTTAGGCAATTTTTTCATTACTTTAGCATTCCTATAGTTTTCAATTTTTTAAACAATTAAATAATTTTAATAAAATTATTCCTTCATCTTCTTATTGGTTGATGTCGTCAACAATAATTGCAGGGTTGAATTGTCGAAGTAAAAAAAATTGTAATCGCGATCTCTATAACTTTTCACTTGTTATTACTGATTTAAAAGTATTACAAAATTTGTAAGGATTCTGGAAAGACCTCAGGAATCCAAACAATCATATCAAAACCAACAATTAAGTAAAATCACTATATAACATGCAATAAAAGAAATAAGAGAAAAACCAAAAAAGTCCCTTAAAAGCAAAACCAAAAAAATCTCCTACATAATATAGCCCGCAGGCTTATACATTCTTCAAATTATAAATAAAAAAAATAAAAAATTGAAATTGTTGTAGCAGTGACATGCAAGAAGAAATCAAGGGACATAGCATCCAAACCAATGATTTATTGTATAACTCATATACTTTTTTTTATATTGAGAAAAGTATACAAAAATTAAAATATGTGCATTGTCTGCTCAATTAGTATTTTATAAGCATTGAATCATATACAAAAAAAACTACCAAAAACCCTAGTCTAATATAGTATCTCCATCTTTTTTGAAAGTTCACATTAAATCAAAATATACCAAAGTCAACATAATTGATTAACATAACCCCGAAGGAAAACCAGAAAAGTCCTTATACATTTTTTTAGATATTAAGTTAAAAAAAAATAAGTACTCAAAGTCTCAGTGATGTGCAAGCAGAAGAAATGAAGGGGCAAAGCATCACTTAGACCTTAGTGATGGATTGGTCTCCGAATTTATACCCCTACCATACATGGCATCCTGGCTATGGTTCATCATCAGAACTAGAAGGCAAAACTTCTTTAATAACCAGACCATAATGCTCTAGTTCATAGTTTGTACCAAACCCTTCCTCATTGTTGTATTCCTCAAACCAATCCCTGCCTTTGGTGAACTTCTAACCCAAAACTCTTTGCACAAATCTCATATGCTTGATAAGTTTTATTGTTCTTGGTACAAATACATCCACCAATGACCCAAAAAGAATAGGCATCATGCGAACTTGTTGATTCCCACGACAAGTTGCAAAATAGTCCTGTGGGAGTGAAATGGTGAAACGGTCGTCAATATTAGCAATGACTATTTCAATTTCTCCCAAATAAGCATCATTGAAGAGCTTCTAACACAAGTGCATCGTTTTCACCTTTGCTTCTCCCACCCTGATAATTGAAGCTAAGAATACAACATGGATGTTTGTATTCACTCTTTATCTATGAGAAGCGGTGATGAAATCCTCCCCCGTGACTTTTTTGACTGCATGAATGATGAGAGGGCTAGAATAATTTAAAACCCCTAAGAGGTGCCTATCTGAAATTTCCTGAAGAAAAGCCTTTTGTTGTTTGATAGAAATCAATTAGATAGGAGAATCCATGAATGTAAAGTTAAAAAAAGAAGCAAGGCAAATGGTGGGCAAATGAAGGAATTGATATGGAATGCAAAAAGAGAAGTTGCAAATACCTAAATATATAGAAAACTAAATAATCGAGAGAGAGATCATAAATGTGGAATAAATGTGATATGAGTGGAGGTCCTGGAAATCTAAAAACATATCCATCGCAAAATATTTTGTAGGAAAAATAATAATTCTCAATCGTGTGTACATCATTTGTCCATTGACATGTGTGAGGGAAGGTAAGAATGTGAGGAGTTCAACCAAACATTAAATCAGAATGTAAGGAGTTCAACCAAACATTAAATCAGAAAAAATGAATTTTGAGGAGAATAAATTAGAGGACCAGAGTCAAAAAACTAGAGTCACCATTTTTTTGGTTTAAGCCCAAATACCTCCCTAAACCCTAAAGTTACCCATGCAATCCTTGTCTATTTTTGTTATAATCTCGCAGTGACTTCCTGTAGCCAATTTTCTATCTCTTAAGTTGTGACTTAAGCCTTTTGCATCATTTTTGTGACCAACCCCTTCTTACTAGCCACCCGATCTCTTAAGTCACGTTTTTATTTTTCCTAAGTCATCGGTCCCCTATTATGTCCTAGTAACTTAATATTCAAAGCACATGCTTTAAGTCCCTCCTAAGTCATGGTCCCACCGAGAGGTTATCAATCCCAACAACTTGACGATGCCAATGTGGACATATCGATGAGATTGTGCACTTAAGGTAGGGTCTAATTCTATCTGGCCAACTCACCTATGTACATATGGATGGACACTCATAAAGAGAAATCTTATTGGTGAGATTTTGTGTCCTAGTGAAATTTAAACATAATCTTGCCAACTCATCAATGCATACATGGATGTACACAAAAAAATAAATTATCAGTAAAATCTTCTTACACATCCCAATGACTCAGTGATGGAGGAGGTTGCTAAACAATGACAAATATGTGGCATCCATGTCATCAGATAGTGCAATCAATGAAATGATGTCGAGAGGGAGATGATGACACATATGGGAAAGTTTAGCATCCAGCCGAGACAAGAAGTCAAAGTGGCATTTCATAATTGGTTTTTGGTAGAATTAAAACTCATCGGTGATTATTTTAAAAGGGTGAATTCACAAAGCTGGTTCCCACTTTTGCCAACGAAAGAATTTCGCGAAAGTGGGAATTTCGGATTTGACAATGTTCGAGCGAAACACTAATGTTCGCTCGAACTACCCCTGGGAGTCCGAGCGAACCAAACTGTTCAGTTGGGTTCGATCGAACAGCGGGCGGGTTTGGGGTTCGAGCGAACCCATTAAAATATCAATATTTTAATGGGTTCGCTCGAACCCCCCGTTCGCTTGAACCCTTGGCAGTTAGGGTTTTTTTAAAAAATTTATAAATATCGAAAATGACAGTTAAAAGGTCATTGTTAAAGTTGACTTTTTCTGTCTGGTGGGGGTTGGATCGAACCAGTCGTCAGCATCACATCATCGAGCCTTGTCTGCAGCAGTTAGCATCTTTCTTATTTCAGTTTTCGACCTTTGTTATATCAGGTGCACAAAATAACCCTTTGTTTGGTTTAATAATGTCTTTTTTTATTAAATTTGTAAATAATTTATTTGTTAATTTAATTTTTTAATTAAATAATTATATATAGTTATTGGTTTTGAACATTTTAGAAAAATGTTTGATAATTTATTGTTTTTCATTATTTTAGAAAAATGTTTGATAATTTAATATTTTGATTGAAATGTGTAAATTTGTTTTTAAAATTACATAATTGTATAGATGTATATTTTTTTCAACATTTTAAAAAATTGTTATGAAAAACATAGAAAACTACCCTGTAGTAAATCAGATCTTAGAAAAACATTAGCAAAAAAAGAAAAACGTTAAAAAAATTAATTTAAATAAACATTAGAAAATTTAGATACCAAATTTAAACAAATTAGACAAAATAAATTTCCTCTACAATGTGACCTATTTTCACATCCTATTACACGCACAACATGACCCCTTAAGACCACATATGACACTATACGTTCCCTTAGGAGGTCATAGAGGATCACATATAATATGACCCCTTATAAATCACATATGACCCCTTATAAAATTGTAGGGTGAATGACATACCCCTTAGTCCATCAAATAGTGTCTTAACACATGCGTGACCCATTAGAATCGCATATGACCCTTTATAAAATCAATCCTAGTGTGAACGACATATCCCAAAACCCATCACATAGCGTCTTAAGGGGTCGTATGTGGTCCTAAGGGGTCACGCATGCTTTAACACATGCGTGACCCCTTAGTAGGTCACATAGGACCCCTTATAACATCCTACTATACATATGACATTCCCCTTAGGATCACATAGTGTCATAAGGGGTCATATGTGGTTCTGAGGGGTCATGCATTTGTTATAACATATGCATGACCCCTTAGAACTGCATATGACCCCTTATAAAATCCTAGTGTGAATGACATACCCCTTAGTCCATCACATAGTGTCTTAAGGGGTCCTATGTTGTCCTAAGGGGTCACGCATGTGCATTAACACATGTGTGACCCCTTAGTAGGTCACATATGACCCCTTATAACATCCTATTGTACATATGACATTCCCCTTAGGATCATATAGTGTCCTAAGGGGTCATATGTGGTTAGACCCACATATGACCCCTTATAAAATCCTATAACCACATATGACCCCTTATAAAATCCTAGTGTGAACGACATACCCTTTAGTTCATCACATAGCGTCTTAAGGGTCGTATGTGACCTCCTAGGGGCCACGCATGCATTGACACATACGTGACCCCTTAGTAGGTCACATATGACCCCTAATAACATCCTACTGTACATATGACATTTCCTATGTGTCCTAAGGGGTTGAATATGTGGTCCTAAGGGCTCACGCATGCATTAACACATGCGTGACCCCTTATAGAATCCTAGTGTGAACGAGATACCCCTTAGTTCATCACATAGCGTCTTAAGGGGTCATATGTGGTCCTAAGGGGCCACGCATGCATTGACACATACGTGACCCCTTAGTAGGTCACATATGACCCCTAATAACATCCTACTGTACATATGGCATTTCCTATGTGTCCTAAGGGGTTGAATATGTGGTCCTAAGGGCTCACGCATGCATTAACACATGTGTGACCCCTTATAGAATCCTAGTGTGAACGACATACCCCTTAGTCCATCACATACTATCTTAAGGGGTTGTATGTGGTCCTAAGGGGTCAACATGCATTAACACATGCGTGACCCCTTATAACATCCTATTGTACATATGACATTCCCCTTAGGATCATATAGTGTCCTAAGGGGTCATATGTGGTTAGACCCACATATGACCCCTTATAAAATCCTATAACCACATATGACCCCTTATAAAATCCTAGTGTGAACGACATACCCCTTAGTTCATCACATAGCGTCTTAAGGGGTCATATGTGGTCCTAAGGGGCCACGCATGCATTGACACATACGTGACCCCTTAGTAGGTCACATATGACCCCTAATAACATCCTACTGTACATATGACATTTCCTATGTGTCCTAAGGGGTTGAATATGTGGTCCTAAGGGCTCACGCATGCATTAACACATGCGTGACCCCTTATAGAATCCTAGTGTGAACGACATACCCCTTAGTCCATCACATACTATCTTAAGGGGTTGTATGTGGTCCTAAGGGGTCAACATGCATCAACACATGCGTGACCCCTTATAACATCCTATTGTACATATGACATTCCCCTTAGGATCATATAGTGTCCTAAGGGGTGTCCTAAGGGGTCATATGTGGTTAGACCCACATATGACCCCTTATAAAATCCTATAACCACATATGACCCCTTATAAAATCCTAGTGTGAACGACATACCCCTTAGTTCATCACATAGCGTCTTAAGGGGTCATATGTGGTCCTAAGGGGCCATGCATGCATTGACACATACGTGACCCCTTAGTAGGTCACATATGACCCCTAATAACATCCTACTGTACATATGACATTTCCTATGTGTCCTAAGGGGTTGAATATGTGGTCCTAAGGGCTCACGCATGCATTAACACATGTGTGACCCCTTATAGAATCCTAGTGTGAACGACATACCCCTTAGTCTATCACATACTATCTTAAGGGGCTGTATGTGGTCCTAAGGGGTCAACATGCATTAACACATGCGTGACCCCTTATAACATCCTATTGTACATATGACATTCCCCTTAGGATCATATAGTGTCCTAAGGGGTCATATGTGGTTAGACCCACATATGACCCCTTATAACATCCTACTATACATATGACATTCCCCTTAGGATCATATAGTGTCCTAAGGGGTCATATGTGGTTAGACCCACATATGACCCCTTATAACATCCTACTGTACATATGACATTCCCCGTAGGATAATATAGTGTCCTAACATACATATGACGTGTTAGATCTCTCTATTCTTGAATTTTTTATGTATGTCAAAGATTTAAATATGTACATGTACATTAGATCTCTCTATCTCTCTGAAATATATGTTATCTCTAGATCTGAAATATATGAACTCTCTCTCTCTCTCTCTCTCTCATGAAAATGATCTCTCTCTCTCTGCTTACGTATTTATTTTAACTTTATGACATGTACCTAGATAGATGGCATCCCAGGATATACCTTCGCAGGCTCCTGATCAGGATCCACCTTTGCAGGCTCCTGATCAGGATCCACCTTCACAGGCTCCTGATCAGGATCCACCTGCGCAGGCTCCACATCAGGAGCCACCACAGCAGGATCCTCCACAGCAGGATCCCCCCTTGCCCGACATTGCTACTATTTTTCATTACAGTGATCGAGAGCTGCATAGGTTGAGGGCCATACTAGATGACCCTCGTACTGATGGCGTGTACAAGAGTACGTGCATGTCCATTTTTGATAGTTTGCAAACATTGAGGGACCGCTTAGTATCTCATACCTCATTCTCACCTGAGGTTATAGAGGATATATATAGACAGTTGAGGAGTGAGGTGAGGGGTCCTCATTCTTTTGCTGATGTGGTGGGGGTGGTCTCAAAGGAGACCATCAAGGAGAGATGCTTCCCACAATATCAGGAGAAGAGTAAGGTGAGGGGATATCAGGTTACCAGATGTATCAACCCACAGGTTGCGTCACTGATTTACCCATGATTCTTAGCAGCCCATGGTCATTATCCTAATAACGACTAGATTCCATTATACTTTGCACAACAGGTATTTGCTGAGGTTCATTGTCAGATGAAACCAAACTACCTTGATATTCCAGGATATTATGGACAGGGGAGGGGCAGGATTGCTGATAGAGATGCATATCGTAGGCGTGATAGAGCTCCGCCTAGACACAGGGACCTTGTTGGCCAGAGATTTCCTGCAGTAGTCCCAGCCATGGCACCCATAGCAGATCACGTTGTGATTGCTTCTCAGAGAGAAGCAATTGATAGGATTGGACATATTGCATCAGCAGCAGCCACCATATCTTCTGACAGGGTGGGCAGATATATGATGAGTCGACCACGTTCACGATCATCCATAGATCATGCATCTTCTAGTCATGGGGTGGCTTCAGATTCAGATGATCGATATATTTCTGCTGGCATCCCCTCCCCAGATGAGGTAGCAGCTATAGTCGGAGGTAGTAGACATGTACAGATGTCGCAGTATTTAGTCGAGGACCTACTACATGCTTATAGTTTTATTTCATCTCGACTTGGGATACCATTGGGTGATGTTAGAGAGGAGATTCTCAGAGATGTTCAGGCTACAGCGGCATCGACGCATACCCCGAGGCAGTCACAGCATTCTCATCACTCTACGCATGCTCCAGGCACTGACCCACCTACAGATCACTCTGTTGCTGCAGAGGAGGAGCTACGAGCTGATGAGCTCCATATCACAGATGAGGGCCGGTTGGATTCATGTGAGGAGATACGAGCTAATCAGGTACATATCACAGATGAGGGTTTGGACTCATTTGAGGATCAGCTGAGAGATTTGAGCCATAGTAGATTTATGGACATGCTACTACAGTCAGACACTTCATCCACGATGCCCACTCATCTAGTTAGCCCCTTGCACTCCTCAGTGATACGTACAGCTAGAGAGAGATATGCTGGCACGAGTGATGTTGTTGATATGATCACGGGACAGGATCAGACTATACAGCCTACTCCAGGTGATACACAGGTATGTACATGTACATGTGCGTTTAAAATTTTAGAAGATATGTATACATACATTGCAAATTTGTACCTGATAAATCTATATATATATAGATCTCATGTTTAATTTAAATAATCTAGAGTTCTAAGTTTTAATTTGTAGATCATTTAAATTGATTGTGGACTAATCCTTAAATTGACAGTTAGCTCATGTCACTCCTTCCTTGAGCTCTGAGCATGTGCGTAGGAGAGATTCTTTAGATGTTGTTAGTGTACAGGTTAGTTATGGCTTTTGGTATATATATATTTGATGTACATGCACGTCTAGAGAGATATATATATTATATTTAATATTTAAATAAATTCTACTTTTGCAAGACTCCCCCTCAGATGGTCGCTCAGTTCGTAGCCGACATGATGATCCCTGTTGATTTGCTCCAGACTTTATAGCTCATTTACATTTATCTTTTTATATACTTTCATATTATATATATTCATGCACGTACATGGAGTTTAGACTCTAGATTATACTTTATACCTGGTTTATGTTTGACTCTGGATTATACTTTATACTTTATACATGGAGTTTAGACTCTAGATTATACTTTATACCTGGTTTGTGTTTGACTCTAGATTATACTTTATACATGGAGTTTAGACTATAGATTATACATGTTATAAGTTTTATACATGTTTGATTATATTATATTTATACACATGTTTGATTATATTCTAGATTTATGTACATGATGTTTGATTAAATTAGATTTAAATACATGATTGATTAGATTGTATATTTCATGCATGTACAACGACTTGTTTAGACTCTAGATTATACTTTATACCTGGTTTGTGTTTGATCATCTATTATACATGTTTGATTATATTAGATTTATACATGTTTGATTAGATTAGATTTAAATACATGTTTGATTAGATTGTATATTTCATGCATGTACAACGACTTGTTTAGACTCTAGATTATTCTGTATACCTGGTTTGTGTTTGATCATCTTTTATACATGTTTGATTATATTAGATTTATACATGTTTGATTAGATTAGATTTAAATACATGTTTGATTTTCAAACAAAAGATTATGTATTCAATTATACATGTTTGATTTTCAAACAAAAGAGTATGTATGAAATGAACAAACTAAACTTAATAGGTCATGTATTGAATAGTTCACATCCAGTACATGTATATTACATAGGTATGTATATTTGTAGGTATGTGAGCTTCTAGGTATGTATATTGTAGTTAAATAGTTCACAACATGTACATGTCCTAATTCCATATTAAATATATCAATTTTACAAATGTACATATTACATTCTAATTTAAATATGCATTTTTTAATTAAATACAAATACAATTACATACAATTAAACACGTGCACATTTAAATACATCCTAATTTGATATAATGTATAAATAAACTTAAAAAAATATTTATCCTAAATAGTTTCAAAACAAGTTACTTGAGATCTAGAATTTATCTTGAACTTGTACATTAAAATTCAATTCATGTGGATTACTAAATGTATATATAGTTCATACCACATCAAGTGGTTCACAACGCTCTTCAATAACACTTAATATTTTGTCATGATCTTCACTATCTAGTCTCCACTTTTGAGTCCGCCCTCGATGTGGAACTGTTTGAAGAATTAGGCCAACAACAATGACCAAGTGACTATACTGATATACCTTGTTATCAATTTGGTATTCAGTGAAATGAATCCCATGTTGAACAATTTTAACTTGTTTGAAATATGTCCCTTGCACTACAACTGATCCTGCATGTACATGTATATAAGAAACGTGAGAAATTAAAAAATTTCACACAAGCGATTTGTATGTATGTACATATTCAAATCAGAACTCAAACCTGTGGGAAATGACATTCCATCACTCATCTCAGATTTTGATAACTTCTTTCTCTCTTCTGTGCAACGCAATAAATAATAACTAACACCTTCTATATTTCCATCTTCTGCTATGACTGCAAAAATATCTCCTGCAATTTGACACAAGTTAAATAAATTCTAAGTTATATGTCATTTTTAAGGAAATGTTTACATGTGTACGTCATGTACATACATACCTTTTTTAATCAATCCTGAAATATGATCGTAATCACCAGAAATCAAAGGAATGTCTTCAAAGTTTTCATCCTCATTTGAATCCTCGTATGTGTCAGAAACATCTAGTGGCACCATTTTCCATTCACTAACATATCCAAGCTCTTGGTTCTTGCAATCAACATAGTTTTCGAAAATGCATTCAGAACAAAAACATGAATAATCTCTAGTGTATAATGTCCATGGGCGATTATCTGTACTCATGACACAATGCAAAGATCTTGTCCTCTCCACACTCTTGCATCCATGCATTGATTTTCTATCCACATCTGTAAAATGTACATGTAGATCAAGTTGTTAAATTAAAAAAAAATAGAATAAAATACTAAAAGAGAACACGTACCGGTTATCTCCCAAAACACTCTATATGGAATGGGCTTATATGTTCTTGATGATGATTCCCCAGGATAATTAGGTTGCTCAAAGTGTTTCTTACACCATTCAACAACATCATGTGCATTTTCTATACGTTCTCCTGTGTACTTTATTTGATGCTTTCTTATAGCACGTTTGATACAAGCTCCTGCACCATCATGTTCACCCTTTCCATGACCACTCTCAAAAAAACTCCAAACATGTGGTATTTTGTCATTTCGATGATATCTACATAGTGCATAAAATGGCCTCAAAGATTTGAATTGTGCCGCACATCCATCAGACCAAACAAAATGTTTAACTATTGTTATGCCTCTATCTTTCAAATATTCAAAAAACTTCTTAAAGCAATGTTGTACAAAAAGTGTGTCATGCTCCTTATCATCACTGATATAGAAGTGGTACTCTTTCTTAATGACACGATTTTCAAATGTACTATCAACACCATCTAAATTCATCTGTGCATGTCGATAACACACATGCACGAAAATAGTGATTTGCTTTGAAAAATAATACTATGATTGAATCTCTTTTTGATGCACAAAAGAGTAATTCTCTGCGAAGTCAACTACAGATAAAATAGTTCCAAGTGGGAAAGTGTCTCTTAATCTTTTAAATTGTTCTGCTTGCCACTTGGCAAAAAAACCATGGCATATGTATGGTTTTATCAACTTACGAAAATTTTCCATAAATGTTCCAATAGGTATTTCCTCTTCTACATAATCTAGTCTTGTAGATTCCTTTCCAAATTTTGTTTCAATTTTTTTGTACTTATAACTCTTGCAATTTACCATCTTCCTCATGTCAGTATCTTCATCTCTCAAAGGCAATTTAGCCAAGTCCCCGCATGTTCCACAAATTCCTCTTATGCAATTTATTTGACCGGTTGCATTATCATCTGATTTATCACATAAGATGGATGCTATGAATTGACTTGTTCGTTTAGGAGGAGCATTTTCATAACCATCATTATCTTCTCTAATATTTCGAAACACCTGATAGTACAAGTCAAATTCGATGTGATAACGACAACAACAAGTTTCGGAAACTTTGTTTAACTTCACATAATATGGCCTTAACCGTTCAAACATGGTTTGTCCAATCTTTATATGAGGGTTTGTTTTAGTAAACAATACATACAATTCATGTTTTGTTGTGTCTATCCAATGTTTTACATGGAGATCATAACGATCAGGACCAATCCTTTGCTTGATAACATCTCTACTATTTGATGAAGGGCGAGTATTATCATTCCAAAAACTTGTCACAAAGTTTCTAACAACATCTTCAATTCTATCAGAATGAGGAGCTCTACACATAATTGCCCAATTCCCTTCTGAGGTAGTATCATCCAAAATCTTTCTCCTTTTAACATATTTAGATATTGTCCTTCTACTAAAACCAAACTCAGATGACAGTGAAGAGATTTGTCTTTTTTGAGGCAATCTTTCATTTACTAAAGATGTCAACATCACTCTTCTTGAAATGGTCTTATCTAGTTTTCGAGATTTTTTACCAATGTTCACCAAACCTTTCTTAACATTATCAACAATAGATTTTTGTAGTTGAGAATATTTCCCTTTTGATTTGTTGTATCTATACCCAACAATTTCATTGGATCTATTAAGTCTTTATGAGTAAGTACAATTGATAACAATTGAGCTTTTTCTAGTGTAGTATCAAGATTGTTGAAATGCGACATTATTTCTTTTGCACTTTTATTCATTGACCTCCTTTTAGTATGTCTAGGTTCTTCACTGAGACATTTCAACTCATCCACATCCATTTCAAGTAAATGATCTAAATTTTTATAAGAAATATTTCTCTTCACCTGTTTAGCTAGATCCACAATATGCTCATCCATATCAGTGGTAGGAGGTAAGGAGCCTGACCCCTCTCCTTCAAAGGTCTCCATTGGTTCAACTTGGACAATCTCCTCCCTATGTTCATCAACTATATTGTGTTCTTCAACAGGTTCATTTGCCCGTTCTGCACATGTAATTTAAGAGTTTGTGTAAGGTTCTTGAATTAATCAGAGATTATTCAATTAGGATTAAGAATAGGGGTGAATTTGGCTTAAAGCTTTACATGTTAAAATTAAAGCCCATTCAATTTGGTTTATTAAATTTAAATACTTTTAAGACCTTATTGTTATAACTCTAATTAAATTACCTGTTTAGGTTTAAAGTTCAATTTGTTCTCAGGTTAGGATTAAAGTTCAATCTCTAATTTTGAGCACTAATTTAACACATAAAATAAAATTTTGATAAATTAGAAATTCCAATTTTGAAAATTAAAAGTACAAATATTTTGATGCATGTATACGATAACTTAGGTGACCTCATATTAATTTGTTATGGACCATAATGTAAGTGGACTATAATTTGTCACATGTGAGTATATTTAAGACCTATTATTGCATAATAGACCTCCTAATCTGAAATGTTTTTGCATGTACGTGAAGTTGAATATAAATAGTTCACCTAAATTATTCAACATGTTTAATAGGAGAAAAATGCAATTACACAACAAGCAAGTTGATGGAAATTGAAATTTGCAAATACACATGTATTATCTCAAATTAATTATGTTTTCCAATTAAAACAAAATTATTTTTAATCCTATTAAAAATATTAGATAAAAAATATTGAATTCTAATTAATTGATACGTGATACATATTAAATTAAATATCTTCTTTGTTATAAATTTAAATGTCACATTTAAGAACTATAATCAATGTAATAGTCCTAATAGGCCTTATTATTAAAATCAATATGACCACATTTGAAAAAACATTTCACAAAATTAATATACTTAACTACCCTTAAGACAAATATATTATGTGATATTAAAGGACCTATCACATGAAATTACTTATACATGTAGATTAAATATTCAATATATATAATTTAGAACCTAAAAATTATGACATAATAGGTCTTATTAATTTTATGACTTAATAGGTCTTATCTATTATAAATGAACTTAATTATATAGGAGAAAAATGCAATTACACAACAAGCAAGTTGATGGAAATTGAAATTTGCAAATACACATGTATTATCTCAAATTAATTATGTTTTCCAATTAAAACAAAATTATTTTTAATCCTATTAAAAATATTAGATAAAAAATATTGAATTCTAATTAATTGATACGTAATACATATTAAATTAAATATCTTCTTTGTTATAAATTTATGTCACATTTAAGAACTATAATCAATGTAATAGTCCTAATAGGCCTTATTATTAAAATCAATATGACCACATTTGAAAAAACATTTCACAAAATTAATATACTTAACTACCCTTAAGACAAATATATTATGTGATATTAAAGGACCTATCACATGAAATTACTTGTACATGTAGATTAAATATTCAATATATATAATTTAGAACCTAAAAATTATGACATAATAGGTCTTATTAATTTTATGACTTAATAGGTCTTATCTATTATAAATGAACTTAATTATATAGGAGAAAAATGCAATTACACAACAAGCAAGTTGATGGAAATTGAAATTTGCAAATACACATGTATTATCTCAAATTAATTATGTTTTCCAATTAAAACAAAATTATTTTTAATCCTATTAAAAATATTAGATAAAAAATATTGAATTCTAATTAATTGATACGTAATACATATTAAATTAAATATCTTCTTTGTTATAAATTTATGTCACATTTAAGAACTATAATCAATGTAATAGTCCTAATAGGCCTTATTATTAAAATCAATATGACCACATTTGAAAAAACATTTCACAAAATTAATATACTTAACTACCCTTAAGACAAATATATTATGTGATATTAAAGGACCTATCACATGAAATTACTTGTACATGTAGATTAAATATTCAATATATATAATTTAGAACCTAAAAATTATGACATAATAGGTCTTATTAATTTTATGACTTAATAGGTCTTATCTATTATAAATGAACTTAATTATATAGGAGAAAAATGCAATTACACAACAAGCAAGTTGATGGAAATTGAAATTTGCAAATACACATGTATTATCTCAAATTAATTATGTTTTCCAATTAAAACAAAATTATTTTTAATCCTATTAAAAATATTAGATAAAAAATATTGAATTCTAATTAATTGATATGTAATACATATTAAATTAAATAGAAATAAAATTAAAAATACATACTTGCATCATGATATCTTTGTCTTCTTTGTTCTCGATATCTTTCTTCCGTTTCAGGAGAATAATTCCTTGAAGTCTTATTTTGCCTTCTCTTCTTGTTCCCCATGCTTTTACAAAAAACCTTCAAATTATTCGCCTTCAAAATAATTTTCAAATATCTTCTTTCATCCAAAAGTGCGAATTATTTTAATCATTTGAGTGATAAAAAGCGAAAAAAAATTATGGATATTTATACGATTCCACAAATGAAAAAAAAAAAAAAAAATGCGTCGGCCCAAGTTCGAACGAAAGCCGACAGTTAAAAATTGTTGGGTTCGCTCGAACATGGCAGTTACAAAAACATGCGTGCCAAAATCTAGCTCGCCGGTTCGAGCGAATGGGGGTTCGCTCGAACCCATTTTGGTTCGAGTGAACCCAATCCGATCGAACACGTGTTCGATCGAAACCCCAAAATTAGAAGTTTCTCCCAAAAAGTTTCAGAGTTCTGAAGAATTAATGACTTCGGAGCTCTGGTTCAATACACGAATGAAATAATCTTGATTACCCAAAAATATTAGATGGTGGTACTCGAAACAATCTTTCCAACGAATATAATTTTGTTATATTTTGAATTTATTATGTTCTTGATTTTTTAATTTTATTAAAAATTGGTTTTTCACCGAAAATGAACTTCTCTGTTCAACACATTGGGAAAAATAAGAAACTAATTCAAAAAAATTCTGAAAAATATCTATGCCCTTGGTATTGATGTCTTCTTTCTAACAAAAAAAATAAAATTGAATTTTGATTTATATAGAACAAGTTATGTGTTCAAACGTAAACCTATGTTTGAATTATAACTAGTCGGACTTCAAAACTTTATAAAATGAAAAATATTGAACATATCACTATAAAACCAAATGCAAGCCCTGGATATTGATGTTACAAACCAAAATTCGAAAGAATTGAGTTTTTATCATTTATAGAAAAAAAGTTATGCGTTTCGGGAGGCACATCACTCTTAAAAAATGTAGTTTGTTGTAAAAAACTACTTTTCGAGGGAGATGGAAAATTTTTTAAAAAATCTTTCAAAAAAATTTGAAAAAAATGTATATATAATCTACAAACAAAATGCTAGAAATCACTAATTTACATCATCTTCAAATTTTTAATAGTTTAAAAGTTATAGTTCTTGGAAGTTGAAGATTATTTTAAAAATGTACATCTCAGTGTCAAAAGTGGCAAAAAAGTGGGAACCATTATTGTGAGTTCACCCAAAATGTTTCAACTACCCAATGATGCCAAGTGTTGCAAAAATGACCATCAATAAAAAAATTGTGAATTTTTTCAAATTTTGTCGACAACCATCAATCAAATCAAATCAATGGTGGAGTTTTAAATTTGTTCAACTACTCATTCTAAGGAATGAAAGCTTTCACGAAGGATATTAATGGTGGACATATGGCAGATAGATAGTTGATAAAAGCACCAATTCGAGAGAATTTTCTCAATTTTGAGAAAAAATGGATTGAAGGCAAAAGAAAAAGGCAAGCACGAGCTCTAGAGATTGTGTTGTAGAGAAGTTAAAGAAGAATTGTAGACAAGGGAATTTGGACAGTGAGTTGCCTTCTTTACCATTTTCTTGTATTAGTATGTAATTTGTGAAAGTTTAGAGGCTAAACAAATTAGAAACCATAGCCATAGGAAGCATAAAAACAGAAAACAATCTTTAGGGTTCCTCCATAAAAATAAGAAACTAGAAAATGTGGCAACCTCATCCAAACCTCTATAGAAGATGACCCTTAAACCAAAAAGACAAGCATCTGCAATGAATTAATTACTCAATTGTTAGGGTCTTCTCAAAGACCAAGATTTGCAGGGCATGTAGAGAGATTTCATGACTCACAAAAGAATTGTAAAGAAGCTTATATGTCATTTAGATGCCATAACATTGTCAGATATTTTTACATCAAATCAAATAGAGAAGAGCCTAAGTGTAATCCCTAGACGCTAGGGTTCGCTCGATTGGTAGTCCCAAATGTCTTTGTAAATGTGGACTTGATTAGAGTAATTACAAATCAATACAATCACAATACAAGGTGCATTTAATCAATTTACGGGAACCTGATTGAAATTAGTAAAGCCACTATTTGTAAAGTGTTTGGCATGGAGGATGTAGTAGGTAAGGACACGGTTATCAACGATGAGACAAGTTTATAGTCTGATTTTCTAAGGATTTGTTATGTTTTTCATGATGATACTTTAGACTTTGATACTGTGATGACACCATTTACTATTCTCTTTCCTTAAAAATTGTCACATTTTTGGGCTTAAGTTTAACCTTGAACCAATTAATGATACTAATGAATATGCTATGTAATTATCTATTAAATGTGCATATGTTGGAAAGAATGTTTTTTCAAGATGATTTGGGAAATGTGGTTGTTTGTATGGGCTAACAAGTTTTGCAGGCCTGTACAAAGAAAGTGGTGTTATGATGAAGCTTACAACAAGGAGCATGACTCTTACTAGATGGCCGGTTGTTGAAGGAGTCAAGGAATAACCAACATAGAGGAGATTTATCTACTTAATGTTGCAACTACTTTCTTAATTAATCACGTACAATCAGTTGAATCTATTTAGGGGCATGCTATGCTATATCTCCATTGAGGAAGTCTTGTCTGACTTGGCTAAGTGCATGCATGAGCTTCCTTGTCCTCTTTTCATGCTTTCAATAAATGCCTCCCTCCTTATATTGTGGAGTTGGTCATCTAGATAGTTAGGATAGTTGGTAGTTTTTCCTTTATAAATAGTGTTCAGATGATCTCATGTAGGAGGTGGAACATTCTGATAATGTAAGTTCACTTTCAACTTTGAAATACAGTTTAAGAGCATGTTGTCATATCTTATGTACTTATGCTTTGATGAATAAAATGATATTTTGAGTTTTTTAGCACTTGTGTTAATTTTGGAAGTCTCACTCAAGGGGGCCACTCGGTGAGAACATTTTTTAATTATCTTAATAGTTATTTTTCATTTAGTAGTTAGTATCGTTCCAACAATTGATTGTTCCCACAAACAAAAAACTCTACTTTGTGTCTATTCCTGCAACCAAAGCGGGCAGAGTAGTTTCATGTCTATTGTCTGGAATCTCATTCCTGTAAGTTGTGTTAGATTAATATTTGCATGTTTAGATTAGTGGTTGATTTAAGTTCAGCTTCCTTCATTAGTTGATTACAAAATTTCAATTCCAGGATTGTCCTTTTCTTAAGTCATGATGGCCATAATAGAGTCTTAGTGGACATACAATGCTGACCCATTTCAAGTTCACATCCTTGGGTTGATGAGTTAAATGAACCTCCATAATGAGTTTGATAGCTACTTAGTATGGATGTGTAATCTCTAAGTTAAACACTTAAGGGCTTAGTTATTGAATCATTAAAGGAGGCGTACATTGGGTAGCTTGAAAGAAGAATACCACAGTGTGGAGGGGATTTATAGGAGAAAGTGGCTACAACTTCATAGGCCCAAGTTGGGTAAAAAATTTCAAAAGTTTGACAAAACAAACCTACCACCTTCTACTATTGATTTGTTTCACAAGTATTTTTAGATGACTTATTATTTTGTGTGTCAAGTGCTTGGTTTTGAGGGACAGTTACACATGCCTAAGGTACTTACATTGTTAATTTGTGATGTCCAAAGAAGTGTTGAAAATAGGCCTTTTGACTATCCTCACTTTGTAGCAGAAGGGATTCACATTGCCCTAATCCATATCAAAAGGGATAGTTCAATTGTTACATTCAAATGGTATTCATTATTGATGCATGTACTGCTATTTTTTTGACAGAGAAATAGATTCTAGAGTAATGATTTGTGCATTAAGAAATTTGATGATGATGGAACAAGGCATCCCATGCAGTTGTGGACATCTATTTGGGACTGTGGTTATATGCATGCCCAATATTTATGTTTTGAGGAGCATTTTGTTCAAAAACTATATTATTTATTTGGTCATAACCCTCCAAGGATGTTAGATAAGATCATGAAGTTCTTGAGGCCTAAAGGAAGGGAACGAGAGATAAAGGTTAAAATAAACCATAATTGGGGTGATTGGTACATCATAGAGAAGCATACTTACATAAGAATCTATGGATTTGAGGGACAACCACATTTGTTGCCTTTGATAGTTCCTGACATATTAGCACATCTAGAAATAGTGAAACAAATGTGTGGGGTAGAGGCTCCATTTGATAAGTCACATAAGGCCTCTTTTCTCACTTCTTATCTTCATATTGGATATTTTCAGGTTTCTTCATCAAGTGGCTTGGCAAAAGCCATCAATCTCTTGGATAGCTATAAGTTACCCCTACACTCAGAGGGACGAAAATTTGGTCTAGAAAGATACATCACATTTGTAAAAAGTTGTGTAGGTTTGTGCGCATACAATCACACTTTTGTGCTCAAAGAGGATTTAACAAGGAATTTCCCCACTTATGAAGCCACCGTGGAAAGGGTAAAGCATGGATAAGAATCTAACAAGCTGAGAAAGAAAGAAAACTAGTTGACCCTACATACAAGGGTGCATTTGCAGACATCAAAGAAAAATTCATAAGAATGGAGTTGTTACTCCAACATGAATCTAGGTTGTCATCAATTGTGCCAATCATTTCCCCATATTCATCTAGTATCTCATCCATCATGGTGGAAGGACATAGGGATGTTTCTCCTTTAGCTCAAATGTCTCTCACTCCATCAACAAAATTGGAAGTATCACAAGATGTGGGAGAAAGTGCAACACCCCATGAGGAAGAGGAAGAGGTTATGCAACAAATGCAAATGCAAGCATATGTGCTACCTTACCAGCCCCCAAATGATCAAGATGGTGACATTGTTAAAATTGTTGATTTCTTAATAGATGAAGTCAAAGCTTTGGATTCCAAGAAGTTTGTATCTCATGATTATTTCATCAATAAAAGTGAGTTCAAAGTGTTTATTAACAAATTCAAGGAAGGAAATATAATGAAAGAACTATTGATACCCCCTAGAAAATAGATGAGGTTGTCAAAAAAATTTGGACGGAGGTTCATGAAGAAAATAGGGACATGACCCTAGAGAAGGGAAGACAATTGCTAAAACAAGCATGATGTATGATCCTTCTAGGGATAGATATGTCCTCTTGCATTGCCTTTGACAATCTTAGGAGATATCAAGATTTGGATCTAAAGTTAAGTGATGAAGGAATAGATAAGTTGTGTTATGGTTCAAATTTTAGGGCTAGTGACAAAGTGTTGGCTATATGGTATTTGTATCCACCTAACAAGATGCCTATCACCATTGCAAATCAAAAAAATATTTTGGGGCACTTTATGGTTTACAGGGTGGAAGATGTCACTACAAAACAGGCTGTAGATTTGAATGTAAATACAACATTATTTGCTAGGGCTGCAGTAGAGAAGCTCGCAACTAAGAATGAGGAATTGGATCAAAACAATCATGAGCTAAATGAGAGATTAAGCACATATACACAACAAGGTCTTCTATTATATGCAAAGCATAATGCTACTCAATTGAAGATTGACCTAACCATTGAGAAGGAAAAGACGATAGAAGTAGAAAGATGACTACCCAAGGCTCAAGAGGAAACTCAAAGGCTTAGTAATGATCTCAAAATTTATAAGTTCAAAATGGCCCAGAAATTGATCGAAGATAAATTTGTACAGATACTACCTCATTTGAAAAGAATGTGGAATAGGTACCAAGATATTGTTGGTCTTGTCAAAAGATAGAGGAAAGTAGAGTTTGGATTGAAATTGACTCAGAGGTACATAAAGAGAAAGCAACAATTGTTACAAAATTTGAGCAAAATGGAAGTCATTTTGATAATGATGTTCAATTGCAATTAGTAACTATAATGGATGATACAAAGGCTATATTGTCAGAGATTGAACTTTTGTTGAATGAACATCATAAATATCATGTGCATCTAGGGAAAGCTTTGAAAAATTTCAATAAACTGCAAGGAACACAACCACCATCATTTTTCAAGGACACAAGAGAAGATAAAAATGAAGCTGAGTGGAAATAAGATCCTGGGATTTAAGTACTTCTCCATGGCACAATGAATGAAGTGTTTGATGATGCTGACAAAGTAGAAGAAAACCTTGATAAGCATCTAGAAGGAATGTCAAAAACGGAGTTTAGTGTGAGGTTCTTGAATAGACAAAATACTTCAGTGGATACTAAAGCTTATGAAAAGCATATAAAGACTTGGACCGAATTCTTGCAAAAGGAGAAATGATTGCTCGTGAAGAACATATTTTGGTTGAGGCTAATGATATTTTGAAACATGTGTAGATGGCTTGAAGCTTGTTTGGCTCCTTTGTTATTATAAAAAGAAATTAAAGGCCATCTACAAGTTGTTCTGAAAGTTCTCTTGGGTGGGTAGAATGTATTATGTTTGAGCTTTGTTATAATAGAAGATAGTTGCAGACTCTTTACTGCTTTACAAAATTGTATACACAATTGATTTGAATGAAATGACTACAGCAAATTCATATTGTCCCCTATTTTATGCATTTACTTATATGAATGGATGTGTCTACGGTGCATTAATTTGTCTTCACAATCAATTGTGAATGTGTACTATGAATTGTAGGTTTATTTCAAGGAAACAAAATTTAATTATGTAATTGTATTGCAGCAAGGTAGGCATAACTTATAGTTATTCTTAAGTAAAGATAACAAATCCATGAGGAAGCTTCTACAATTTATCAATTTCTTTATTATTATGCAAATTTGAAATAGAATACAAATTAATAGTGCAATAGAGTCTAGACAAACTCATGCCAACCTTCAATAGTTAACACCAACAATAAACTTGTAATGGGACAACCTAATTGGTCTCATTCAAGTTCATAGAGGGCATTGCCCTGATTTTAAATAATGCAAATATAATGTCTATAGAGTTGTAAAGAGCATGAATTGTGCCAATCTGTTTGATTGATGACCTTCTAGAACCTTTAAATTTGATTTGACAACCCCATTGACATCATGAATTACATGAATTTTTGTCAACTCATGTACCTAGATATTTGGATTACCATGTGAGACCCAAATTTGTATTGAAATTTCATTTAGAACATATTTTATCTTTTCTCCAATTTGATTTCACTACAAAATATGCATGGCTGGTGAAAGAAACTTACACCAAGAAGTAGGTAGTAACAAATTGGTTGAGTTATCTTGAACATTCACCATCGAGAATATTCATTGCACCTGAAGCCAAAAAGTATAAAACCAAAATTAGATTTAATTAAAAAAATATTTTTAAACAATCTAACATATGGGATTACATAGTGAAGAAGAAATTAGAATGTTTTGAAAATACACCTTGTTCATATTTTTAACAAAATCTTTAAAAAAATTGTGATTCCTTTCTTATAATTTGTATGTATCATTCCTAGCATTGTAAGATATGTTGGTTGTTGCTATGACAGAATCAAGTTCCACAAAAGCATGATCTGTCAAATCATACTTGTACATGTATTATCCCTTTATTCTATTGTACCAATATAATTGAAGCTCGAAGCCTTCTCACCTATCAAAAAGGTCAATAAAATTATGGTAATCAAACACCCTATTACCAGCCTTCCTTCATATTCTTTGAACCCTTCCAATATACCAGGTTCCACAAGAAACACCTTGTCTTGTACTTCGAGAAACACCTTTTCTTGTTGTGCATTCAGTGGGAGGTATTGAATTTCTCTCAAACAACACCTCACAATCTAATCCAATTCCAAAGCTAATTGAAACACCCTTTTGTGGGGCCCTCTCATCTCACGTAAAGTAGACCCCATTCCTTACTTTAGTCAACCTATCTTTGGATAACATTAGATTTACATTAAACTGACTAACCAAGCAAGCTTTGAACATATCTTTACCATCAAGCTCTACCACTAGTTTTACAATTTTTTTTATATTTTCATCAATGGAATCTAAAATTTCATCTAAATCATGCCTCCACTCACTTTCCATTATTTGCAATTCACCATGATTGTGTGCCACTAAAGACATAGACTAGAATATAGAGTTGGAATGAGTTGGTAGAGAGTCATCAGCTACTTCATCCACAACTTAGAATATTGGATAATTTTGGTCCTATGTCCATGGTTTAACCCACCAAGAAGATTCTGTGGGATTCTTCAGTCACAGGCCAAGAGATAATAAAATGTCTTGTGCATCCTTCAATCCTATCTTGAGGGCTTCTATAATTTTATCATCTATAGATATTGAATCATACTTTGATAATATGTTACATTTTGAATCCTTTCTTGGTGCAATCTATTCCAGATACTTTCTTGCTTCTTATGAGATTTATTAAATGAAGCCCTTGGGGATTTGATTCTTCTTCTACAACTCTATTTAGGGTTCCAACGAAATGAAGAAAGTTGGTGAAATCATAGGGCCTTTTTTCTCCAACTATCCTAGCAACTTTTCTAAAGAAGTTCTCACATACATTTGACCCAGTCAGGTGTAAAACACATGACAAGTGAGAGTATTGATCTTGAAACAATCTCAACAACAAAACTACAAAGTGACAATAAATTTTCAAATCTTGATATGCCTCTCTACTAATGAAATTTATGTAGACATTATTATTAGATTCTTTTTGTAGCCTATATAACCATAACGTGAAGAAATGATAACTCGTGAAGCGTTTTAAACTCTTTCCCAAAGAGTCGAACTCTGCAACATAAAAATGTCAATATGGTCATCAATAGTCAATAGATATGTCTTTTTACCTAGTGTCCTCTCTACCCTTCCAGTGGATGTGCTTCTCATCTCTTTCAAATAGCTTTGAATATGCCTCGAAGCAATTCATTGTGTCAAACCTCAATTCTGTCGAGCTATCCTCTCTATATCTTCACTTTTAAGGTTGTGATCATCCACTTGAAAAGTGTTATAAATTTTCCTAACATGATTAAAACTTATCATCTCTTCTCCTAAATCAAATCTCGTCAACTGCTAAATAAAGGATTCACTAGCTTTTTGTTGTTGTGGATGTAGTCTTGGTCATGCAATCTGATTACATTGCAACCATTGGACAACCCACTTAGTCTCTACCCTTCATAAGGAATTTGATATCGAATACCTTCTGTTGAACAATAGTCCATCAACAAGTCTTCTTCTACTATCCCCATTTGAGGAATGACCAACAATAGGTCCTAAATTATTTTCCACATGTCTCTTCCATTTAAATTCTATTATTTCCCATTGTTGATGAACAAAATTTGCATTAAACCTATTTCATGTTGGATGAGCAACCACAACCAAATAAGGAAGCTTTTCGTGTAAAGGGTTTGCAATAATAACACTTGCATAGTGGCCAATAACATTATTATTAAAAGAATTTGTTGTGATATCATATCATGTAACTCTCTCACCAACTGTCACAAAAGAAAAGTGACTGGCATTGACGTTCTTCTTTATTACCACAAAAACCCACCAATGTATCACTTTTTTCTACCCACCTAACATACTTTCTCCCAAAAGTTTCATCTTCAGCAAGGTAGATAGGAATTGGGCCATCTCTACCATGTTTAGTTTTATAAGAACCATACACTTTTCCTACTGCCTCAAAAATGTAGTCATGCTCCCCTAGGATGTATGCCAATGACTTTCTAACTTGCCTCAAAGTTGTAGAAATTGAAGGACCATCTAGATTCAAGATAATAAAGCTATGTAATCTAGGACCTCCAAATAACTTGATCATCTCATAAAAGGATTTAGTGGATGTAATATTCCTTCTCCCTACCTATGGATGCATCAGGTTGTGAAATATGTCCTTGACAAAATCCCAAACTGCATCTTTACCTTGTAATTTTCCTTGTTTATGTGCCACACACACATCCTTACACATCCTTACAAAACCTAAAGACATCCTTTCTTTCAATCGATTAAAACAAATTCTCTTTTAGGGATATCATTCTAACAGAGAGTATAGCAACCTTTGTCTTTTCCAACCAAAGAGCTCACATTGTTGGTCTTTGGCTAGCATTTGAAACCCTAGCATCTATTCTGAGTTCATTTTGAGTCAAATAGTCTAGTCTTCTTCCTCTCCCTGTATCACTCCCATGTCTTTTGTTGGCACATTTTGATATACGATATAAATGTATCCTAAAGTCATCACATTTTGGAATCATCTTACAAAAGCTGCATGTCAATAATTTAAATGGGATCCCTATCTCAGAAGCCCTCTTGCAATGAATATGCCTATATGTTCCATCAATACAATATTCATTACCCTCATAACATAGCATCATCTTTGTTGGGAAAATGGTGTCTCAACCTTGCATTTACATGAGGTTACTATTTATATTAAGTTTTCATTTAAGCATGAAATATTAAAAAATTCTCCCAGAAGCTTCTAGCTGGTTATGTTGGTTCCCAAAACCATAGATTGGAAATCCTAGAGTTTTGTCAAATATCCTACTGATTTCTCAATCAACCTTGGCCAACGAACAGGAATGGTCAAAGACCAAATTCCTTTGCACTTTAGGCTCCACTAGACCTAGGCGGGTATACCTTAATCTCCAAAGCACAAAGAGACTTCTTTACAATGAATTTAAACTTGTCAAATTAGCTATTTGCAAGAATGGCAAAATGTTTCCTACAACTGTGCTTAATTATGTGCTTTTAACTTGCTTTAATCTAAAAACTTAAATGTAATTAATAGTGGATGAATGCTTATAAAAGAATGTTGTTGGAACCTTAAGTAATTATGAAAAAACAATACTGATAGGAATAAGAAGTATGTTTCCCTGATGAGGACCTTATGCACACCAAATTTGCTCACAAGAAACTAAAAATAGACCAGTGCCTTATCTAACAATTTATATGTTACTTAGTGGATGAATATTTGTAATCAACTTTGGAGATAGTTTGAAAAACTCACAAATATGCATGACTATCAATGCAATGGTTTCATTATGTGTTGCAAGAATAACAAAAAACAATTATGTTTCCTACACAACAACATGTGATGGCACATTGCAACAAATCTTAATTAGATTTATCCAAAGAACTTGATTCATCAACACCATGTAACATAAAATGATCTGAAGATAAAGACAACAAATCTTATATATTAATTTTGGAATAAAAAGGTATACAAAAGCTATAGACTCACAGGTACCTCATGATATTCTTGTTTGCACAAAAATGACTTCTCATTTCTATAGACTTTCTTTTACATAACACTACTAGTCCCAACAAACAATCTGAAAGATAGGAGCTTGTAAATTGTGAACTCCCTTGTATACAAAAATAACTCCGTATAAATATGTGACTCAAAAGACACAAATGAAAGGACACACCCTTTCATTAGTACAAACTAAAAACTAAAAAAAACCTAACTAATAACTTCCTAACTGCTATAGCAACTAACAATATTACAATTGACACAAATTAACTCTGGTCATCCAGGACCAAGCCACAGTTCTGAATATGCCAAAGGTATGCCTCATCCTTGTAAGTGTTGGAGTTGAAGATGATATCCCACACAAAAAATCTCTATAGTTACAAAGCTTTCCAACCGGTCCACTGTCTCTACCATGTCCAAGGTGTCAGCCCATGCAATACCTAGGGAAGCATTAAGTAATGATTGACATTCTGTAATCCACACATTCTTGTCCTTAATCTACCCTATTTCATCTATCACTTCTGGAATACCATGCCGCACAATTCCCTGACAATCATCATATTAAACCTTTAAGTCTGCATCAAACTTCTCATGCTTTTTTATCAGTCTCTGGATTTTCTCAATAATTGCACTGTCTGTCTGACTAGCCTTCTTATCCTGCAAGAGCATATGTAATCTGTCAGAGTTTCTCTTATGTGACATACTATTATCCATATTCTTCTAGTAAATTGTCCAGAAGTCTTCAAGAACTCCATTTAACTTTTCAAATCTTTTTGACAATAAGACACATGTTGTGTCTGCCCTTATGTTCTGCATTTTCTCTTTCAACTTCTTATTCTTCCTCCATTTCCTGCAGTCTCTATCTTTTTTCTTCTAATTTCTGATTCAAATCCTAAAAAATTTGCATAGCTTCTTCAAACTCCTTGTTTATGAAGATATCTAAAGCTTCAATATGCTCATGAAAGTAATCACCAAGATTCTACTTTTTTCTGCACTGGTGTATATAGCCCTCCGGGTTATAATTTTCCCTGCTTATGTGCTCATACAGATTATAATCCTATATTAACTTTCTTTCAATAACATCATAAGCTTTTGTTGATACAATGGTGAAATCACCAAAATGTAGAGTTCCAGGTAAGAAGACTTGCTTGTGGGCACCCCCAAAGTGATGTGCATTAGAGACACTCATCTTTCTCACAATCTCCAAGTAAGCAATTCGGTTTGGCACAGGCTTTGGTAGCACATAGGGGGCACCTTCAAACTCATAAATTCTAACATATGATAAATCTTTGCATACGTACCAATCACTCCAATTATGATTCACCCTTGTATCTCCATGCTCATGGGGTCTAATAAATCTTTTAATTTCTTCTGAGAACGATCCATCACAAGAAACCCCAAAAGCTCTGTATAGTGGTTGAACAAAAAGCTCTTCAAATTTGACATGATGGGATCTCATGAATCGAGAATCCCATAATGATACCCATAATTGTATTGGTTGCTCTTGCCCATCTTTACCATGAACATTTAATTTCAATTATTCAGGCCACAACCCCCTGGGTCGTCTGTAAAACAAGATAATATGCATCAATAATGAATAAAACTTAAAAGATTTATTAGGGTTATTCTGAAGATTTAAGAAACCCTCATGCATTTTTTCCACAATGTAGGTAGCATAATCAAATTGTCTTGGCTCATGCATTTGTGTATCTTTAGCAAGTAGTAAAATTCCTACTCGAGCCACATGTGGAACCTCAACTCCTACTTGACTGCATGCCATGTACGTATATTGCGAATACCATCTGAAAATGTTGATGTTGAATGGGGGCCCATCCTCATCTGTCAAATTCCCTTTCTCAGCCTTATGGATGGCCAAGTTCCACCCATTGTATATAGTATCCATCTTTGTATATTATTCTTTCATCTTCTCAAAAGATGAAGGCACATCAGATTTGAAACCAAGACCAAAAACCTCATGAATGGTAGCTACTGAAAAATGGATGAATGCATCACCATTTGGTAATTTTATACATCTTTTCTTGGAATTATAAGCCCTAGCCAGGGTTTTCAACAATTCAATATTTACAAAGACATTAGTGACCACTAGCTTACCCAATCCAGTCGTCCATGGGTTTGAGACTAGGGTCGGCTTGCTCCTTCGTGAGTAATGATATAAGAACAATTCGTGGCCTCTAACCCTAGTCCAGACATCACCAATTTCTTTAAAATCATCCTCTAGTTGGTCATGGATAGGCAAATTGGCCTTAGACCTTTGGGACTTGGCTCCTGGTGAGCTCATCTAGTCAATCATGTCCTGATTTAACTTCCGCTTCTATGCACTTTCTCCACCTTTAGACTTCTTTGAGGCACTATCAGAAACTTTAGTGACCTTCCTCTTGCCTTTGGAACTAGAACCCTCCATATTTGAATCCTTCAAGCTTTTTGAAATTCAATTTTCTACAGTTTAGTTTTGCTTCAATCTCTCTATTCGCTTCAATCTGTTATGCAAATTCCTTATACAAACTTCCATATATAGATTTAATATATCAGGAGCATTTACTCAATTGAAATCGTGCTATGATTTGCCTTGTGCAAACACAGACCTATCTGTTCCCTGCATTTAAAAATGGTGGGTGGATTCATTAAAATCAGATTTGCAACGGCTAGTCGGCACAACTCCTCCCGATGATTCAATCACTTGGCACCACCCATATTTTTGATTGACATAGGTCTCCCCGATCACTCCATCGGGCATCGACGTAGCTCATTTTATCTCATTTTGATGGTTATAGCTTCCTCGATGGCTCTACCTTCAAGCTAGGTTTTACTTTCACCTTTATGTCACATCGGCGTAGGCCATTCCGATGTACCCTCCTTCTATTCCTCTGTCGCATTCTGCCCGTCGGGTATCGACATAGCTCTAAATATGTTCCTCTGATAGTTATAAGTTATTCTAATGAGTCCTCCTTCATAGTCCGCATCTCGTTTGTTACATCAGGTCACCTTATCAGGTATCAGAACAACTCATTTTATGTTTCTCTGATGATCTGATGACATCAACCTCATACTTGTATATCTTTTTACTTCTCTTGTCTATCGGCATATGTTTCTCCGATGAGATCTACTTGCTCGCACCCATCTCTACTTTCTCATCAGGTATTGGTGTAACGAAAAATGTCTCCTCCCGATGAGCCGATGATATCTCGATGACTTCGACTTCGATCGGTGTAACTTATCCTGATCAAGTCTCCTTCTCTGTGCCCAACTTGTCTTCCTCATCGGGTATTGACATAACCTAAAACACCTCTCCTCGATGGCTTAAGTTACCCTAATGACTCAATATTCTCCTCCTTAGGTATTGCCTCATCGAAGTAGGTCAGGCCAATAACACCGCCTTCGCCACCTAGTCCATTGGGTAGCGTAAGATGACACTTTCCGATGACCTGATGACATTGCCAACAAGTGTTCCGCTCCATCTAACATCAGCATGAGTTCTATCGATAACCTCATCAGGTATCGGGGTAACTTTTTCTCCGTGCTTCCAATAGTGAACGCTATGCCGATGACTCTGCCTTCTTGTTATGCTATCGGTGTAGCTCTTCTCAATGGACCACTAACTCGCCAAACTTTTTCCTGCCGATCGCACCCCAAGAAAATGCCATCGGACTCATCGGTGTGATTTTTGTCGATCGACACACACCCTTTTCTCCTTAGGCAATCTTATCAGGGTGACTTACGCTATTAAACATGATTTTATATTTTAAGAAGAGAAGGCTTTCTTTCACAAATGTAACTTTCCACAACCAGGCTAATGGACTTCTAAGGCACTGGAAACATCTCTGAATGTACTAATGACCTTGCTTCTGTGATGAACCCTACAATGTGCTCTTGCAATGCAAAGACTGTCGTGATGAAGGTTATCAAAATTTCACCATAATTAATGCCATCCCTTAATATGCTCGGGTGATACTTGTTCATACAGATTCACGCCACAATTAGATTTCTCTGACATAGCAACATATCTCTTGCACATGCAATCCAACAGTAAATTCTCTTATGATGAAAATATACATATAAAACAACAATAAATAGCAAAAAATATTTTACAAAAATATGTGCTAACAGGTTAGATAAGCACGCTGGTAAAGTTTCATCACAAAATTACAGCTAGTTTTGAAGATATTAAAGTTTTTTTGTTTTGGAAGGGTGTGATTAAAGGTTTAAACTTAATTTTGGGGACTTTAGACCCTATTAAATGGCCTAAAAAGTGGGTGTAAATGGTGTAGCGGTTTACAAGGTGATAGAGCACTTCATGAGCTTTCCAGCGCTTCAAATAGTTCGTCAATCGAACACGCAATTTGCAAGTTATGGCCTCCAGAAGTTTGTACTTCTGAAGTAGGAAATATAATGTGTATCAAACACATAAATGAGTTGTAAAAGGGAGGGACACATGTTGAAGTGTGTTTTAACTTGTCATAGGGCATCTAGATTGGAGATAAGTTCAGCTAAACTTTATTGGGTGGTTTCGGCCCATGGTTTTGTAATACTGTTTGACAGTTTCTTGTATTGTATCTCCTATTTATGAGGTGCGTGAGATAGAGGTCGTGTGTAAGAATCTTATGGCTATTGAGTTACCTCTGAATCTTTGATTAGTGGCACTCCTACGAAGAGCTTGCTCTGCAAGTATATTGTAATTTGTTTTTGATTGTTCAGTAATATATTGGGCATCTTTTGGAGTGTGGGGTTTTTCTTCTGAAAGGGTTTTCCCCACGTAAATCATTGTGTTATGGTTTGAATCTTATTATGTCTATTTCTATTTTTTGTAACTGTTGTGACTATTTGTAAAAAAAATTGCATTACCCTCCTGTCAAGGCTAGTGTAGCAAGTTGTTTTGCTACTTAACTTCCTTAGAATCTTGGTATGCTTCTCTATGATCCATAAATTTTCACCCCTTTGATCATCCATTAGGAAATTTGTGTCTAATCTCTCTCCATTTTTATTAATATGGGAATACCAATACCCCCAACATTACAATATCAATGGTGATGAATGACCTTTAATAAGATGATAGAACAAAAAGTGTACAAATTACAACAGATCATATTCAAAATGAGTTTAAACTTGGGTAGTTAACACACCTGAAGTAGAAGGATATACACTTGTAAAATCCATGTGTGATATAGATGGTGATGATGGGACCAAGAACCTAGTCAAACTTTGTTGGGACTTATCATTGGTAGGCTTCTTGGGTCTCTTGGTTGTGCCACTCCTTAAAATAATCATATTGTGTGAATCCTCATCTCTATTAGTAGCGTGCTTCTTTGATTTCATGTGTTCATCCAGAGAACTGAAAATATTACTACTTGTTGGCACCAAGAAAAACCATTTATTGCATCGTGTACATTCTACTCTTACTTTTTTCTTATCCTCATAGCCTTCAAGTGTTGCTTCCACCACCTTGAACAAATTAGGCTCTTATGTCTTGTTGAAATCATCTAGAAGTTTAATTGCTTGATCAATCTCAAATATATCTCTAACCATTGTTGTCTACTTTTATATGCTACTTGAATGATTTTCACCATTTCCCTCCATTAAAATGTGACATTGATGGGACATTGTTTTCATATGATTGTTTATGAAGTTAATAATTGATCATGTTGTCATGGATACTTCCCCTATTCCATAATCAATGCCACAAATTTCACAATGGATCTTTATTTTAGGTTCTCCCTTTTATGAATATACTTTCAGAGCAAGTTTCTCATTGATAAATTATTCCATTAAACTATTCACTTTCTGATTCCAAGATGCCAATACATCAGGATCAACAACTATGGTTTGTTCCACTAACTCAGACCCATCTCCAACTCTTGGTTGTTTATGCATACCTACCTCCACACACTCTCTATTGTGTTGAGGATTTGGTGTACTTTCCACTATATTTGACTCAATCATACCAACATACATTGTGTCATGTTTCCTCTTAATGCCTATAAGTGTTGTTGTATCTTTCCTTTCTAGTTCTTGTTTTATATTTAAAGGAGAACCAATCTCGCTAATAAAATCAAAAGGATATTCAATGAGTTCATCATCCACAATTTCATGACGAATGTCAGCAACTGTACAACCTTTTTTATAAATGACTCTGCCAACAACAAAATTTTCTTCACCGGTAACAATTACATATTCCATATCTATAATTGGATCCATCTGCATTATTTTCCACATGTACCTATTAGTTGGTTAAGTAATGGATAAAATTATTATATAAATTTTTTAGTTTTATTATAATATTGCTATGAAATAATGTGTATTTTCATCTTGGTGCATCCATAACTAAATGAAAAAAGAAAGTCAAATTTACACATGAAGGGGCTAATTTGGAAATAGGAAATTTAAGAGTCAATGAAGGTGTTTGTTTTCCTTGGCAGTTGCCCCAAGGACTTATTTCTTTTCCTTGCTATTCCAATTGGGGTTAACGAGGCATGATTTATGAGATATTTTAGTTTCAAATAAGTGTAAATCAACATTTGTTACTTGGACAGAATGACACGGCTTCACATGGAACTACAATTGCATTTTGTAAGATTGCAAATCTTCATTTTGGCAAAAAAGTCCACAGTCCATGAGGCCACAAAAAGGATAAAACAAAGATTACATTGGAACTCAATGAGTTGATTTTCTAAGAACTGAAAAGTAATTGGTCAAATTATCCAATTGTATCCATTTTTGTAGTCAAAGGTAAAAAATCTAGGTTTGAACATAACAGGTGGTAGATGGATGAAAGGGTCTCATACTTCTCAACAAAATGATGGTGATCTGCAACAAAATGATGGCGATCTACAACAAACTAAAGATTTGGGTAATTTCATAAACAAATCCCAAAAATATTTGTTTTGAGATTTGTTTCTATTGTTAGGATATGAAGGCTATAAAGCAGTGATCCCTTCATCAAGACTATGTACAGAAAATGGAAATTTTATTTGGTGATAAGTGTTTGTGTGTATGCATGAACAATCTTAGAGAATCCCTGGAGGAGCAGATTGCATGCCCATTCAACAAAGGGAACAATGAGGACAAGATGTTTGTGATAAACATCTTAGGGAAGAATTAATGGGCTAATGGGCATGTACATGGGGTGGGTGCAAGAAGTTGGGTCCCAATTTTGTGGAAGTCTGCGAGCAAAAAAGTTTGCTGCTAAAAACGAGTGCCCGTTTTTAAGAAATAGACGCCCGTTTAGCTTTGGGGCCCCGATCCATAAAAATAAAATGGATGCACATTTTGAAAAATGGGTGCCCATTTAGGATTGGACCACCATAGAGAAACAGGTGCACAATTTTTAGAAATGAGCACACATTTCTAAAAACATGTACACATTTCTAAAAATGTGTATCCATTTCTAAAAACGGGCACATGTTTCTTAAAATGCTACAAATTTCAAAACGGGTGCTCATTTATTGAATTTTAAATAATGGGCATCCATTTCATAAAAGATGGAGCGGGAAACACACCCATGCCTTGGTTTTGGCTTCAGGTTAGGTTTGGTGGGACTAAGCCTATGCTTGGACCTCCAAAATAATGGCTAAGGCACTGGAATACTGGATTTCTGCCTTGCTGTAATTTTTTGAAGGTCTTCCTGATCGTATTTTTTGATGAAAGGAACCATTAGAGTTCTCATTGTTAGGTCCTGGAGACAACTGAGAGGGAGGGGTGAATCAGTTGTCAAATAAATTCAAACCAAAAACAACTTAACCAACTTAATGCTTAATACCGGTAAACTAGTCTTTTATACCGATTGACAGTTTTATCAGTTAATTGCAATACCGGTAAAGATTAATGCATGAAAAAAAAAGACAAAGTCATCCACAACACATAACACCAATATTTGTATGTGGAAACCCTAAAGGGGAAAAACCATGGTGGGAAACCTTACCCACAATTAGATGATACTACTGCAAATAGTAAGTGTATACAAATGGGGTCTGTACATGCAAAAAGGCCAAGCACCTAGAGCTCACTACTCAAACACAAAATAGGAGTCACACTAACTACAATTGGATGGTTAAATCCAATAAGGATGTACTGCTCAAAATAGCATCTTCATATGCTGGATTCAGTACCGGTGTAGTTCTAATATGCTTTCACAAAAACCTTGCTTCAACTTCAAATGATGTTTGTGTGTATAGCTCTACTTATTCTCGCATATACCTTCACACAATTCTTTTTCACACTCCTTATTTGATCTTATAAATAAGATCTTACATTTATATCATGACCTAGGACCAATTTTAGTAGGTTGGCTCTAAAGGATATTACAATAAAATCAATTTACAATTAAAACAATATCTGATGCAATAACCGATACAACATGTCGGCTTGATGCATTTACAACAATAATAAAACATCTCCATATTGTGTCGTGCTGATTTGGAAAAGATAATCTTGTTGGTGTATAACCTGGACCTATTTGCCGGTAATAGCAAATATGCTAATACGAATATGCCAATAAACAAATCTCAAAGACAAAGTGTCCAAATGATGTCTTCGACATAACCAAGTGTTTTCCATGCCATTCCAAGTGTCAGTGATCAATATATCCTGCTGGTGTACCAGATACCGGTGATTGTGCATGAGTCATTTGCTTGTCAGTGATTGTTACTGATTCTCCAAAGTGCCAAAGTTGATAAGGTTTAGCAGGTGTTGACATCAATGACAAAACCATACCAAAATACCAACAATCTCCCCCTTTGGCATTGATGGCGACACAAGATGGAAAAACCATCAAAGTGCCAAAACAAAAATGTCAAATACCAAAGCCAACAATCTCCCAAAAGAGATCATAACCAAAATTCAAAATACAGATACAAAGAGTAACAAACTCTCCCCCAAAGTAACAATCTCTCCCCCTGAGAGTGACATGTGTTTTCCTTGTGTTTTTCCATACCAATCTCTCCCCCTTTGACATCAAATGCCAAAGTAAAAAAAACATTTTTTAGATACAAAATACCAACCAGTTCAGTATACCAACTACTCCCCCTGAGAAGTAGTTTTCTCATCAAAACTAGAGTAAAATATTTATCTGTTAATTATGTCGGTTGATGACAAACATCAACTTCCTAAGTCTCTACCGGTGGGGGTATGACCCCAAGCTGATCTTTGAGATATTCAAAAGTCTCCTTAGGCAGAGGTTTAGTGAAAATATATGCAATCTATTCTTTAGTATTCACATAAACCAGTTTTATTTCTTTTGCTTCAACATTCTCCCTTAGAAAATTCAGTTTGATAGAAACATGTTTGGTTTTAGAATGTAGTATCGGATTCTTGGATATATCAATTGCTATAGTGTTATCACAATAGATAGTAATAGGTTCCTTGCATTTTACCTTTATATCTTTCAACATTTGCTTGAGCCATAATACTTGTGTACAGTTAGTTGTTGCTGCAACATATTCTGATTCAGTTGTTAATAAATATGTACAACTTTGTTTCTTACTCAACCAAAAAATTAATCTGCTTCCAAGAAAAAATGCTTCACCGGTTGTGCTTTTTCTATCATCCACATCTCCTACCCAATTTGCATTGTGTATGCACATAATTCAAAGTTTTCATCTCTAGGATACCATAATCCAAGATTTGTAGTGCCTTGCAAGTACCGGAAAATCCTTTTTACTATTGATTCATAATTTTCTCTAGGATTACTCTGAAATCTTGAAACAATACATACTGCATTCATGATATCCGTTCTTGTTTGAGTCAAATACAGTAAACCTCATATCATAGATTTGTATCTAGTCAGATTAACAAGTGTAGATTCATCCCTTTGTGATAATTTGCCATTTGTAGTCATAGGTGTGCTTACCGGTTTAGAGTTCTCCATCCCAAATTTATTTAATAACTCTTTCAAGTACTTGGATTGACTCAAGAATATACCTTTAGATGTATGTGAAATCTACAATCCTAAAAAGAATTTTATTTCTCCAATTATAGACATTTCAAATTCTTGTTGCATTTCAATAGAAATTTTTTTACATAGTCCATCTTCTCCTCCAAAGATTATATCATCAACAAAAACTTCTATAACCAAGATGTCATCATTCGTCACTTTATAATATAAGTTGCTGTCAGCATTACCTTTAGAAAAACCAATCTTCAAAAGATACTTATCCAATCTTGCATACCAAGCTATTGGAGCTTGCTTCAACCCATACAAAGCTTTCCTTAACCTGCAAACCATATCTTTGTTATCTGTCAAAGAAAATCCATCAGGTTGTTCAATGTAAACTTCTTCTTCAAGATCTCAATTCAGAAATGCACATTTAATGTCCATTTGGTATACTTTGTAGTTCTTGTGTGTTGCAAAAGCTAAGAATAATCTGACTGCCTCAATTCTAGCTACAGGTGCAAAAGTCTCATTATAATCAATTCCTTCTTTTTGAGAATATCCCTTACACACTAGTCTTGCTTTATTTCTGATAGCCTTACCATCTTCATTAAGTTTATTTCTAAATACCCACTTTGTTCCAATCACATTTTTGTCTTTAGGCCAGGGAACTAATGTCCAAGTGTTATTCTTCTCAATTTGCTCTAGTTCTTCTTCCATAGCTTTAATCCAGTGTTTATCTTCACATGCCTCATTAATTGATGATGGTTCAATTTGAGAAATAAGACATACCTCTTCATTTGCCAATCTTCCTCTTGTCATAACTCCTTTATACTTGTTTCCAATTATTTGATCTTCAAAGTGATTCAGTCTTACATACCGGGGTGTCTTCGTTTGCTGTTGTTCCTCAATTACTGTGGAATTTTCAGATGATACCGATGTAATTGGATCTTCATTTTGTACCAGTGGGTTCAATGTAGGTTCATTTGTTAGAATCTTTTTTACCGGTTCAGAGTCTACATACCTTGAAGTTCCTCTGAATTGTTCATCAATCTTCACATTTGTACTTTCAACAATTTTCTACAATCTTTTGTTAAAACATCTATATGCCTTGCTCTTAGATAAATAACCAAGAAATATTCTTTCATCACTTCTAGGATCAAATTTGCCAATATACTCATCTCTTCTAATATAGCATTTACTTCCAAATATTCTGAAATATTTAAGAGTAGGAGTAATACCAAACCATAGTTCATGAGGGGTCTTACCGGTTTCATCTTTGATGTGAACTTTGTTAAATGTATAGACCGTTGTACTTACTGCCTCTCTCCAATACACATGTGGTAGATTTGGTTCTGATAACATACTTCTTGCTACATCAAAGATAGTTTTGTTTTTCCTTTCAACAACTCCATTCTGTTGTGGTGTCCGGGGTAATGATAGTTGTCTTCTGATTCCATTCACTTCATAGAATGTATTAAATTCCTTAGATGTAAATTCTCCTCCTTGATCTGATCTCAAACATTTGATTTTCTTACTAATTTCATTTTCTACCATTGCTTTGAACAGTTTGAACTTTCCAAGTGCTTCTGATTTTTCTCTGAGAAAAGTAACCCAACACATTCTAGAGTAGATATCAATGATTAGCATGAAGTATCTATCACCTTGCAAACTTTTAGTTCTAGCTAGACCACATAAATCAGTATGGATTAAGTCGAGCATTATTTGATTTTTCTGGAATACTTTTAAAAGTAGCTCTAACTTGTTTTCCAAATTGACATTCCTTACATACTGTATTGTGAGGTTTGACAATTTTAGGTAAATCCCTAACTGCCTTAGTAGTACTGATTTTTACCATGCAATCAAAGTTTACATGACAGAGTCTCTTATGCCATAGCCAACTTTCATCAATATGTGCAATCAAGCATGTCTTTTCACTGTTATTCAAATGAAAGATATTACCTCTAGTTTGATTATCGGTTGCAATTTCCAAACCAGTTCTATTCATGATTTTGCATTTTCCATTTTTGAATTGTAACTAAAATCCTTTTTCAACTAATTGACCAACACTCAAAAGATTATGCTTTAAACCTTCAACATAGTAAACATTGTCAGTATTATGCTTACCATCAAGAGATATTGTACCTTTACCTTTGATCAAACAAGCTTTATCATCTCCAAATCTCACTAAGCCTCCATTATATTCTTGAAAGTTCAAGAATTTACTTTTATCTCTAGTCATATGATGTGAGCATCCTGAATCAATGATCCATTCATCCTTTGCTTCAACTTTAGCTGCAAGGACCTGCTCTACCAGTTGAATAGTAGGTGTCGGTTGATCTTATGTTATAGCAACAAAAACCCATCCATTGTCTGCCGGATCCTCATTAGAATCATCAGTCACTCCTTCATCACCAAGATAACAAGATTTGTCTTTATTCTTCTTAAATCTGTATCTCTGATATTCAGGGTTAGGCTTGTATGTCCTTCTAGCTTCTTCTCTTAGTCTAGCATGTCTATCAGGGCATCTAGAAGCCATATGACCAATCTTATTGCAGTTAAAGCATTTAAAGGGTGCTTTACCTTCATACTTACTTCCAACTGGACCTTTAGGCATTTTTCTTGCAAATAGTGCTTCAAGTTCTTCAAGTTCTTCATTTTCTCTCCTACTTTCCTCAAGTTATCTTGCATAAAAGGCTTTCCAATCAGACTTGTCAAATGATGGTGCAAATGATGTTGATGCCTTAAAAGTTAAATCTGTCTTTATAGTAGCAACAAGACCAAATTCCTCAATTTTAAAAGCCGAGATTTTTCCAATCAATGTATCCCTAGTTACTGATGTATTAGGCATTGTTCTTAACTCATTTATAGCAGTAACCTTCATTTTATATGCCGGTGGCAATCCTCTTAAAAGTTTTGAAACAATTTCATCTTCACTTAAGGTTCCTCCACAACATTTAATACCCAAAACAATTTCATTAACTCTTTCCATAAAAGCAGAAATCCTTTCATCTTCTTCCATTTTCATATTTTCATACCTGACCCAGAAGCTTTCAAGTTTTGCAATTTTGACTGTGGAATCTCCTTCATTCAATGTTTCCAAATTATCTCAAATAGCTTTAGTAGTGGATCTATATGATAATCCCATGATTTGTTGATCTATTAATGTGCTCAAAAGTGCTTCTCTTGCTTTGCAATCACTTTATTCATCTTTCCCTAAGGTAGGTGGATTAGGCTGACCAGGAGTAGGAGCAGTATAGCCATTCTTTGTAACTTCCCAGATGTCCTTTCGAATACAATTCAGATGTGTCTCCATTCTGATCTTCCATATGCCATAGTTGGTTCCATCAAGTTTAGGACTATCCTTTCTGAAATAGTTAGTAGGCATTGGATCTCCTCAAGTTGTTAAACTTCTGCAAAAGAGGACTAGGCTTTGGTACCAATTGTTAGGTCCCAGAGACAACTGAGAGGGGGGGGTGAATCAGTTTTCAAATAAAGTCAAACCAAAAACAACTTAACCAACTTAATGCTTAATATCGGTAAACCAGTCTTTTATACCTATTGACAATTTTATCAGTTAATTGCAATACCGGTAAAGATTAATGCATGAAACAAAAAGACAAAGTCATCCACAACACATAACACCAATATTTGTACGTGGAAACCCTGTAAGGGGAAAAACCACGATGGGAAACCTTACCCACAATTAGATGACACTACTGCAGATAGTAAGTGCATACAAATGGGGTCTGCACATGCAGAAAGGCCAAGTGCCTAGAGCTCACTGCTCAAACACAAAAAAGGAGTCACGCTGACTACAATTGGATGGTTAAATCTAATAAGGATGTACTGCTCAAAATAACATCTTCATATGTTGGATTCAGTACCAGTGTAGTTCTGATATGCTTTCACAAAAACCTTGCTTCACCTTCAAATGATGTCTACGTGTATAGCTCTGTTTATTCTCGCATATACCTTCACACAATTCTTTTTCACACTCCTTATTCAATCTTACAAATAAGATCTTACATTTATATCATGACCTAGGACCAATTTTAGTAGGTCGGCTCTAAAGGATATTACAATAAAATCAATTTACAATTAAAACAATATCTGATGCAATATCCGATACAACATGTCGGCTTGATGCATTTACAACAATAAGAAAACATCTCCATAGTGTGTCGTGCTGATCTGGAAAAGATAATCCTGCTGGTGTATAACCTAGACGTATTTGTCGGTAACAACAAATATGCTAATACGAATATGCCAATAAACAAATCTCAAAGACAAAGTGTCCAAATGATGTCTTCAACATAACCAAGTGTTTTCCATGCCATTCCAAGTGTCGGTAATCATTATATCCTGTCGGTGTACCAGATACTGGTGACTATGCATGAGTCATTTGCTTGTCGGTGAATGTTGCTAATTCTCCAAAGTGCTAGAGTTGATAAGGTTTAGCAGGTGTTGACATCAATGACAAAACCATACCAAAATACCAATACTCACTGTCCAAATTTAAAAAATGTAAATTTCATAATGATATGATTATTTTTACTATTTTTGCATTATTTATTAATCAAAAGTGGTACCTAAATGTAAAATAGTGAAGTTCAGTAAAACTTTAATAACCTTTTTTTTTTAGGTGTTTTGGAAAATAAATTATACGACATCAATCTACATACAGTTCTTTTGAAGATTAAAAAAATTAAAAAATATGAAATTTTCATCAAATTATGGTGGTCGTAAATTGGAGCTTGTAAATATTCGATAAAAAAAGAAAAAATATTTTCATCAATATTTGGTGTCTTAGGTATCTTTTCCCAGAAGGATTTGCAAAAAATCATTTATTTATGTCAAAATATGGTGGTCGTACACGTGTGGTATGGTCCTGAAACACACATTTTGAAAAAGTGGTTTTTAAACATGCCTACTAAAAATCAATTTCTACAATGTGGGTATTGAAATAAATTACATATTTGAAAATTAGACTCTAAACACTACATTTTCTATTATTGAAGTTTTTCCAGATTCAATCTCTAAGTGCCTCAAATTTTGACATCAATCGACAAAAAATTTGAAAAATAGGGAAAACACTTCCACTTTTTGCCCAAAAGTGGGACTCAACTTCTTGCAGCTACCCCATGATGGAAATTTTTTATGAGAACTTGGTCTCCCCCATCGTCCAGATTTTGGGATATGCCCTTGACACCTAGAGTATTGTGCATCACACAGTGAAGGAGGAGAATGCTCAAGGTGTGAAGACTGCGTTGGAGACCCTTGAGATTGTGCCACTGTCAAATATCATGCTTGGTTATTTCATTTTACTGCAAAGGCAAAAAGACCAAAATGGCTAAAGCATGGAAGTTATTCAAATTTGGGGTACGCTAGAAATACAACTTGGATGAGTTTGAGGCCTTCATGAATGCTAATGGTGATCTATTCCATGTAGAGATAATAGAAAGGTTGAGAGTAATTAGAAAGGGGACTGGTTATCTGTATCATTGATCACCCTTGTGTCCCCTCATATGTCCTTGTGGTGTCCCCCCTCTTAATATATATGTACTTGTTTTCTATTTTTGAACATATGGGAGCTACCCCCTTATGACAGTACTTACGTAAAAAATAACTTTATAGTTTTCTAATATATTATGTTGTTGTGATAGTTTATTTTTGTCTATTTGAGATCTCCATAATCGCTCATGGGAATTTTTTCTAGTATTTTTCTATTGGTATTGTTAGATATTGTAAACTGTAATTAGTATTCACTAGCTCTTAGTTACAGATCAAATGATGGTTCTTCATGTGTTCTTCACCCTAGTTTACTAATTATTTTCACCGACGTAATACTACTTTCGATGGTCGACTTTACTAAGTTAAAATAGATGAATAAGAATAATAGTTTTAATGGAGGGGACAAGATTTTTTCTAAATATTCGATTAAGAATTGTTCCCCGTTCCTCTTTGACTGTAAAACTTCATAAGGGCTTGAAGTTGCAAGTTTTTGTGAGGTTTACTTCCTGCCTTCTAAATGAACATTATTTGACTCAAAATGAATATTATTTAAATTCAAATATGCATTTACTGCATCCAACTTGTCCTTTGTAACGCCAATTTGTGGCTATGTTCAATTTGTTCTCACTTTTTGCCCCTACTTCTGAGTGAAATATACTCAACAAAATGAAACTCACTAGTGAAATTCTAAGTTCTAGAAAAGTTCAAATCTCATCTTGTTGACTTGACAATGTATACATGGAGGCACACATCAGAAGGGATGACCATCGGAAAAATCTTGTTATAGCTAATACTTTTGAATTTTTGACTCCCACAATCCACCAATGATGACATATGTGGAAGTCCTATGTCCAACCCCTACTTCTGAAATTTGACAAATAAAAAATACCTTCAAATATTCATATTTGAGATAGCAATTTATAAAACCCCTATGTCCTTAATATATCTACAATATATTACTTTGGGATTTTGGGATATTAAACCCCCCAATATGAATGCATGTGGTATCATATTGCCTTGTGGGTGAAGACTCCGTTCTCTGGGGTCAATATGCTCTTATGATAAATAATGTATATCATGAATATTTGTGTTGAATTGGCCTCATCCCCCAAAGGTAGTGGAACCACAAGCACAATGGAAGAAGAGAACATGTGTCTTTTGAGTCAACATGGAAGAGACCAAAAGAGATCTCAATGCTTTGCATTGTCCCGAAGTAGACAACACAAGGGACAACATATAGAAGAATTGAGATACAAATAGAAGAATGTCACAATAGATTCAGCCTCTTTATTACCTTGCACCAACAAAGTAACAAGGGTCATCTAAAGATAACCTAACATAACACAAAAGACATCACAGGGGAAACACATTGCGAACAAGCAAAAGAGGAGAGAAAATCTATGGCACGAATGAAGCTAATCAAGAAAATAATTTGCCTCCCAATATTCTTGAACATTGTTTTGGGAAGGTGCACAAGATGCAAGAGGAGAAACTTCGAGCATGGTACATGGACATACTACAAGTTCCAAACAAGGACCATGCCCTAATGATGAGTCACTTTGTTTGTCACTAGGAGATAGGATTAATCCTTTTGAAAAATGTATAGATAGATCATTATCAACATCAACAAGCTCATGCTTATCACTAAAATCATTAGAATCAACATTGTAAGCATGAACAATATCATCATTCATTTCATCATCAAGATTATTAAAAATAGGATCTCTCACACATAAAGAGAATGAACCATCATTTTTCTTAAGCATTTTTAATTTTGGTGATTTAGGTTGAAATTCCTCCCTAGGGTTAGGTGAAGGTTGGACAAATGGGACCAATTCAATATTTGTTGTCTTCGGGGAGGAAATGGTTTTGGAAACAAATTCACAAGTCTTAGCACAACATCTTTGTCGGTGTTCTCTCACACAATAGTTTCTTTTAGTTTTTGTTGAAGGTTGTGAAGGTTGAGGATCAATAGACATAGGTTGTTTTACTTCCTTTAAAGGAGGAGGAATGAGAGAAGGTCTACTAGGTTGGGAAATGGGAGATTTCAAGTGCTTTTCTTTTGTAAGATGTAGGAGGCAGGACTGCGACATGTATAGGAGGAATATAAGTTGTGGGAAGGATACCAGGTCCATCATGAGGATAAGGAATAGTTCTAGGGTCTCTAGGCTTACTCAAAGATAACATTGTTGGCAATTGACACTCATCAAATTCATTTTGTTGTCATTGATGACAACAAGATTAGATAGAAGTCATATACCGGTAGACATTGGCATTGGAGTATCCAGGATTATACTAGCACTAGCACTGACATCAGTACTTGAAGGAAGCTGACATCAAGGAAGATTTATTTAGAAAAATCATTTTGTAATTATTGTCGAGGCCGACATTGAATATCTTTTGTAATGTATTGTAAGCCGACATAAGGCATATTGTTTGTAATGGGTATATAGGTCAGTCTACTAGGTCATTTTGAATATGATAGAGGATGCGACATAGGAGAATATGGAATAATTGTATAACGCAAAGTATATGTATGTAGATCATTTTTATGCAAGTGTTATATCATGCAATGATCTATAGATAGCTTGGAAAGCATTCTCAGAGGGGAAGAGATTCTGGTAGTACTATTCAAGGTTTATGAACCAGTACAGAGTAGAGCTAGAACCAGAACTCTAATTGGCATAGCAGATGCATTTTTGAGTTAAATTTTAATGTTTTACATTAGCATAAGCTTGTAGTCAGTGAGACTCTTTAGTGATGAGCAGTATGCTCTAGGTAGTGTTCCTTCCTGCATGTGCAAGCCCCCATTATATGTAATATCCTTTCATATTGCCAGTGAACTGATATTGTGGGTCACAAATCCCACCATGGTTTTTCCTCTTTGAGGTTTTCCACATATAAATTTTATGTGTTATGGTGTTCATTTATGTGGATGGTTTATTTGTTTACCGCTTTACATGTGTATGGTATAAAAAGATAAAATCTTGTGTTACCGATAGAACACTGATTAAACCCCCCCCCCCCCCCCTCTCAGTGTTCTTGGATCCCAACAATTGGTATCAGAGCCTAGTACCTTGGAAGAAGTTTAACAACTTGAGGAAGATCTTGAAAATGGAATCTTTGAACAAGGCTATGGAGAAGCAACTTGCGATGGCTCTTGAGGATTATGATGTTGAAAGGATAAATAACTTGAAGTTGCAAGATGAGTCAAATTCTGTTAATGAGTTCATTCTTATCCTGCAAGAAATGTTATCATCAGCTCAAGCTAAGAGAAAATAACTTTTGCAAAACCCGGATGATGAGGAGAAGAATGCACTTAAGGAACAATGTCAGAAACTAAGTCAAGCAAACATCCTCATGAAGATGAAATGCAAGATCTGACTATGAGGCTATCAAAAGATATTGAAGATAGAAAGAAGAAGGAAGATAATCTTGTTATATCTCTGAAGAACAAATTTGATGAATGTTGCAGATTGACTCATGAGAATAATCTATTGAGAATTGATTTGGCACACTCTCGGAACAATGAACAAGAGCTTGAAAGACAAATAACTACTCTGAGATATGATCTGACTACTGCAAGTGAGTATAAAGAAAAATTCAGGATTAGTGTTGCATTGTTGGATGACTTGTTGAAAAGACAAAGGCAAATTGATGATTCTAGAGACTTGGGTTTGTACAAGGTGAAAGCTCTGGTACTGCAAATGAAGATCAGACAACCGGTATGCAGAACTATCAGAACAGAGGAAACCGGTAAGGCAATCTAATGCTTATAAATTCAATGGTAGATGTTTTGTTTGTAATAAATTTAGGCATATGGCTAAACAATGTAGAAATAAAGCAAATCAAAACTACAATTATGTTCCCGATCAATGCACAAATTGCAATAAATATGGTCATAGATCATAAGATTGCAGAATGAATGTTAAATGTCATGCATGTGGAAAGTTTGGACATTTTGCTAATCACTATAGGTTAAGGAATGACACCGGATTTGTCAAAGCAATTCAAAAGAACAAGGTTACATGTTATGCATGCAACAAAATAGGTCATATTGCTAAATATTGTACAAGCAAGACTCGACCAATTAGTAATGATAAAGATAATGAGAAAGGAAAGTATAAGGTAGATGAAATACAAAAAGATCACACCAAGAGATGGGTTAGAAAATCTAAAGAACCAAGTGGAGATGGATCTACACTGGTAACTCCACCGGTAGAACAGGGTATTCATCCACCGATAGGAAATTCCACCGGTAATTGAGGCATAAGCCTTAGGGGTTGGAAAATTCATTGCAAAATCTTGCATATTACCAAGAAGGAAATCTAAAGAGATCTGGAAGAGATCTGGAGAGTTGTGTTCATCATAGATAAAGGTTCACTCGACACAAGACTGTAAAACCGACACCCGATAGGGTTGTTCATGAAGCATTTATTACAGAGAAAGAATAGGGTTTTATTCACTGATAAAAAGGGTTAGTGAAATCATTTTCACTCACCAAGCATTCAAGCATTCAAAGTGAAATTAAGAGCAAGCAAAAACATTGTGAAAGGATTTCAAGTAGTTATCTGAGAAGCAGTAAATCTTCCACCGACGTTCACTTTTAGGTATTCTTCGAAAATGGCATTTAAATCTTCAACTCCTACTTTCAATGCAAATCCCACCATTGTTGAAGTAAAGGATAGGTTAAGGCCCGTATTCAAGGAGGTTCCCCTGATTGCTAAGAAAGAAGACTCTACAAGAGCATTTTCTAGGGTTCCTGATGGCGTGATGTATGTTGAAGACGTGAGGGCATATATTCACTGCACCCTGGAGGATCTAGGCACAAAGGACATCAAAAGCATGTATCTATCCATGATACTAGGAGACTCTGGAACCATCAAGCCATAATACAAAGCAATTGAGGATCTAGGGTTAACTGATATGCTATACATACCTGAATTCAAGGATGAAGTCATCAAATAGATTCTGAGCAGGGTTCACAATGAGTTTATCTGGCTAGATCGGCCTTACATTATCACGAAGGAGGCTATTCAAGCAGTCGCCGGCTTACCCAAAGTTGGACAAGAACCTGGCAAGAAATTTTCCAACACTGAGGTTGAGAAACTCATCGGTGCAACTCCTGATAGCAGATCAATGAGGATCAACACAATCACTAACAGGTTATAAGGTAACTCAATCCAACTGATTGAATTCTGTTGCTAGTTCATGCATTCATGTTGCGTATCAGATGCTGAGGAATAATGCAAAATATGATTTATGTGAATGGATGAGGAATGAATTGATGTTGAACCTTGAAAAGATCAAGGGAGTTAAGAAAGGAACTTTTAGATACGGAAATTTGATTGTTTGTTTAATGCTTTAAGTTTTGAATGAGCTACCCAGTCTAGGGAAGAAGCATTGGGCTCATGACATACCGATAGGTATGCAGATCAAGAAAGAAATCACTAACAGAGATGAGAAACTTTGGGGTATTTCAAAACATTCCAAGAAAACATGAGGCAGATGGAGAGAATATCAAAGAAAATTGTGGAGAAGTACTCCACTAATATCTGTTTTATGGTGAAAACTGATGAAACCCTTATGGAGGCAATTGAACCTAGGACAATATGGGTTACAAAGCTTGGATATGAAGTGGATGATAGCATTTTTGAACTCTATGAAACAATGTTGCTTGAAGCTCCATTGGATGAAAAAATAGAGCATTTTGGTATAGTAGAAGAGAAGGCCCTTGAAGTCAAAACTAGCTTCCACAGGAAGAGAAGAGAGAAGAAAATAGAAAAGATGTTTGCATATGTACAGGATGTAATTTATAAGATAGACACTCAATTGGGTTTTGGATCCAAACCGGCAGTGGCTAGTACTCTAGAGGTGAAGAAGCCTGAAGCTTAGATTTCTACCACCACTTTTGATTCTGACCTTGAGGACAATCAACCTCTAGCTTTCAAAAGGGTACAAAGGAAGAAAGTGGATCAACCACCGGTAGAGAAAAAGAAGTTAGAGCCTAGAAGTAGACTTATTAGAAAGGCAACTAAACCTACAACACCACCACCTCCGAAAAGGAAGCCTATACAAAAGAGAAAACCAGTTACATCTACTCCGACAACCACAAGTAAAATGAAGAAGAGTAATGACACTGAGTTTGGAAAGACTAAAAAGACCTGTGCTGAATTAATTGATGAAATTACAAAGGATGAAATGTTGAAAAATGTATCTAAGTATTATGAAGATTTAGAGGATGGTGAGAAAAATGAGATTGAAGAGGCAATTTTGTTGTACATAGATATATATAAGAAATCCTTAGTAGAAATTTTGAAGGAAATTCCTCTATCACTGTATAATAAACTTGATGCTAGAAGACTTGATGTTGTCAAGAGGGATAGGGAGATTAAGGAAGTAGCACTTTTGGAAATGTGTGGTTCAATAAACAATGAGGAAATGAAAAGATGCATAGATGTTGCAAATAGGACAGTTTTCAGTAGTAAACCCTGACAGATAAGCCTAATGACGGGTAGAGTTAATGAGGTGATAAATGAGACCAGCAAGGGTTGGACCAAATTCTTCCAGAAGAATCCAGATTTTCTTACATCTCAAGAAGAATTTGCAAAAGCAACAACTTCCACCATTCCAAATAAATAAAAAGGGAAAGGTATTTTGGGAAGTTCAACTCCAATTTTGACTAAACCGACAATAACTATAGATATATAGACACAACCGACAGTAAAGGAGAGTGTACAGTCCATACCGGTTGAAACTATTTTTTAGGAAGGAAATGTACAGGACACTGTAAATATTGTGGATAACTCCACTGGCAGTAATTGACACTGCACTAAGTGGCGAAGCCACCAGTGCAAAAGTGGTTGTAGAGGATAAGGTAAAGGAAACTGAGTCTATACTGGCAGTTAAAACTGATTCCCTGACAAAGGTTTTCGCAATTGACACTTCTCAGGTTGAGAATAAATCTGTCACAGAGATGAGTCCAACTGAGTTGATGATGATGGCAACTTATAAACTATTGGAGGGTACTACAGACAAGGGAATAATTGATCAATCAGTTACAGTGTTGCATAAATTGATACCTGATTGTCAAGTTGAAGATGGAGCAAGCCCTTCCGGCAAGCTCAAGAATCTAACATAACATATTTCTAACAATTTTCAATCTCTAAGGTAGATTGCAGACTGGTAGGCTTTAGAAAGATCCACTATAGCTAAAAGAGTAGCCTTTGACCAGATCATAGAAACAGAGAAAAAGAAAATTAAAGCTAAACTTATTCTTATTGAGGTTTGTTTAAAGCAAGGTACAAATATCTACATGGTCTGTTGTAACATAGGAATTCTTACAGCTAATGTAGATAGCAGATTAAAGGAGTTATATGATAAGATAGCTAGCATTGCAAACTATTTTGATGGATTATCCACTCTAACAACATCTGTTGATGGACAAATTTTGTCCTTGAAGAACCAATTTTTTGTTTTTGAGAAGGAGAGAGATAAATTCATTAGGAGAGCAAGAAGTCTGAGAGGACTGGTAAGTCCCAAATTAGATTCATTGCGTGTTCATAAGAGAGAGTGCATGGACATGATTGCTAAACCCACACTGACAGATGTCAAAGAGAAGGAAACACTTGCCCACTTACTAAGTGGACTAGCATCCATTTTTGAAACTTTCAAAAATGGCTAGGATACATATCTTCAATTGTTGGATAAGGCTTACCCCAAAATTTGAAGTTGGTCAAACTCCAGTGAAATTAACAGTATTCATTTATTCTTTTATTCTGAATTATTTCAATTTTTTCACCAGTCTTTGGCATTGATGCCAAAGGGGGAATATGTATATATGTGAAAAATATCAGAAAAATCAGACATGATCACATGGGAAGGATATCAGAAGGAGTGTATTGGTCAGGGGGAGCATATTTCAGTTGAACTAGCAAGGAATCCATTTTTCACATGAGTATTGCCATCAATGCCAAAGGGGGAGATTGTTGGCAATTGACACTCATTGGATTCATTTTGTTGTCATTGATGGAAACAAGATTAGATGGAAGTCATATACCAGCATTAGGAGGCATATACCGATAGACACTGACATTTGAGTATCCAGGATTATACTGGAACTGGCACCGACATCAGTACTTGAAGGAAGCCAACATCAAGGAAGATTTACTTAGAAAAATCATTTTGTAATTATTGTTGAGGCCAACATTGAATATCTTTTGTAATGTATTGTAAGCCGACATAAGGCATATTGTTTGTAATGGGTATATAGGTCAGTCTGCTAGGTCATTTTGAATATGACAAAGGATGCGACATAGTAGAATATAGAAGAACTGTATAATGAGAAGTATATGTATGTAGATCATTTGTATGCGAGTGTTATATCATGCAATGATCTATAGATAGCTTGGAAAGCATTCTCAAAGGAGACAAGATACTGGTAGTCGTGTTCAGGGTTCATGAACCAGTACAGAGCAGAGCTAGAACCAAAACTCTATTTGGCATAGCAAATGCATTTTTTAGTTCAATTTTATTGTTTTACATTAGCAAAAGCTTGTAGTTAGTGAGGCTCTTTAGTATGAGGGAATTTTAGACATTTATGAACAATAGAAGAGATCACTTTCTTGAAAGAGAGCCAAGGATGTCCCAACTTCACATGAAATTGATATGATGTAGGAATGATAGCAAAAGTCACATCTAAGCACTTAGTACCAACCTCAATGGGAAGAGCAATAGAACAAATAGTAGGGCAAGAGAAACCATTATACACCTTGACCATAACATCAGATTTATCATATGTTACTTGATGCAATTGTAAAGTATAGAGATATTCTTCAGTGATCATATTCACCATACACACTAGAACAATGAGCAACCCTCATGAGAGTTTGTATTTGATCTTTGTAGTGATATATAGTGGGCCATCAATTGCATCAATAGTCTCTCTAGGATCAAAGGTAATGCATAAGCCCTTAGGAGGTGTAGGTTTATCATCAAGATTTACAAAATTATTAGAGTCAATGTCAAGGTCATCGGGAAAATATGCAAGAGGCTCAAACTCAACCATATTAGTAGAGTGGGAAGGAAAAGGGTTGGTGAAGATTTGGATATTTTTATTAGGAGGAGCTACAAATTTGTTTCATTTATCATTCACACCAGCTACGAATATGATATTGTTATCAATGAAATCTTGAATCATACTCCTTAAGGTATATAACACTTCTCAATATCATGACTGAGTTGACGGTGATATTGGCGAAAGGCTTTGTGATTATAATAAGATGGAAAAGGTTTGGAGGTATCAAGTGGCTTGATGGGAGGAAGTTTCAACACATTATTATTTATCATTCTCGACATTATACTATGCAAAGACTCAGAAAGAGAAGTAATTTTTTTTTTTAAGTATTTGGATAAAGGGGCCACATCTGATGTTGTGGCTACCACTTGAGTATTGATGTTGTCATTTATCTTGATGTATCCCTTGTTCAGTTTAAACTTTGCAAAATATTATTGAGCACTTTCATTCTTATCAACCAAATCTATTGAAGAAGATGATTCAAATTGACTCACATGAAGCTAATAATTATGAACCACTGCACACAACTACGTAAAGGAAGTAAACTCATAAAAGAGAAGCTTATCCCTAATGTCTTTTTTTAATTATCAATGAAAATTATTTGAACTTCTTGATCGGGCATAGGATAAGTGATTTGAGAATACAAATGTTTATATCTACTAATAAAATCAGTCACTTTCTCTTTAACTTCTTTCTTACAATAAATCAAATCAGTCAAAGTAATTTTAGAAACAATATTATTGTGAAATTGTTGAATGAAAGCATTGGATAATTGTTGAAATGACGTAATAGAATAAGAAGACAAAGAACAATACTATTTCAAAGATTTATCCCTAAAGGTTTGTTAGACACAATGCACCACTGAGAGGGGGGTGAATCAGTGGTTCTTAATCTTTCCCCTTTAACTATCCTATGTATGTATATCGGTTATCAAATCTAACTCAATGTAGACTTACCAGTTTGTGGGGAGGCTAATCACAAATGCATTCACACATAAAGGGACATCACATAACACTAGCATATACAAGGAAAACACAAGATGGGAAAAACCTCAGTGAGAAATACTGTTGGAGACTACTGCTCCAATCCAGCCGCACAATGAATCTCTAGTTACAATGTTAAGGGCACCAACCCCTGATTTTGGGCACCAAACCAAGGAACTACAACCCCTGCACCGAGCTACAAATCAGTGAATACAAAGCATAATCATTTACAAGTTAATAGCCTTGTTACAAATGGATTTTGTAACTCTTTTGCAAATCTCACTACTAGATCTCCTGTCCAGTTCACTGTCAGTACTCTTTCTGCCGGTTCTTTTTGTTGGTTGCCTCTCCTCTTAACTGCTCTACTAGATCTTCACTGGTACTATCTTCTGTCGGTTCTTTGCTTGTCTATTCTACACTCTTTTGTAACTCTGCACTGCCAGTTTGGTCACCACCGGTTACCTCACTGTAGATGGTTGAACTCTTCAACCTTAGAATCTCTCACACTCAGTCTCTCTTTAGATACTCGTTGAGTACTTGATTGATCTTCTCTCAAATGCAGCAACCCTCTCTCATTTAGCAGCTTGCCAGTTGCTTTAACCTCACCGGTTAAACCTTTTCCAAAACCTATAACTGGTTGTCTCCCTATTGCTCAATCTCTATGATCTTTTGTATATTATCACACTTCATCTACTTCTATATTTAGCCTTGTGCATCACTTGGCAGCATCTCTCTTTGAGGCATCATTATCTTTTATCTCAAGCCTCCATATTTATAATCAACATTCCCACCAAAAGAAACATTCAAACTTGGCACCTTAGGGTTTCTTCCACTGATCACAGGGCACATTGAATCCAATCAGATCTCATTCGACATGAGCTCCAAGACAACTATTTGCACATCACCACCATTAACGTGCCTTCCAATACACATTTTCTAAACTTAGCAAACACAGACAGTCAATCGGCAAGACACAAGATCAATCACCATAAATGGTTTTACAGATATCATCACTAACCTTATTCTGCACCTAGACACTCTGCATTAATCGATGCATCCCATCGATCACCTCTATTTGACCTTCCTCGAGTTGCTCACCTCTACTACACATCCCATGATTTACAGGGTCTATAATTAATATCGACCAATTCTGCAACAACCTCGTCGGTGCACACTCCATCTGTCGTTGCATGCATGTCTGCCACCTTGACTCCATGTGGCACCTTTGTCGACATCCAACTTATCTTGGACCTCTGTGTCAGTTCAGACATGATCACTGACCAAACACTCAACCAATCCTTCTTTTATGTCGATTCACTAACCCTGTCGGTGTCTCATACTTTACCAGTAAACCATCATTTTTGTACTTTGTTGATCTACCGATGGAACTCCTTAACTGGTCACCAAACATGTCTATCCATATCATGCACATTCTCATTAGGTAGGAGCACATCCCTTAGCCTCTTTGCTTCCTTACCAGTTCTCATGCTCATCGATAGCCATCCCGATGACACCGTGTCATCAACCTTCAACTAATTCCATCTAAGGCATCTGTATACCGGTCGTATACTCTCTCAGCAGCTGCTCCACTTTGCCTTCTTCATCATCAGACTAGACAATATCTCAGCCAGTTTTTCAAGTTGACAAACTCATCAATTCTTCACTCTTCCTTTTCTGTCCTGGTGGCATAACATTCCTTCTATGTCGATCTAGTGCATATCCCTGATTTCATGCACTTGAGGCATCCCTATGATTCACTGGTAGATCTGGTGTCAGCCTTCAAACACCTTCATTTACCTCGTCTTCCTAATCTCATAGAACTATGATGCACACTATGCATACTAGGAGATAAGCTCCACTTACTGGTGGTAGTGGATCCTTGTCATTTGCATCTTGCAATGTACTCATGTGGCTTCCCTATTTGTGCAACATACCTTCAAACATGCACATGTGAACTAGTGTGAGTACATTCACTATCATCTCTTCACATGGTGACTACATCTTCATCTGATGGGAGTCATGTTGTTCTTCATCCACACAGCATACTAGTGACCTATACATACTTCTCCTCCTGCGTTGATGTGATTTAGGTAACATTTTGCCTATTCATCACAAAAAACAACTCAACATCTTGCCCACTCATAGATGCCATCATTTACTGGTTGTTATATCATATTGGTCTCCTGTCCATATCTTTCACACAAGTTAGACACTAACTTGTGTACCGGTGACTCAACTGTGACTCCAATGGTCATTCCTTTGAATTACATTCTTCTTCTTTACTGATGACTTGCAACACTAGTTGACATCAATGACTTCATGTCAAAAATACTTCCATACCGGTTGCCCTTATATACTGGTTGACATCAAAGACAATATAATGCCAACAAGGTTTAGGTAAACAATTTAACCATAAGTCTTTGATCATGAGCAAAGTCACTACACAAAGTTTGAAATATTTTCACATGAGTCAAGGGGTCACTTTTTTCCATTGTAAAGCTCCAATTATGAGACTTTCATATTCTTAGGAGGGACATCACGAACAATTTCATCGGATAATGGGCTCACTACATCAAATGTGGGCACATTAAACTTGGATTGGGTAATGGAAGCCAATTGTTATTGTAGGGACGTAACAGTTTGAGCAAGGTTGTTAATGGTTGCTTCAATGGATGGATTGCATTTGGACATATTTAATTATGATGGAGGAGTAACATTGTTGTATGTGGGTGGAGGTTGAGAGTAAGGAGGTGGAACACTATGATATGCGGTTATGGAAGATGATTTGGATATAGATGGAAGACTCATGAAAGGAGGTATATAAGAATTTTGATTAACAGGATTGTCGAGCCATGACTAACATGTGTAGGATGAACATTTTGTGTGGAAGTAGTCATGATGGAATATGTAAATGTAGGCACACTAGGTAGGGATGTAGGCATGGGAATGGAATGACTGACTTGACTAGTGGGTTGAGAATAACTACGTACTTTGGAACAACTTCTGATATGCATGATATTAGTGTCAACAATATGAGCAATACAACACAACAAATCAACACCAATTTTATCACTTTGTACCATTCTTTTTAATCCTTCAATCAATGGGATTGCCTCACTTTTTGGGTATTGATGACTCATCCATTGTTGAGGATTTTCAAATTTATTGTCAATTTTGTCCAATTGGTCAATGGTGGGCCTAGTTAGTGATTCATCCTCATCATGAGAATTATGTAAAGAATGGGGATAAATGACATCATTTGTTGGGTTAGAGGAAGCACCAACATTCTCATGAAATAAGTTATCCAAATTAGGCTCCATATCCCTAGTAATTAAACCTTGGGAGTCCTTAATTCTACAACTTCTCACAAGAATATTGTAGGTAGGACTAATGGTAACAAAACTCATACACAAATGAGGGAAATTCGAATGCACAAATTGAAAATTATGATTAAACAATGCAAACTTTTGTAAAAGTGATTGATTAACCAATTAATTAAGCAATTTGATTTTTGAATTTGAAAGATAAATGCCTATAAATCATAGCATAACATGTCATAAAGATCAAATTCAAAAATAGATTTGAAAAATTATGCAACCCACAAGTGAATTTTTAGAATTATAAATTAAGGTTTGTGTGAAATTAACCTCTCGATTTATGTAATTCAATTGGAAACAAAACTTGTAAGTGTAATTTGAATTTGAAAATGTGTAAACAATCAGATCTAAGATCACAAATCAAAAATTAAGGTACAACAAGTCGGGTTCACCAAAATATATCAATTGGTGAGAAATTAGGGTTAGGGTTAAATTAAGATAATAAAACCACTAAGTAACCTAATTTACTAATACATTAAGGAGGAGAGGAATATAATAGATCTAACCTTGATAGATATAGATTCTGATCAGATTCTAGGCCTCCTAAATGGGTATCTATCCTCCTTTAATTAGATTGAACTGAATTATAGAAAATTAGGGCAAGATAGTGAATTATTAAAGCAATGTAGGAGAAACAGTGAGCTATAGATGTTGTATGGAGCCACCAACCTAGATCTAAGTAGAAGAAGATGATTTGGATCTATTCCCAAAACTTCAACCTAGTATTTTGGGACTGGGTAGTATCAATTCGCCATGGTCTTCTAAATTTCTCACGGTCAAAAGTTGAACTTGTTTTTCTTTGTGAATCCTATCAATTCTCCTAAAATCAACTCTGTACCTATTCCTACACATAGTGAAAAGGGGTAAATTGTTGTGAATAGGGGTTTGCCTTAGGTCAAACCCCAATTTTGGAATTAACCAAGAAATTGAATTGAAAATGTAAATGAAGTATTGCAATAAAATACTTTCCTTTTGAGGGAAAGGCTGAAAATGAATGAAAACCTAATGATATATGCCTTTAATGAGGTTTTGTTTGTCTTCACAAGGAATTAGGGTTTCATGTAGATAGCCTTCATAAAACATAGAACATGAATGGCATCTCCAATGCTTGAATATTGACTTCACTTCTACTCCAATGCTTGATAGAAGACTGATTGCTTGCTCACTTGAATTTAGGATTTTAATTTTGCTCTCTTGAGTTGATTATGAATTCAAATTAGGATTGAAATGAGAGGGGTAGACCTCCTTTTATACTTTCTTGTCAAAAATCTAATTAATTTTTTCACCAAAGTCGACATGGGATCTAATTTCCTGCTCTTAGAATGTGACCATTAAGAGGGGCCAATTTGGGGCCCTATTGAGGATCCCAAAGTGTATACGCCCTAGTCTTGCAAGTCGGGATCCTAGACAAAAGGGTCAAACTAGTGAAAATGTGAAAAGGTGACATTAATGAAGGGTTTGAGTAGAATCAATGCTTTAGTCAGGCCTTAAAGGAGGGAACGCCAAAGTGAGGCCTAAGTGAGGACAAAATTGTAGGTGAGTACAAATTAAGACGTTGCATATAGTTATGTTTGTATTACAATTTAATTAGCAACATTCAAGGAAGAAAAATGAAATAATATGCAGGCCACATACACGTGAGATGCAAGGCTTATGTGTGAAACCATTTTGGGAAAAACCCCACCAATAAAATAGATTTACAAGTATATTATTCAAGAAACAAATTCCAAACACAATAATTATCCCTAATACTTATCAATCTAAATAATGCAATGTATAGACTCCTCATATTACTACTACATACTTTACGAGATTATACACCACCATCCTATTCCATTTTTTCCATGAACAAGAACTAACTAAGACTTCCCTAAAATCTTAACTATTTCTTGGCACTCCCAATTGCTCATGGAAACTAACCATAACACAACCATACCTTGATACCAACATACCAGACATAGTACCAACTATGACTTCTACATAAGGATAGTTATCATATATGACAAGATATTGTTGTGCATAATTAGTTAAGAGATGTTGATAAAAATATGAATTTTGTACATGTCTTATGGTACTACAACTAAAATTGAACTACGACATGTAATAACAAAGAAAAAAATTGATTTCTGACGACATCTTATAGTACCTTTGAGTACCATCTAGAATATCTACTTGCCCTCAACCATCACCACATAGACTCCAATAATGTTCCATGTGCACTTGCATTGTCATACACATTAGCAGCTACTTAAACCAAGATGTAATAGTGTGTTCTTCAATACCATAAGAACATAGGCTTATAACAAGCATCCATGTCATCTACAACATCTAACTTATATTTCATTCTTATTAGATAGATTTCTAACAATGCCCCACTAATTTATGATGAAACACTTCAATAAGATCTTGAATAATCCAATATTTACTCTCACTCAATTTAGTTCTATGTTGGTAAACAACACAGCAATGTTTCAATATTGTACTATGTGATATTTATCACAAGAGAGTTTATAGTGGTAAATAAGAAGATAAATCATGCATGGGAAGGGGAAATTCATTGAACAATTAGGTAAGTGGACGAATTTGAGTCTACTTTTTGTATTAGCATCGTGGGTAAAACAATTGGCACAATAAACATGTTTGTATTTTGTAAAAAACATGTGCCAATTTAGGATGGGTACCCATTTAGATTTGGGCTATGTTCCTAAATGGGTATGCATTTATGAGCATGTACTGGTTTTGGAAAGCAAAAAAGGAATATTTTAGAAATAGGTACCCATTTCTAATTTCAAACACATTTTTTAAATGGATGGATACACATTCCTTTTTAAAATGCATAAATGTTATATTTTAGAACATGAACATGTTTTATAGTACGTATACATTTTTTAAAATTTGAAATTTTGCACCCACACTTTTGTTTTAGTTTTCGATTCAAACTAGACTTGGAAACTCAACCCTGAGCCTTGGACATACAAGTATAATGTTGTGGTACCAACAATGGTAAAAAATCACTTTAGAATGGCTAGTGAATCTTTTTTCAAAATTTTGGGATAAAATTAAAACCCATTACAAATGACAATGGCTAGTTTTCAAATAAATATGTTTTATTGTTGAACATAATTTTCTAATTATTAATTAATTTTTAAACAAAAATCCTCATAAACTTGAAATGACATATATTATGATTTTTATTTTTTTTAATCTTGAGATTGTCTTGAAAAATATTGTCAGACCAATCTAGACATTATTATCTACATCATGAAACTACATCATGAAAAAAATCATGTTACAATTATTTTAGGTCAAATAGACTTGGTCATACATGAGGGTTTGTAAAAACACTTTAATAATCCCAACACAATATTGACTAAAAAAATTATTTAATATAACTTACAAAAAACTATTCTAACAAAAATTCATCATCTTGTGCATCTTTCCACAAAAATATTTTTAAAATATTTTGTACGATCGTGTTATCCATATATGGCTTTGCATTACCACTAATATGGCAACAATAAGATTTTCCCAAGATTCAAGCAAAGAGGAAAGAAACAAGATAAATGTATCTACATCCTCTAATTTAACATTTAGGAATGCAAGTTGACTTAAAATCAAATTAAATGCAATAAAATGATCAGCAATTGAATCACCATCTTTCATTTTTAAAGTATACAACCTCCTTTTGAGATATAACATAATGATGCAAGAGCATCCCTAGTTCTTGGCAATCTTGCATCAACCAAAAACATATTATTTTCAGTTTGTTTCCTGTTTTGCAGTTTCAACATTTATTTTTGTGTTTCTTTGCATTTGTTCACCAGATCTTGTAGAGATGGATTTTGTTTGTGGACATGTTCATCTATCTTATCCTAAGTCCGTGGGACATTTGGATCTTTTTTTGGCAAGTTATCGCTTTCGGAACCTGAGACAGTTTTATGGCTTGGAACATCAGAACCGCTCAGACCTATTTTCTATTGGCAAAACTTGCAGATCACTTTTGTAGCTTGTGGAGCTTCAATTCATTGTTTCCAATGTTCCTTGGTGTGTGGCCAACCTTCTCTTGGGTTTGCACTTCATTCTATGGAGTTTCTTGAAGGATCTCTTGGGCAAAAGCCAACCTTGTTGTTTTACACGTTACATCCTATTCATCGGCATTTGTTTCATCTTGGGCCGACGCAGATCATTCTTGATCACATAAATCAATATAATTAAGCATGTAGAAATCAGTTCTTAGAACGCAAAAGATAAATTTGAAGGTTATGAGGTCAGGAGTTGGCTCACATTCTTGCTTGAGCTATATTTGAGCATGTATGTAATCAAGCCCGTGTGCTGAATCTTGTGAGCCCGCATGTTGCCGACAGATTGTAATTAATTTTCATGATATAATATAGTATATTTCTGCATTGCCTCCATCATATTGAATTGTTTTTGTTGTGTAACTCTTGTTGCACGATCCACATAGTTCTCTTTGAGGACTTCCCTGTCGTGACTACGTCAATTGGTATTAGAGAAAGTTTTTGTTTCGAAGATTGCAGAGTCTTGAAAGATTTTTTTGTAGGGTGGAAAATTGAGGATCTGGTCTACAACTGCAAAGGACTTGCATGAAGATGGCCTGAAGAAATGCTAGAGGTGTTGGAGCACGTGGAAATGCAGACCCTGTTGTGATGGAAATGTTGAGAGGAATTGCAGCCCAGTTGGAAGTTGTTTAAATGACCCAGAGAAGAGGTCGACATATTGAATATGTGAGTGATGAGGAGGAAGAAGTAGTTGGAGAACAAGGAGAAAATCCACCAACAAATAATCCAGATGAAGAAAAGTTTGTAAGAGCATTGTCTAGAGTGAATACCAGACCATATTTTACCCCATCGAATTATGATGGCAAGTTGGATTTGAATGAATTGCTAGATTGGATCACAGAGATGGAAAAGTATGTTGGTTTTGAAGGTACCACGGAAGATAGGAAGGTGAGATATGCTTGCACAAAGTTGAAAGGACATGCATCTCTTTGGTGGGAACATTTGTAGGTAGATATATAGAGAAGAGGTAAAGAGAAGATCAAATCTTGGGAGCGAATGGTTAGCAAGTTGAAATCAAAGTTTATGCATGTTGATTATCAAGTGAATCTATTCTGAAAGTTGCAGAACTTGAAGCAAAAGGAAACTAGTGTGAAGGAGTATACTTAAGCATTCTACGAGTTGAATATCATATCTAGACATACTGATGATGAGATTGAGCAAGTTTCTAGGTATTTGAATGGGTTGCGGATGTCTATACAAGATGAACTCAAACTAATCAAGTTGCAGAGTGTTGAGGGAGCTCGTGAATATGCCCTGAAAGTAGAGGAGAAGTTGAACAAAAGACATGAGCAGAAGCAAAGAGGTAGAGGTGGAAGGTTTTCCGAAGAAAGATTTCAAGGAGGAAGAAGCTATTCTAAAGGAAGAGGACGCTATATAGATCAGAATAAAGACAAGGAAGTTAGCAAAGATGGAAGCTCATACCGAAAGGAGGATAGAAACTTTTACCAGAGAAGAGAACTTGATGGTTGCCGGAATGAGGGTTATGAAAAAGAAGACAAAAGACTAGATAAAAGAGTGTTTAGAGGAACCTACTTTAAGTGCAGAGGAGAAGGACATCATGATTTTGAATGTAAGAAGACCGAGAACATTGGAAGGACAACATTAGTGGAAGAAGACCATACCAGATCAACTAATAAGCCAGAAGATGGAAAATTGTTGGTGATGAGGAGAGCTTTGTGTCATACCAAAGATGATGAAGAGCCCTTGCAAAGGAGGAATTTGTTCAAGACCGGATGTAAGGTATCCGGTAAGTGTTTTAAAGTTATAATTAATAGTGGTAGTTCAAATAATATTGTTTCAGAGGAGATTGTGAATAAGATGAATTTGGAGAGATTGAATCACCCTAAGGCTTATAAGATAGCATGGATGTAGGATGATCATAAAATATTAGCAAGTGAACTATGTCTGGTAAAATTGAAAATTGGATCTTATCATGATGAAGTTTTGTGTGATATTATGCCTATGGATATTAGGTATATCTTGTTGGGTAGGGCTTGGTAGTTTGATAGATAGGAAATACATGATGGGAGGAAGAACATGTACACTATTGTTGCAAATGGGATGAAGCAAACCTTGTTACCCTTGGAGGAGCCTCTAAACAACTAAAGTTTGTACTAGTGCTAGAATTTGTTTGGTGGATGGAAGGAAATTCTTGGATGGGATGAGACATGAGAATGTCTATATTGCCTTAGTTTCTAAGAAGACTGACAATCCAAAGCATGAAGGAGAATAATTGGAAGAAATAAAGGAGTTACTGGCATAGTATGGAGACAACATTCCAGATAATGTACCTAATGGATTACCCCCTCTGAAGAGTACCAGTCATTGCATGGACCTAATTCCTGGAGCTAGTTTGCCTAATAAAGCAGCACATCAGATGACACTAGAAGAGAATTAGGAGCTGAATAGATAAGTGCATGATTTGTTGAGGAAAGGTTTGATTAGAGAAAGTTTGAGTCCTTGTGCAGTGCCAGCAATGTTAGCACCTAAGAAGGATAGATAATATAGGATGTGTATTGATTCTAGAACAAAGGATAAGATCACAGTGAAGTACAGATTTCCCTTGCCTAGAATGGATGACATAATGGATTGTTTGAGTGGAGCCAGATACTACACAGAGATAGACTTGAAGAGTGGATACCATAAGATCAGAATTAGAGAAGGAGATTAGTGGAAGACAACATTCAAGACAAATGAATGATTGTATGAATGGTTGGTGATGCCTTTTGGATTGACTAATGCATCGAGAACTTTCATGGGGTTGATGAATGAGGTATTGAAGAAATTATTGGGTAAGTTTGTTATTTTGTATTTGGATGACATTTTGATTTTCAATAAGAGCAAGGAAGAACATATGTTACATTTGAGACAATTATTGTAGAGGTTGAGAGAAGAGAAGCTATTGATAAACATTAAGAAGTGCAGATTTGTGAAGGAAGAGTTAGTCTATTTGGGATTTGTGATACCTGCGGATGGATTGAAGATAGATCTTGAGAAGGTAAGAGAAATTGTTGAATGGCCTACACCGGAAAGCATTGGAGAGGTAAGATAACTTCATGGGTTGGGTAGTTTCTACCAGAAGTTTATTGGAAATTTCAATTCAGTTTGTAGCCCTATGACAGAAGCAATCAGAGGAGATAGGAAGGATTTCAAGTGGATAACTAGAGCAAATAGAAGTTTTTAATTGTTGAAGCAAAAGGTGACAGAGCAGTCTATGTTAGCTTTACTGGATTTTAGCAAAGTATTTCAAGTGGACTATGATGCAAGTGGGAATGCAATTGGAGTAGTGTTAAGTCAGGAAGGAAGACCAGTAGCTTATTTCAGTGAGAGGTTGAATGATGCAAGGAGGAGATATTCAATGTATGATCAAGAATTCTATGCCATAGTTCAAGCATTGAATAAATGGAGACACTATTTATTGCCTAAGGAGTTTGTGTTGTATACCAATCATCAAGCTTTTCAATATTTGAATAGATGTAGTAAGCTAAATTAGAGACATATGAGATGGGTAGAGTTCTTGCAGAGTTATACATTTGTTTTGAATCATAGAAGTGGAAAGTCAATTAGAGTTTCTAATGCATTGAGCAGAAGGAGGAATTTTCTGACAAAGATGAGAGTGAAGGTGTTAAGTTTTGAGGAATTGAAGAACTTGTATGAGGATGACCCGAATTTTGTAGAACCTTGGAAGGCTTGTAAGGAACTAGTCATGGTGGATAGAAGTAAGTGATTTGACTATTTCATTAAAGATGAGATGTTGTTTAAACAAGTTCAGTTGTGTATACCTAGGACTTCTATGAGGGAGAGTCTAATAAAGGAGAAGCATAGTGGAGAATTAGCTAGACACTTTGGTGTTGATAAGATAGTGGCATTGATAAGCGAGAATTACTTTTGGCCTCAGATTCATAATGTTGGGATCTAAGAACACTAAGAGGGGGGCTAAATCAGAGTTTTGCTGGAATCAACAATATTTAACTTTCTAAACCATGCATGTATGTATCGGTAAACAAATAAGCATATAACAAGAAGCAAATAAATCATCCACATAAATGAACACCATAACACATAGAATTTATATGTGGAAAACCTCAATGAGGAAAAACCACGATGGGATTTGTGACCCACAATATCAATTCACTGGCCATATGAAAAGATATTACATCAACAGGGGCTTGCACTTGCAGGAAGGCATATTGCCTAGAGCATACTGCTCATCACTAAAGAGCCTCACGGACTAGAAGCTTTATGCCAGAGTAAATTAATGAAAATGAACTCAAGAATGTATCTTCTATGCCAAATAGAGTTCCGGTTCTGGTTCTGCTCTGTACCGGTTCACAATCTTGAACTATTATCGGTATTTCTTGTCATACAAGAGTGCTTTCCTAGCTATCTATAGATCAGTGCACGATACAATGTTCGCATACAAAAATGATCTCCATACACATATTTTGCATCTCACAGTTCTGCTATATATCTATTTCTATACCATCATAATACCATCATCACTCTATCTAAATTGACCTAGCAGACTGACTTATATGCCTATTACATACGATATGCCTTATGTCGTCTTACAATGCATTTGCAAAAGATATTCAATGTCGGCCTCAACAATAATTACAAAATGATTTACAAAATAAATCTTCCTTGATGTCGGCTTCCTGAAGTACTAATGTCAGTGTCGGTGTAGCCCTGAATGCTTCCAATACTGTTATCTATCGATATATGCCTCCTAGTGTCAGTTTGTGACTTCCATCAAGTCTAGTTGCCTTCTATCTAATCGTGTTGCCATCAATGACAACAAAATGAATCCAATGAGTGTCAATTGCCAACAATCTCCCCCTTTGGCATTGATGGCAAGGCTCATGTGAAAAATGGATTCCCTGTCGGTGTGCTCCCCCTAAGCAACACACTTCAACTGATAACATATTCCCTGATATTTTTCACAAATGTACATACTCCCCCTTTGACATTAATGCCAAAGACCGGTGAAAGAATAAAAAATGAAAGAATATAGTTAGAGTCATTCAAGCTTAGTCATCTTCAAAAATTTTGGGTATGCTTTTTGCAGCAACTGAAGATATGTGTCCCAGCCTAATTTGAAAGTGTCTAATACCGATGCAAGTCCACTGAGTAAGTGGGCAAGTGATTCCATCTCCTGGGTATCTATCGGTGTGGGTTTTGCCAGCATATCCATGGACTCACCAGTCCTCTTAAATTTCTTGCTCTCCTCAGTATTTTATCTTTTTCTTTCTCAAATGCAAAAACTTGGTTTTCCAAGGATAAAATTTGTCCATCAATAGATGTAGTTAGTGTTGTTAGCCCATTAAAAGAATTAGCAATAGTAGTCATTTTGTCATATAATTCTTTAAATCTATCATCTACATTAGCTGTTAGACTTCATATATTACAACATACTCTGTAAATATTGGTGCATTGTTTCAAACAAACCTCAATAGAGATAAGTTTGTCCTCTATCTTCTTCTTCCAGTTATTATAAGCTTATCAAAAACTACTCTTTTTGCAGCAGAGAAACTGTCCAAAGCCTGACGGTCTGCAATCTGTCTCAAGGATTGATAGTTACTTGATATGTGTTTTGTTAAAGCTTTGAGCTTACCAGAAGGGCTTGCTCCATCCTCTATATGACAGTCAGGCATTATACTGTGTAATACAGAGATTGATTTATCAATTAGCCCTTTTTCTATAGTTCCTTCCTTCAACAATTTCTGAGTGGCCATCATCATTAGTTTTGTTGGACTTAACTCAGAAACTGATTTCTTCTCAACCTGAGAAGTGTCAATTGCCAAAACTCTTGCATGTGAATTTGTTTTGCCTGCTAGTATGGACTCAATTGATTTGACCTTGTCCATCTCAACCTCTTTTGCACCGGTGGCTTCGCCACTTGGTACAATGTCGGTTACTGTCAGTGGAGTATTATCCACAGTGTTTCCAGTGTCTTTTACACTCTCTTGCTCAAAATTGGTTTGTGTCGGTATAAACTGTACACTCTTTGTGACTGTCAATTGTGGTTGAGTGCCTGTAGTTACATCCAATTGTGATTGTGTCAAAATTGGAGTAGAACTGCCTAAAATGCCCTTTTCCTTTTGATTTGTCAAGAATTGTAGGGGATGTTGCCTTTGCAAATTCTTCCTGAGATGTGATAAAGTCTGGGTTTTTCTAAAAGAATTTTGTCCACCCCTTACTTGTCTCATTTACCACCTCATTTACTCTACAAAACATAAGACTTATCTATCGGTTTTTACTACTAAAAATTGTCCTATTAGCAGTATCTATACATCTTTTCATCTCTTCATTATTTATGGTGCCACATTGTTTCAAAAGTGAAACTTCCTTGATTTCCTTATCCCTCTTGATAGCATCAAGTCTCCTAGCTTCAAGTTTATTGTATAGAGATAAAGGTATCTCTTTCAAAATTTCAACTAATGCCTTCTTATAGATATCTATATACAATAAATAGCTTCCTCTAACTCATTTTGCTCACTCTCTTCAAAAGCTTCATAATATTTTGAAATATTCTTTAATATCCCATCTTTTGTTACTTCATCAATTATTTTAGCACAGGTCATTGTTGTCTTACCAGATCCGGTATCATCACCCTTCTACTTTTTGCTTGTTGTTGCTATTGTGACTGGTTTCCTCTTCTGCATAGGCTTCCTTACCGGTGGTGGAGGTGCAGTAGGCTGAGCTGCCTTTTTGACAAGTCTCCTCCTTGGTTCTGCCTTTTGTTGCTCTATCGGTGGTTTACCACATCCTTCCTTCGCACCATTCTAAAAGCCAAAGGCTCATTATCCTCAGGGTCAGAGTGAACTTGTGGCTTCTTCACTTCTTCATTAGCAACCTCAGCCGGTTTGACTGCCTGTTTAGATTGGGAACCTAGTTGAGTGTCTATCTTGTAAATCACATTTTTCACATATGTAGACATTTTATCAATTTTCTTCTCTCCTTTTCCTATTGAAACTTGTTTTCACTTCAAGGGCCTTTTCTCCCGTTGTACCGAAGTGCTTTGTCTTGTCATCCAAAGGGGCATCTAATAGCATTTTTTCATAAAGCTTGAAAATACTATCATCTACCTCATATCCATGCTCAGTGATCTAGATTTGCCTGGGTTCAACTGCTTCCATGAGTGTTTCATCAGTTTTCACCATGAAATGTATGTCAGTGGAGTACTTCTCCACAATATTCTTAGAGATTCTTTCCCTTTGCCTCATATTTTCTTAAAATTTCTTGAAGTAACCCTAGAGATTCTCATCCCTACTGGTACCAAGACCAGTGATAGCCATTTTGATTTGCATACCTACCGGTATGTCATGAACCCATTGCTTCTTTCCTAAACTGGCTAGCTCATTCAAGAAATAAAGCATCAAATAGACAATTAAGTTTCCATATATGAATATGCCTTTCTTGGTTCCTTTGATCTTTTTAAGGTTTAACATTAACTCACTCCTCATCCATTCACATAAGTCATACTTCACATTATTTCTTAACATTTGATATACAACATGAATGCATGAACTTGCAATAGAATTCAATCAGTTGGATTGAGTTACCTTGTAACCTATGATCATGCTTGCAAATTTTATGTTTGAGTCGGTTATTGTGCTTATCCTCATTGATCTATTATCCGTTGTGGAACCAACGAGTTTTTGAACCTCTGTGTTGGAGATTTTCTTACTAGGTTCTTGTTCAACCCTAGGTAAGTCGGTGGCAGCTTATATAGCTTCCTTTGTGATCATGTAGGGTTTGTCTAACCAAATGAATTCATTGTGAACCCTACTCAGGATATATCTGATCATCTCATCCTTGAATTCTGGTATGTACAGAATATCGGTTAACCCTAGATCCTCAATTGCCTTAAATTTTGGTTTAATGTTTTCGGTGTCTCCCAGTATCACTGATTGATACATGATTTTTATGTCTTCGGTGCCCAGATCCTTAAGAGTGCAGTGGATGTATGTCCTCGCATCTTCAACATACATTACTCCTTCGAGAACCATAGAAAACGTTCTCGCAAAGTCTTCCTTCTTTGCAATTTTGGGAACCTCCTTAAAGACTGGCCTTAACCTATCCTTAACTTCGACGATTGTCGGATTTGCAATGAAAGTAGGAGCGGAAGATCCAAATGCCATTTCGGAAAATACCTGAGTGAATGTCAGTGAAAGAGTGCTTCAAATAACTGCTCGAAATCCTCTCTCAATGCTTCGCTTACTCTTAGTTCGCCTTTACTTCACTCTGATTGCTTGAATGCTTGGTGAGTGAAAATGAATTCACTCAGCTTCTTTTATCAGCAAATAAAACCCTAATTTTTTGTCATTAATGCTTCACCAACAACCCTGCGGATGTTGGTTTCACAATTAAGTGTCAAGGTAACCTTCATCGATGATAAACATAGTTCTCCAAATTTATTTCCAGATCTCTTTCCGGGGTAATATGCAAAATTTAGCAGTGACTTTGCCAACCCCTAAGGCTTATGCCTCAGTTACTGGTGGAATTTTTTGTTGGTGGAGGAATACTCTGTTCTACCAGTGGATTTGCTGGTATAGATCCATCTCCACTTTGTTCTTCATATTTTCTAACCCATCTCTTGGTATGATCTTGTTGTATTTCATCTACCTTATGCTTCCCTTTCTCATTGTCTTTATCATTATTAGCCGGTTGAGTCTTACTTCTGCAATACTTAGCATTATGACCTATTTTGTTGCATGCATAACATGTAACATTGTTCTTCTGAATTGCTTTGACATGTTTGGTATTATTATTATTTCTTGTCCTACAATGATTAGCAAAATGTCCAAAATTTCCACATGCATGACATTTAACATTCATTCTGCAGTCTTCTGATTTATGACCATATTTCTTGCAGTTTGTGCATTGACCCGAAACATAATTGTAGTTTTGATTTGCCTTATTTCTACATTGTTTAGCCATATGCCCAAATTTATTGCAAACAAAAACATCTACCATTGAATTTATAAGCATTAGATTGCCTTAGCAGTTTCCTTTGTTCTGATGAGTTCTGCATACCGGTTGTCTGATCTTCTTTAGCAGTACCGGAGCTTTCACCTTGTACAAATCCAAGTCCTCTAGAATCATCAATCTGTCTTTGTATTTTTAGTAAGTCATCCAATTGTGCAACACTTATCCTAAAATTCTTTATACTCACTTGAAATAGTCAGATCATCTCTCAGAGTAGTTATTTGCCTTTCAAGTTCTTCTTCATTGTTCTGGGAGTCTACCAAATCAATTCTCAATAGATTATTCTCATGAGTCAATCTTCCACATTCATCAAACTTGTTATTTTAAAGATAAAGTAAAACTATCTTCCTTCTTCTTTCTATCCTCAATATCTTTTGATAACCTCATGGTCAAATCCTGCATTTCATTCTTCATGAGTATATTTTCTTGACTTAGTTTCTGACATTGTTCCTTAAGATCATTCTTCTCCTCATCATCCAGTTGTTGCAAAAAAAATTTCCTTTTGGCTTGAGAAGATGACAACCTTTCTTGCAAAATAGAAATGAATTCATTTGCAGAATTCATTTCTTCTTGCAATTTCAAGTTCTTCATCCTTTCAGCATCATAATCCTCAAGAGCCATCTCAAGTTGTTTCTCCATAGCCACGTTCAAAGATTCCAGTTTCAGGATCTTCCTCAAGCTTTTAAACTTCTCTCGAGGTACCAGGCTCTGATACCAATTGTTGGGGTCTGAGAACACTGAGAGGGGGGGGGGGTGAATCAGTGTTCTATCGGAATCAACAATATTTAATTTTCTAAACCATGTATGTATGTACCGGTAAACAAATAAGCATATAACAAGAAGCAAATAAATCATCCACATAAATGAACACCATAACACATAGAATTTATATGTGGAAAACCTCAATGAGGAAAAACCACGATGGGATTTGTGACCCACAATATCAGTTCACTGGCCATATGAAAAGATATTACATAAACAGGGGCTTGCACTTGTAGGAAGGCATATTGCCTAGAGCATACTGCTCATCACTAAAGAGCCTCACTGACTAGAAGCTTTCTGCCAAAGTAAATTACTGAAAATAAACTCAAGAATGCATCTGCTATGCCAGATAGAGTTTCGGTTCTGGCTTTTCTTTGTACCGGTTCACAATCTTTAACTATTACTATTATTGCTTTTCCTCCAAGAGTACTTTCCTAGCTATCTATAGATCATTGCATGATACAATGTTCGCATACAAAAATGATCTCCATACACATATTTCGCATCTCATAGTTCTGCTATATATCTATTTCTATACCATCATAATACCATCATCACTCTATCTAAATTGACCTAGCAGACTAACTTATATACCTATTACATATGATATGCCTTATGTTGGCTTACAATACATTTGCAAAAGATATTCAATGTCAGCCTCGACAATAATTACAAAATAATTTATAAAATAAATCTTCCTTGATGTCGGCTTCCTGAAGTACTGATGTCGGTGCCGGTGTCAGTGTAGCCCTGAATGCTTCCAATGGCGGTATATGCCGGTATATGCCTCCTAGTGTCAGTTTGTGACTTCCATCAAGTCTAGTTGCCTTCTATCTAATCTTGTTACCATCAATGACAACAAAATGAATCCAATGAGTGTCAATTGTCAACACATAAGGATGTCAGGAAATTTGTGCAAAGTTGTAGAATTTGTCAACTTGCTAAAGGTAGTAGTCAGAATGTGTTAGGGTTTCAAGCAAATCCGAAGCAAATATGAACTAACAAATATATGCAGATTTAAATACAAAAGATAAAGAAATAAAACAGGACACAAATAACACAGAGATTTAATGTGGTTCACCCAGAATGGGTTACGTCCACCATACACAGTTGTCCAATCTTTCTTATTATCTAGCAAAAATAGTACATCAACCTTACAATGCCTTAAGCATCCCAGCCACTTATAACATGCATTTTTAGGGCAACAAACAAAGTCGGCCTTTTTAGGGTTTTATTACAATGTCAGTTTTCATCAACGAAAAAACAGCAAAAAAATTTTTTCTTGAGGGCTGTCGCCCCCTAACCCCTGCCCAGGGCCCAGCTCGACCCCAGACCCAAGTGAGGATACGTGCTGAGTGTACAGTACTTTGTTGATCAGTCACCACATTTCAACAATCTCCCACTTGGAGACTAATCAGGCTCCACACCGAACAATCTCCCACTTGGAGACTGATACTACACGACATCACTGTACATGCAACATCCACTAGATAAAACACTAGGACTGGACTGGTATAAATTCCACAATTATCAATCAAGAAGACCAACAGAAACTGATGAAGAAATCAACTTCTCCTGTGGAACTGCCTTGTGAACATATCGGCAGGATTCTCACTTGTGTGAATCTTCTCAAGCCGTAACTGACCCTCCTCCAAAATAGTCTAGATGAAGTGGTACCTAAGCTAAATGTGCTTTGTCCTTGAATGAAAAGCAAAGTTCTTTGCAAAATGAATGACACTCTGGCTATCAGTATACAATGGGCTATCCTCTTGTGTCTACCCAATTCCTTCAGAAAACATTGCAACCAAATCATCTCCTTGTTGGCTTCTGTAGCAGCAACATACTCAGCTTTAGTGGTTGAAAGTGCAACAACCTTTTGCAACCTAGAAATCCAACTGACTATAGTTCCCCCTATAGTAAAAACATACCCTGTAGTACTCCTCTGTGAATCAATATCACCCGTCAAATCAGAGTCAACAAATCCACTTAGAGCAACATTAGATCCTTTGAAACATAATGCCTTCATAGTAGTTCCTTTCAAATACCAAAGAATCCATTTCATAGCATTCCAATGTTCCATACCCGGATTACTCATAAACCTGCTCACAACTTCCACTGCATGTGCAATATCTGGCCTTGTGCATACCATTGCATACATTAGATTGCCAACAGCTGATGAATATGGGATGTTAGACATTTTATTAACCTCTTCCTATGGCTTTGGGCACATCTCCTTAGTCAATTTGAAATGACTAGCCAAAGGTGTACTAACTGCTTTTGCATCCTGCATGTTAAATCTTTTCAACACCTTCTTTATATACTCACTTTGAGACAAATTCAGGGTTCTATTTGTCCTGTCTCGTGTAATCCTCATACCGAGAATTTGCTTAGCTGCACCCAAATCTTTCATAGCAAATGACCTGGCTAATTTTTGTTTAAGATCATTTATATGTTGCATGTTAGACCCAACAACAAGCATGTCATCAACATAAAGCAATAGGATAATATAACTACCATTATCAAATCTCTTAAAATATACACAATGATCAAAATGACATCTATGATAATCGTGTTCAGCCATGAAACTATCAAATTTTAAATACCATTGTCGAGGTGCTTGCTTTAGGCCATACAGACTTTTCTTCAACCTGCACACCAGGTTCTCCTTACCTTTGACCTCATATCCCTGTGGTTGCAACATGTAAATTTCCTCCTCCAGATCTCCATGGAGAAAAGTTGTTTTGACATCTAATTGTTCAAGATGTAAATCATCTGCAGCCACAAGACTAAGTACAGTTCTAATTGAAGTCATTTTTACAACTGGAGAAAATATTTCATCATAATCTATACCCTTTTTCTATGCAAAACCTTTTACCACAAGTTTGGCCTTATATCTTTTCTGACCTCCTTCCTCCTCCTTCAGCTGATAAACCCATTTGTTAGGCAAGGCTCTTTTTTCTGCAGGTAAAGTGACTAAGTCCCAAGTCTTATTTTTCATCAAGGAGTCCATCTCCTCTTTCATGCCTAGTTCCCATTGTTGTTTGGCATCTACCTGCATTGCTTCTTCATATTCTTCTGGTTCACTAGAATCCGTTAATAAAATACAATACAAAGAAGGAGAAAATCTTTTAGGGGGTCTACTTGTCCTTGTAGAACATCTAACACTTGCAGGAGTTTGTGGGACAATTTTTTGTTGTTGAGCATCAGGTACCTGTGGCATTTCATTTTCAGAAATCTCATCCAACACCACATATTCTTGTTTGTCATGTTCATGCTTCTTTTCCTACATCTGTTCTTTATACATAACCTTCTCATTGAATTTAACATCTCTACTTCTAATAATTTTCTTATTTTCAAAATCCCATAACCGATAGCCATATTCATCTATCCCATATCCAATGAAGGTACATTTCTGAGATTTAGCATCAAGCTTGGTTCTATTTTCTTTATCAACATGGACAAAAGCTTCGCAACCAAAAGTTTTTAGAAAAGACTAATTTACCTTTTTACCAGTCCATGCCTCCTCTGGAATACCACCATCCAAAGGGGTTGAAGGTCCTCTATTTATCAAATAGATAGCAGTATGTACAGCATCTGCCCAAAAATGTAAGGGCAATCCAGCATGCAATCTCAAGCTACTCGCACGTTCCATAATAGTCCTATTCATTCTCTTTGACACACCATTTTCTTGTGGAGTTCCTGGAACTGTCTTCTGCTTTCGAATCCCATTTAAGGAATAGTAATCTTCAAATGCTTTGCTGTAATACTCACCTCCATTATCCGATCTGAGACATTTCAACTTTTTTCCTGTCTCATTCTCAACCAAAGCTTTCCATTTCTTAAAAGTTTCAAAAACATCTGATTTTTGTTTTAAGAAATATACCCATGTTTTTCTGGTTGAGTCATCAATAAAAATAACATAATAACAAGAGCCACCAAGAGATGATACCTGAGCCGGTCCCCATACATCTGAATGTACAAGCTCTAACTTCTCACTCTTCTTCTCTTTCCCAACCTTGAGAAATCTAACTCTTTTCTATTTACCATAAACACAGTTTTCACAGAACTCTAAATCAATCTTCTTTAGTCCTGGCAATATATTTTTGGAGTGAAGGATTTTCATCCCTTTCTCACTCATGTGCCCAAGCCTATGGTGCCACATTATCGAATCTGTTCTTGCAACATTTATTGTTGTTGTCCCTGTAGTAACTTTATCTGTAGTAGCTAAGGTAGAGTAAGTGTTACCAGTACACAGATATAATGTGCCTAACTTTGCACCTTTAGCTACTACTAATGATCCTTTAGTGACCTTCCACATACTATCTAAGAAGGTAACTATGCAACATTCACTACCTAGTTGCCCTGCAGAAATTAAATTTCTTCTTAAATTAGGAACATGTCTTACCTCCTGCAGAAACTAGTCATTACCATTCTGCAACTTGATCTTTATCTTTCCTTTTCCAACAATTTGACAGGGCTCATCATCACCCAAATATACCTGTCCAAAATCACCTTGAACATAATCTAGAAAATATTTTCTATCGGGTGTAGCATGAAATGAAGCCCCAGAATCTATTACCCAAGAATCATTAACATTATCCAAACATAAGATTAAAGCATCTTGTAAAGTATTACTTGCAATATTAGCTTCCTTATTATCATTTTCATTTTTGTCTCCTTTTTTTTTCCAAGACCAACAGTCTTTCTTTAGATGACCAGGCTTTCCGCAGTACCAGCAATCTTTCTTTCCTCTAGATTGAGAGCGTCCTTTCTTTGACTTCCCTCGTGACTTCTCATTTCCAGGGCCTTTTCCTCTTTCCTTTGATCTTCCTTTGTTCTCCACATTCAAAACACTACTTGATGATGTTGAAGTCTCACCTGTGCTTTTCCTTCACATTTCCTTGCTTAGGATAACACCAACAATATCATCAAATACCAAAGTATTTTTACCAGAGACAGAGTTACTTACAGTCATAACCAAGCTATTCCAGCTTTCTGGCAAAGAACATAAAATCAAGAGAGCCCTAACCTCTTCTGCAAAGGTAATTTTTACCGAAGACAATTGACTGGTAATTGTATTAAATTCATTTAAGTGCTCTGCTACAGATCCTCCCTCACTCATTTTCAAATTAAACAAATGCTTCATAAGAAATACCTTATTCGAAGCCGAGGGTTTCTCATACAACTTAGCCAATGTTGCCATCAAATCTACAGTCGTTTTTGCTTCTGTTATATTGAATACTACAGATGACGCAAGGCATAATCGAATGGATCCTAGTGCCTTTCTATCTAAAATGTCCCACTCTTCATCTAATATTGTGGTAGGTTTCTTTGCCTTTCCTTCCAATGGCCGCCACAAATCCTTTTGATACAAGTAATCCTCCATCTGCATTTTCCATAACTAATAATTCTGGCCATTAAACTTTTCGACCTTGAATTTGGAATCCTCCATTGCTCCCACTCAAATCTGAAAGTCCTGCCAATTTACAAAAAACCTTGCTCTGATACCAATTGTTAGGGTTTCAAGTAGATCTGAAGCAAATATGAACTAACAATTATATGCAGACTTAAATACAAAAGATAAAGAAATAAAACAGGATACAGATAACATAGAGATTTAACGTGGTTCACCCAGAATGGGTTACGTCCACCATACACAGCCGTCCAATCTTTCTTATTATCCAGCAAAAATAGTACATCAACCTTACAATGCCTTAAGCATCCCAGCCGCTTATAACATGCGTTTTTAGGGCAACAAACAAAGTTGGCCTTTTTAGGGTTTTATTACAATGTCGGTTTTCATCAACGAAAAATGGCAAAAAAAAATTTCTTGGGGGCGATACGTGCTGAGTGTACAGTACTTTGTTGATCAGTCGCCACATTTCAACAAAATGTTGGATTGTATAAGTGTTTGATAGTGTCAGAGAGACCTTGGCAAGACATAAGCATGGAATTCATACTTGGACTACCTAAGACACAAAGAGGGAATGATTTTATATTTGTGGTGGTGGATAGATTCTCAAAAATGGCGCATTTCATACCTTGTAAGAAGACAACATATGCAGTGCATATAGTTGACCTATTTTTCAAGGAGGTCGTGAGATTGTATGGATTACCTAAAAGCATAGTTTCAGACAGAGGCACTAAGTTTGTTGGATATTTTTGGAGGACACTTTGGAAGAAGATGAAGACATATTTGAAGTTCAGTTCTACTTTTCACCCACAGACTGATGGATAGACAGAGGTAGTGAATAGGAGTTTGCAAAATTTGTTAAGATGTTTAGTTGGAGAGAAAATTTGAAGTTGGCACTTGATCCTTGCACAAGCAAAGTTTGCCTACAATAATTCAGTGAATAGGAGTACCAGAAGAACACCTTTTGAGATTGTTACTAGAGCACACTCTAGAGGCATATCATAATTGAGAGACATTAGTAATGATGATAAAAGAAGTGTAGAAGTTGAAGTATTTGCAGAGCATATGAAGATAGTGCATACTCAGGTAAAACAACACTTGGAGGACATGAACAAGTAGTATAAGGAGAAAGTAGATGAGAAGAGTAGACATAAGGAATTTGAAGTTAGCGATGAAGTAATGGTATATCTGAGAAAAGAAAGATTCCTAGTTGGAATCTATAATAAGTTGCAAATGAGGAAGTTTGGACCTTATAAGATCTTGAGGAAATTCAGTTTTGGAAATGCATATGAAATGAAGTTACCTGATACTTTGGGTATTTCACCTATTTTCAACATTGCAGACCTACAACAATATCATGAGATAGAATTCAATGAGGACAATGGAGTAGACTTGGAGAAGCAGATACCCTAGAGGGAACCGGATCAGATTGAAGACATTTTAGATAGTAGAATTGGGCGTAGCACCCGAAGCAACCAATACAGAGAGTATCTTGTGAAGTAGAAGGGCAAATGATTTGAAGATTCATCGTGGATTTTTCAGGCAGAGGTAGACCGTATTAGTTTTCCTCTGACCCCAACAAAGTGAGGGACTCACTTTTTCAACAACCCCGAATGTCTAATGTAGGAGAATACTTGGTTCTTGGCAATCTTGCATCAACCAAAAACATTATTTTCAATTTGTTTCTTGTTTTGCAGTTTCAGCATTTCTTTATGTGTTTCTTTGTATTTTCTCACCAGATCTTGCAGAGCTTGATTTTGTTTGTGGACATGTTCATCTATCTTATTGTAAGTCTGCGAGATGTTTGGATCTTTTCTCGACAAGTAATCGCTTCTGAAACTTGAGACAATTTTTTGGCTTGAAACACCAGAACCACTAGAACCTATTCGCTATTGGCAAATCTTGCAGATCACTTCCGTAGCTTGCAGATCTTCAGTTCGTTATTTCCAAAGTTCCTTGTCATGTGGTTGGCCTTCCCTTGGGTCCGTAATTCATTCTATGGAGTTTCCAGAAGGATCTCTTGCGAGGAAACTATTCTTGTTGTTTTACATGTTACATCCTATTCATTGGTATTTGTTTCATCTTGGACCGACACATATCATTATTAATCATATAAATCAATATAATTAAGCAAGTAGAAATCGATGATTAGAACACAGAAGATAAATCTGAAGGTTAGGAGGTCCAGAGTTGGCTCGCATTCTTGCTTGAGCCTGGATATTGTATTTGAGCATGTATGTAATCAGGCCTGTGTGCAAAATCTTGTGATCTTGCATGTTGCCGACATGTTGTACTTGATTTTCATGATATAATACAGTTTGTTTTGCATTGCCTCCATCACATTGAATTGTTTATGTTGTGTAACTCTTGTTGCATGGTCTAGACAATTCTCTTTGAGGACTTCCCTGTCATGACTGCATCACATATTGAGAAAAATTTTGTTTTGATAAATAAAACCTTCAACACTTAAATTTTAAAGCATCCCCCCTCAATAGAATTGTTAGCTCTCGTACCAAATGTTGAGAATCGAGGTGAAAAAATATTGTAATAACAACTTCTTTATGTGATTATGAATCTGAAATAAGATAACCAAATATGAAATATGAAAGTGATTGCAACATTCAACAATAATATAAAATCAGAAAACTAAATGAGATACTAGATTTACATAGAGAAACCTTTTCAGGAAAAAATTCCATTGGAGAAAGAGGGCAAGTATATTATTACTCTTCAAAAAAGATAATGCTACAATAGTACACTTCACTTCTTGAACTAAAACTGGAATCACTTGGAAACCTACAAATAACTCATGATGAAACTACTATGACATGGCTCTAATTTATAGCAAATTGAGAGAGGGAAAGCCACTATTGTTTCACAAAAAAAAGGCAAAAAACCATGCCTAGGAAAGTGAACAACAAAGAGATTTGATAAAATATTAGTTTCCTTAAAGTGGTTCCAATATGGGCACCTATCTCATAATCACTCAAACTTTTAGCCTTTTGGATGCTTCATAATCCCCTGATGACTCTTCGTATCTCCAAATGGACAAACTTTCTCCTTCCAATCCTAGGAATCCAAAGCATGATCCTTCATATCCCAATGTGGATGCCTAAAGGATGGTAATTCATTCATTTTTTCTTATCCTTATCACCATTATATCTTCACCTCTTGAAAA